>NC_064832.1:82997248-83597248 GCF_024166365.1 Elephas maximus indicus
GTGTTTTGATTAGCAGCCATAGCACTTAACCACTATGCCACCAGGGTATTACTTAATATAAATGTGATTATATCACAACTGTCCAACAAAGCTTTATATAAAAACTGAAGACCTAAATATGGCCCACTAGGCTTTTCATATCCTTGTCCTTCATTGCCAGGACAACGTAATTTTTTTACCTCTCTTTTCCTCGTTCACTCTGATCAAACTTAAGTTTTCTTTTCTCCTGCTTCCTGAACGTATCACCTTGGTTCTGGCTGTAGGCTTAGCATTACCTCTTCTTTCTGCCAAGGAAACACTTTAATCAGATCTTTGTAAGATTTACTCCATCATTTTATTTTGTTGTTATTGCTATTAGGTGCCATTGTGTCAGTTCCGACTCATACTGACCCTACGTACCACAGAACGAAACACTGCCCAGTCCTGGGCCATGCTCACGATCATTTTTATGTTTGAGCCCATTGTTGCAGCCACTGTGTCAATCCATTTGTTGAGAGTCTTCCTCTTTTCTGCTGACCCTGTATTTTACCAAGCCTGATGTACTTCTCCAGGGAATGATCCCTCCTGAGAACATGTCTAAAGTATGTAAGACTCAGTCTCACCATCCTTGCATCTAAGGAGCATTCTGGTTGTACTTCTTCCAAGACAGATTTGTTCATTCTTTTGGCAGTCCATGGTATATTCAATATTTTTCACCCACACCACAATTCTAAGGCTTTAATTCTTTGGTCTTTCTATTCTTTGTCCAGCTTTTGCATGCGTATGTTGGGATTGAAAATTACCTTGGCTTGGGTCAGGCGCACCTTAGTCTTCAAGGTGACAACTTCGCTTTTCAACACTTTAAAGAGATCCTTTGCAGCAGATTTGCCCAATGCAATGTGTCTTTCGATTTCTTGACTGTTGTTCCCATGGGTGTTGATTGTGTATCCAAGTAAAATGAAATCCTTGACAACTTCAATCTTTTCTCCGTTTATCATGATGTTTCTTTTAGGTCAGTTGTGAGGATTTGTATTTTCTTTATGTTGAGATGTAATCCATACTGACGGCTGTGATCTCTGATCTTCATCAGTAAGTGCTTCAAGTCCTCTTCACTTTCAACAAGAAAAGTCGTGTCGTCTGCATAACACAGGTTGTTAATGAGTCTTCTTCCAATCTTGATGTTCCATTCTTCCAGTTTCTCAGATTATCTGCTCAGCCTACAGATAGAATAGGTATGGTGAAAGAATACAACCCTGACACTCACCTTTCCTGATTTAAACCACCCAATATCCCCTTGTTCTGTCCAAACAACTGTCTCTTGATCTATGTACAGGTTCCTCATGAGCACAATTAAGTGCTCTGGAATTCCCATTCTTTGCAATGTTATCCATAATTTGTCATGATCCACACAGTCAAGTGCCTTTGCATAGTCAAAAACACAGGTAAACATCCTTCTGGTATTCTCTGCTTTCAACCAGGATCCATCTGACATCAGCAATGATATCCCTGGTTCCATGTCCTCTTCTGAATCTGGCTTGAATTTCTGGCAGTTCCCTGTATCAACAACCACTTTTGAATGTTCTTCAGCAAAATTTTGCTTGTGTGTGATATTAATGATATTCAATAATTTCTACATTCAGTTGGATTTCCACATTCAGTTGGATCACCTTTCTTGGGAAAAGGCATAACTATGGATCTCTTCCAGGTGGTTGGCCAGGTAGCTGTTTTCTAAATTTCTTGGCATAGATGAGTGAGCACTTCCAGGACTGCATCCCTTTGTTACAACATCTCAATTGATATTCTGTCAATTCCTGGAGCCTTGTTTTTTCACCAATGCCTTCAGTGCAGCTTGGAATTCTTCCTTCAGTACCATAGATTCCAGATCATGTGCTACCTCTTGAAATGGTTGAATCTAGACCAATTAAATTCTTTTAGGACTCTGCAAAATAATTTCTTCAGAGAATTCTTCACTGACTGTGTTATTTAAAATAGGTTGCCATCACTATCTATTCTCTTACTAGCGCTTATCATTCTTTGCTTATCTTTCATCTTTTCATTAGAGAAAGTAGGTCAGTAATCTTTTTATTTCAGTCACTGCTCATTTTTCAACATCTAGAAGTGTACCTGGCACATAGTATGTGCTCAATAAGTATTGTTTAATGAGTGAATGAGTGAATTAATTATATCTAATTGATATCAAATATAGCACTGTGTTGACTGCGTTGTGGGTGAAGCTTAGTTGAAGCAAGTGCTCACACAATCTCTATTCCAATATCCTACTTACACATTCTTTTTTTAATTTTTTTTTTAGTTTTAAGGCTTAATTTCCCCATTTGACTTATTGAATTAAATAGTCTTTGACCACTCCCTATGTACTGTGTCCCCCAATAATAATGTTATATCATACTGCTCCCTTCCCTGTAATTCATCATGTGGTAGCATTGCCCATTTTCCTTTAATTTATAGTCTGTCATTTGCCTTGTTTTTTTTTTTTTTCTTTTTTGTTTAAATTTATTACTCTATTTCTTCTTATTATTCATTATCAATGCTGATTTCTATGTGAGCTCTAGTGTCCTGTGCTTAATTTGTAATTTAGAGCTCTTTGGACTCATGGACAACAAGTTAATCCAAAGTAGAAGCATGTAGCATTTTTTTTTTTTTTTTAACAGAGTGCCTAGAGATGGATGCCCCACATTCAAAATTAGTAAAAAATATAGTCATGACATAAAAGTTTAGGTCTTTAATTACAATCATATCATATACAATAGAGAATACTCCTTATTAAGTTAAAAATTATATTGTATTAAATTTATAGATAGAATATTTTCATTACAATACATCCCTTTATAAGAAATACTTTTACTTCTAATTCCTTTATATTTTGTGTGTTTTATATTTTACAAACATGCATTATTTCATTTGAAATAAAATTATAACCCCAAATAATAATATTTGATATAACACCAGTCAAGCAAGTATACTTTAATCTTAGCTCCTTGATGACAAAGATCATATGTGAGTTGCTCACTGCTGAGTGACCAGACCACAACATGTCTGTCAGTTTGAAGTACAGTGGCGGCTTTTGTGTTGCTCTGGTACTGGAAGCTTTCTCACCAGTATTTCAAGTAAAGGCAGAGTCACCCTTGGTGGACAGGTTTCAGTAGAGCTTTCAGAATAAGACAGGCTAGGAAGAAGGGCCTGGCAGTCTACTTCTGAAAAAAAATGGCCAGTGAAAAACTTAGGAATAGCAGCAGAATGTTGTTCGATACAGTGCTGGAAGATGAGCTCCTCAGGTTGGAAGGCACTAAAAATACATTTGGGGAAGAGCTGCCTCCTCAAAGTGGAGCCAATCTTAATGATGTGAATGGAATTAAGCTTTCAAGACTTTCATTTGCTGATGTGGCATGACTCAAAATGAGAAGAAACGTCTGCAAACATGCATAAATAATCAGATCATGGAATGTACGATGTTTGAATCTAGGAAAGTTGGAAGTCATCAGAAATAAAATGGTAGGTATAAACATTGATATCCTAGGCATTAATGAGCTGAAATGGACTGGTATTGGTCATTTTAAGTCATACAATCGTATGGTCTACTATGGTGGGAATGACAAATTAAACCGTTATGACATTTCGTTCATTGTCAAAAACATTTCAAGATCTTTCTTGAAGTACAATGCTGTCAGTGATAGGATAATATTTACAAATCTACAAGGAAGACCAGTTAATATGACTATTATTCAAATTTATGCACCAACCTCAAAGGCCAAAGATGAAAAAATTGAAGATTTTTAGCAACTTCTATGTCCTGAAATTGATCAAACATGCAACCAAGATGTGTTGATAACTACTGGTGATTGGAATGGGAAAGTTGGAAACAAAGAAGGGGATTGGTAGTTGGAAAATATAGCCTTGATGATAGAAAGCCCCTGGAGATCGCATGATAGAATTTTGCCAGGTCAATGACTTATTCATTGCAAATACCTATTTTCAACAACATAAACAGCCACAGTATACATGGATCTCACCTGATGGAAAACACAGGAATCAAATCAACTACGTCTGTGGAAAGAGACAATGGAAAAGGTAAATATCAGTGGAACAAAGCTGGAGCTGACTGCAGAAAAGAGCATAAATTGCTCATATGCAAGTTCAAGTTGAAGCTGAAGAAAATTAGAACAAGTCCAAGAGAACCAAAATACAACCTTGAGTATATCCCACCTGAATTTGGAGACCTTCTCAAGAGTCGATTTGATGTATTGAACACTGATGACGGAAGACCAGAGGAGCTGTGGGAAGGCATTAAGGACATCATAAAAGAAGAAAGCAAAAGTTCATTACAAAGACAGGGAAGAAAAAAGACCAAAACGGATGTAAGAATAGACTCTGAAAAATGCTTTTGAATATGTTGTTGTTGTTAGGTGCCGTCGAGTGGGTTCTGACTCGTAGGTACCCTATGCACAACACAATGAAACACTGCCTGGTCCTGAGCCACCCTTACAATCATTGTTATGCTTGACCTCATTGTTGCAGCCACTGTGTCAATCCACCTCATTGAGGGTCTTCCTCTTTTCCGCAGCCCCTGTACTCTGTCAAGCATGATGTCCTTCTCCAGGGACTGATCCCTCCTGACAACATGTCCAAAGTATGTAAGATGCAGTCTTGCCATCCTTGCTTCCAAGAAGCACTCTGTTTGAACTTCTTCCAAGACAGATCTGTTCATTCTTTTGGCAGTCCATGGTATATTCAATATTCTTTGCCAACACCACAATTCAAAGGTGTCAATTCTTCCTCATTCTTCCTTATTCATTGTCCAGCTTTCATATACATATGATGCAATTGAAAATACCATGGCCTGGGTCAGGTGCACCTTAGTCTTCAAGGTGGCATCTTTGCTCTTCAACACTTTCAAGGGGTCCTTTGTAGCAGATTTGCCCAATGCAATGTGTCTTTTGATTTCTTGACTGCTGCTTCCATGGCTGTTGATTGTGGATCCAAGTAAAATGAAGTCCTTGACAACTTCAATCTTTTCTCCATTTATCATGATGTTTTCATTGGTCCAGTTATGAGAATTTTTGTTTTCCTTATGTTGAGGTGCAATCCATACTGAAGGCTGTGGTCTTTGAGCTTCATTATTACTAAGTGCTTCAAGTCCTCTTCACTTTCAGCAAGCAAGGTTGTGTCATCTGCATAACTCAGGTTGTTAATGAGTCTTCCTCCAATCCTGATGCCCCGTTCTTCTTCATATAGTCCAGCTTCTCGTATTATTTGCTCAGCATACAGATTGAATAGGCATGGTGAGAGAATACAACCCTGATGCACACCTTTCCTGACTTTAAACCAATCAGTATCCCCTTTTTCTGTCCAAACAACTGCCTCTTGACCTATGTAAAGGTTCCTTACGAGCACAATTAAGTGTTCTGGAATTCCCATTCTTCACAATATTATCCATAGTTTGTTATGATCCACACAGTCCAATGCCTTTGCATAGTCAATAAAAGACAGGTAAACATCCTTCTGGTATTCTCTGCTTTCAACAAGGATCCATCTGACATCACAAATTATATCCTGGGTTGCACGTCCTCTTCTGAAACTGACCTGAATTTGGCAGTTCCCTGTCCATATACTGCTGCAGCCGTTTTTGAACGATCTTCAACAAAATTTTGCTTAGGTGTGATATTAATGGTATTGTTCTATAATTTCCACATTCGGTTGGATCACCTTTCTTGGGGATAAGCATAAATATGGATCTTTTCCAGTCAGTTGGCCAGGAAGCTGTCTTCCATATTTCTTGGCATAGACTTGGTTTTTGAACATGGTGCCAACATAGACTAGGTAAAGTGAATGAAAGAAATGGAGAAGTAAAGGAGCTGAACAGAAGATTACAAAGGGCAGCTCGAGAAGACAAAGTAAAGTATTATGAGGAAATGTGAATAGACTTGGAGTTAGAAAACCAAAAGAGAAGAACTCTCGGTATTTTTCAAGCTGAAAGAAGTGAAGAAAATATTCAAGCCACAAGTTGTAATTTTGAAGAAGTCTGTGAGAAAATTACTGAACTATGCAAGAAGCATCAAATACAGATGGAAGGAATATACAGAGCCACTGTACCAAAAAGATTTGGTCAAGGTTCAACCATTTCAGGATGTAGCATATGATGAAAAAATTATGGTACTGAAGGAAAAGGCCCAAGCTGCACTGAAGGCACTGGTGAAAAACAAGGCCCCAGGGCTTGACAGAATACCAACTGAGATGTTTCAACAAACAGATATGGCTCCGGAAGTGCTCACTCATCCATGCAAGACATTTGGAAGACAGTTACCTAGCCCACCAACTGGAATAGATCCATATCTGTGCCCATTCCAAAGAAAAGTGATCCACCAGAATGCAGAAATTGAGCAACATTAAGTAAAATTTTGTTAAAGCTCATTCAAAAGCAGTGGCAACAGTACACCAACAGAGAACTACCAGAAAGTCAAGCCATTTTCAGAAGAGGACAGGGAACAAGAGATATCATTGCTGATGTCAGATGGATCTTGCCTGAAAGTAGAGAGCACCACAAAGATGTTTACCTGAGTTTTATTGACTACACAAAATCATTTGACTGTGGGGATCATAACAAATTATGGATAACATTGCAAAGAATGGGAATTCTAGAACACTTAATTGTGCTCATGAGAAATTGGTACATAGACCAAGAGATAGTCATTTTAACAGTGCAAGGGGATACCACAGTCTTTAAAATCAAGAAAGATGCGTGTCGTGGTTGTATCCTTTCACCATATGTATTCAATCTGTATGCTGAGCAAAAAATTCGAGAAGCTGAACTACATGAAAAAGAACTCAGCATCAGGATTGGGCGAAGACTGATTGACAACCTGTGATATTCAGATGAAACAACTTGCTTGCTGAAACTGAAGAGGACTTATTGATGAAGATCAAAGACTACAGCCGTCAGTGTGAGTTACACCTCAACATAAAGAAAACAAAAATCCTCACAACTGGACCAATAAGCAACATCATGATATATGGAGAAAAGATTGCCATTGTCACGGATTTCATTTTACTTGGATCCACAATCAACGCTCATGGAAGCAGGAGTCAGGATATCAAACAATGTATTACAAAAAAGACCTGTTCAAAGTGTTGATAAGCTATCGCATTGAGGACTGAGTTGAACCTGACCCAATCCATGATATTTTCAGTCACCTCATATGTATAAGGAAAGACTGAAGAATTGATGTCTTTAAATTATGACATTGGCAAAGAATATTGAATATACCATGAACTGCCAGAAGAAGAAATAAATGTGTCCAGGGAGAATACACCTTAGAAGTGAGGATGGCGAGACTTCATCTTTCATACTTTAGACATATTATTAGGAAGACTCAATCCCTGAAGAAGGATATCATGCTTGGTAAAGCAGACGGTTAGCAAAAAAGAGGAAGACACTCAGTGAGATGAATTCACACAGTGGCTTCAACACTGGGCTCAAAAATATCAACAATTGTGAGGATGGACCAGGACCAGGTAGTGTTGTGTTGTTGTTGCTGTGAGTTGCCTTCAGGTGGATTCCAACTCATGGTGGTCCCATGCGTGCAGGGTATAAATGCTCCATAATGTTTTCAGGACTGACATTTTAGCAGCAGAAAACTAGACCTGTTTTATGATGCTCTTCCTTTCTATTTACCCATATTTTTAGTTAATCTCTGGTTACTAGTTATTTTACATTAAATTTTTGTTGTTTAAATATGTGGTGTGAATTCTGTCCCCTTATTGAGCACTGATTGCCATACTGAATAACTAATAACTATGGTTGTTCAAATATTAGTTATATAATTTTAACAGTTATTTTGTTGAGAGGACAGGGAGAGGATTTCTTTCTTTCTTTTTTTTTTTTTTCCCTAAAGTTTCCAAGGTCTTTTTGACCCAGAAATAGTTTAATAAGTAAAAAATATGCAGAAAACCAGAGAAGAATTAGAACTGATTACAAGAGGCAAAATTTCTGTCTGGGGTTGAGTAATGCCAAAAGTGAGATTTCTAAGCTTACTAATGCATAAGATTGAATTCATTAGAATGACAGTGGGAGGACATAAGTGAACACTTATAAACAGTGACACTGACAGATTGAGCCAGGGTTATCTTTAAACTTAATGCCTCTATAGTACAAGCGCTATAGGTTTGTCTGCAGTTGTCAAGAACAGCATGTGCCTAATGAGATAGTGCTCTAATTGTCCTTTTTCTGAACTCTGATGAATGAGATTTTTGAAATTGAGGGATTTGTAATAAGGAAAATTAGGTTACATATCATGTATCCAAATGATAGTATAATATATTAACCACACATGACACAAGAAAATTACTTCAACTTAAAAACAATTCAGTACTTATATCATTGGCAAAATATTTTCTTTTCACGCACTAAAGTATTATGTAGATAACAAAGTCCTAAATCATCACATTTTCTGTAACTGCATTTTCACAAGATGGTCCTGCCTATAAAAAATTTTAGTGATTCATAACTAATGTTCTCTTCCTAAATTTCTTTCTTTTTTTTTCCTGCAAGTGTTCACAAATATTGTCTGAATGAAGTGTCTACTGTGGCCTAAACATATTATTATGTGAAAAAGAAGTTGAGAGAAGTCATCATGTATAATTTTGTGGATCAAATATATAGCATTAATAACTAATCTCTGACTAAAATCACATATTGAGTTTGTTATTATAATATAAATCCTGCTAATTATATTTATGGAGATCTCGTTTTATACTTTTCTTCAATAATGTTAAATCTAAAAGAAATTCAAGGCTGTTAAGAGAACACAAAACAATTTTTACCACAATTATGATCTCAGATAAATAGATGAATATATATATATATATATATATATACACATATATATATCATAAAACCCATTGCTGTCAAGTTGATTCTGACTCATAAAGTGACCCTACATGTAAGGGTTATTAGGAATCATCAGTAATTATATATATCCTAAAAAAAAACTTCTTTTATTTGTAAAAAATGATAGCCATAATATGGATGTATGCAAATGTGCTATTGATTATATCACATCATTTTTTTTTTCATTAATTGCTAACAGAGTTGTCCTCTTCTTGAATAATGAACATATAGTCATATTATCACAAGAGATACCTACACACACAAAAAATTGTGTTCTGCCTTTTATTTCCATTCCCATTTCTTATTAGCAGAACCGATGATTTTTGCACTCAGACCAAAAAACAAAATATCTGGAAAACTGTAAGATCTTTCTGGGGAGGCCTAGAGTTGTTTAGGTAGGTGATCATTTACCATTTGAAAGCCTTCTTCACTCTTCCTGGAAGAGGAGGAAAAGGGGGCTCCGTTGTAGGCTACTTTACCCATGTATGCATGCTAAAGTAAATCCAAATAGCTGCCTCACCTACATGCACAAGAATTTTGGTCAGGCATGTGATTCAGAAGAGAATTTATTCAGACGATAGATTGATTCAGAGATAAACAATGAAAGAAGAAATCCAGAGCATCTGCCTACATCAATCAGCTTTCTATTTCATTCATGTAAAAAAGGTCGGGTGGCAAACTGTGGCCAATAAGCCAAATGCAGCCCACTGCCAGTTTTCGTTTGTTTGGTAAATGCGATGGTTAATGATATGTGTCGTCTTGGCTAGGATTTGATTCTTGGTGGTTTGGTAGGAACTATGTAATCACCCTCCATTTTGTGATCATATGTGAGCAGCCAGCCATTTGAAAGGGGAGTTTCCTTGGGGCTGGGGCTTGCCACCAATATATATGGATCTTCTTAAAAAAAATTTGCTCTCTTTCACAACCCTGCACTCTTCTCATCACCTGACCTCTGGTTCTTGGGATGGGAGACAGCAGAATACTGCCTGACCTGTAGGTTTTGGGTTTGTCAGCTCCTGCAACCACATGAGCCAGCAGAAGCCTTTGGACTGATGCATGACTGATGCATGATTTAGGACTTAGTAGGCCCCATAATTGAGTGAGCCATTTCCTTGAAGTAAATCCCTCTCTATTGGTTTTGCTCCTCTAGAGAACCGAGCAGTGAGCTAGTAATAGTTTTTACAGTTTTAAATGGTTGAAAAAAATAAAAACAAGTATATTATCAAAAGATGTTAAAAGGATATGAAATATATTGTCTATGGATGCTTTCATGCTACAATGGCAAAGATGAATAGCAAAGATAGAAATATTACTGTCTGCAAAGGCTAGAATATTTCCTATCTGATCTTTTATAGAAAAAGTTTGTCCACTATTATTTTCTTCTTTTATTATGATGTAGCTTATTGAGGATTTTTGTTTTCTTAATGTCAAAAAGCAACAGGCTTTTATCTAAAAGAAAAGGATAGAAGTGAAACTAAAAGAATTGAGGAAAAAAATTCCTTTTTTTTTTTTTAAGATAAAAAGAAAACTGACATATCTAAATTTCAGGGGGAAAATCTTGCTAGCTATATGAAGTACCAGTTCCTTATAATATTGAAATAAATTTCAGCTTCAATTACCCCCAATTAATATAAATTAGTTCAAAAATATTTATGTTTCTAATAACATAGCTTCAAAAAACATAAAGCAACAATAAAAAAACAAAAAATTGAAATGAAAAGAACTCTACAATCATAGTGGAAGGCTATAAATAGTTAATTAGTTAAATGTATAGCAAGCAAACAAATACAGAAAGGGTATAAAAATATTTTTATAGTATAATAAGTTAACTGTGCCAGTATATAATATTGCTCACCAAAACTGTTGGAAAGACTTTTTTCAAGTATAAACAAGGCAATTTAAAAATCATCAAATATTGGTATATAAAACAAGTTAGAACACATTTCAAAGCATTAAAATCATGTTTTCTAACAATATTCAAAATAAGCTTGAAATCATAGCAAAGGATTACTAGATCAACTGGATAAATTTGGGAATTAAGGAGCATTATAAACACACATTGTTGTTGTTAGGCACCATCATGTTGCTTCCGACTCATAGCGACCCTATGTGCAACAGAAGGAAACACTGCCCGGTCCTGTGCCATCCTCACAATCGTTGTTATGATTAAGCCCAATGTTGCAGCCATGTTTTCTTTGCAACCACGTTAAGTCAAAGAAAAAAATCTTAATAGAAATTATAACTGCAGTATATGTACTATATTGAATGTACATCAAAACAAGGTAAAACAAATTTTAGAGTTATTTTTCTAGCTTTATATGCATATATTAGAAAAGAAGAAAAGATTATTACTAGGTAAACAATCATCTTAAACTATGAGAAAAAGAAAAGCAAAATAAGTTCAAATAGAAAAAAAATAAAAGAAATGATAGAGATATTCAAAAATAAAACAAAAATACAATAAAGCACAAGTAGGTAAACTGAGGGAAGCAACACCCTGTGGGAATCAGGACCTCTAGACTCGTTAAGACCACTAGATACTAAAAAAGCAGGGAGATGAATCAAACATTTTCCAAAGATATAACTGTAATGATTATAAGAAGGGCCACTTTTACTCAATTACCATTGTTCTCACGTATTCCGCCTGTTGGAGATACAACACCACATACTAATAATTGGCTTAGAGTAAAACCATCCAGAAAGAAGGCTCTCCATTCTTATAGATTAACATCCCCAAAACCATCTTCACAAAGTTATTTTATCCTTCTGTCAGGCTGGAAGTATCTCTATGGTGCAGTATCTCTATGACAAAGTGTCATATACCCATGGTCGTATGTCACAACAATTTTACTGTTAAATGATTGCTTTGCTTTGAAGTGGTATCAAGCATTATTTAATATTGATGAGGCAAACATGCTATGAGCTCTAAGATAGCTGTGTAGGCAAGAAAGTGAACTTATATCCTCAATATGTATTGATTTCTTTGAAGATAAATGACTCTCCCTTCTATCTTGAAAGGGATCCAACAAAATCAACTTGTCACCAAGTGGCTAGGTTGTCTCCTCAAAGATTATTTTCTATTGTTGGCAGGTTGGACATTTGGCAGGTAGATAAAACTTTGAGGAGAAACCTGTGTGGTTGAAACCATGAATAGTCTGAAATCCCTGCCACCATAACTATTCACCCTTGAACACATGTATGGAATGATTGAAGCTGACTGATGCCAACTGGCTGAGTCATTCAGGGTACTTGGTTGGTTAGTGCCTCTCCCATGGTAGATACTCTATGGTGGAAGTTAATAAGAAATACAAAATTCTTCTCACTGTGAGAAGTTAAAAGTCCATCCACAAAGTTTGTTTTGTTTTGTTCTTTTTTTTATAAACCTCATTATCCCTTAACTTTTTTTATCCCTTAATTTTTAACCTTTCTCCTTACTAACTCCTGGTTAACCAACCAAGCCTTTTGTGTGTTCTGGCCTTGGGCGACTTCTTTTTCTACTTGAACTGAATGGATAGATGCATTTCTCACAGCTCTGCCCATTGAGACAGTTTCCCTCACGACTGCATTTCAAGTTATTTCAGTCACACTAAAACCCTGAGCAGATTTGCAGTGTAATATAATGACATATTTGGCACATATTGGGTTGCGTGTTCAATGAATTGAGCTCCTCTCTGGAAGCTATTATAACAGAGCATGTGAGCCATGTGCCCATAGATGTGAGACATCAATGTTTGGATGATATGGTTTGGGCCACCATTTTGTACAACTGACTTACATCATCCTCCCTGCTTATCCCTGATCCAGTATGTACTGCTTTAATTTTAAACAAATTGCTGTTGGGCTAAACTATATTATGGTATCATGGATTGGTGAGAACCCACTTCATCGTTGCCAGTTCTGACAGTATTGTCACTTGTTTCATGATCTATGGTTCAATATCTACAAAGGCCCAGTGACTCTCCAGAAGCTGTCTTTCTAGTAGCATGTAATTATCTGCTGCATTTATCAAGACCTTAGTATAGAACAATGCAAGGTGAGTTTACCTATCCAGTTGTCCATAACTATCACAGAATCTTGTCCCACCACAGATACTTCTAGTACCAAAACATTCACTGGGTTATGGCTTGAGTGCCATTCCTCATCACACCGCAGCCTGGATCTGTTGCAGTGACTTTCACTACTGTTATTCTCTGGAAATGTCATATTGTTTTAGATTTAACATATTCCTGTAATGGGAAGTTGGCCTTTTCAGAAGTTTTCAATACAGGATTTCTGCCAGTGATCATGTATGCCGATTCTAATTACACAATTGGTAAATGACCATGAGGTGGGTTCCACTGTGGGAAGGACCTGGTTCACTACTCCTTTCCGTAAGTAGTCCCTGTGTGTCCTCAATCAAATGAAGAGGGGAGGCACAATATGATGATACTATTGATTCCTGGGTATGAATAGAGATTTGGATATTGTTTTCAACAGTCCTTGAAATATGTGAATATTCTCTATAGCTCAACATTCAATTACTGAATAAATGAACGTATGTTCCTTTAAGGAAGGACTTGGGAAAGCATTACCACGTATTGCTGCGTTTTTGCCAGGTCCTTTCTCTGGGGATCTGGCTGCTGCTTCAGTCAGTGAGTCTGAGAACCAGCTCAGGTATAGAGACTGGGCTAAGGATCGTGACGTTTCCATTATGGTGTCTGTTCTCAGCTTCCTGGTCATCCATTCTTGATTTCTTTTTATTTTTAAACAGAGAAATGTTGTTAGCTGTCATTTTTTCTGTCCCTAGAATGACATAGTCTAATAACAATTTTCATATTTTTTTTAGAAAAGCTTCTCCTCCCCGCCACACACACTGACTGCCTTGTTGCTCATTTCTATTTTTGAACCTACTTTGCTTCTGATGGTTAAGCTTTATCTACTGGCCTCTATAAATTTGAGATTCTATAGTAACATTTATTCTAATGTATCCCAGTTCTGTAACAGTATATCCTACCATCAGCCCTACCCTATACAAGACTGCTACCACTGAGTTTCTCAACAATGCTAATGCCTCTCTCACCAGTGTCTTCCTTTTTATTTAGTAAAGATAGGGTTCTCCAGGCTCTCCTCCTGAATGCAGTGTACTGATATTTAATCTGGCCTCGTCTGATATATCCAGTACGGTATGCCGACTTCTCTAAGTCTATCGATTCCTTCTTTCACCATCTGCCATGGCAAGTCAGGCATTTCTATCACACTTAGTGTGGGCCATTATATTTTGATGCCTCTAAGAGCCAAATAATAACTGCACATTAGTGATTGCCATGGTTTTACACAGTATAGCATGGAGTGGTGCTCTCATTTCAAAAAGCTCTCCCTTACCCAATAATTTGTCCTTTTTATTTGATCCAGCAAACTCAGGATCCAGTCTTATATGTACTCACCTAACTGGTATTGGCTAGATCCTAAGCACCACTGGTATATTGTCCCTTTTTCACTTAGCAGGCCCTACATATCCCTGGCCACATTATAGTATGACTTGTTGGTCCGAATTGTTGGTTTGACAGCCAGAAGGAGAGGTTAGGGAAGATCCCGAGGAGGGAAAATATTAGCATGCAAGGCAGATGCTTTGTCAAAGCGAGGGTGAGCACTAGTCTTTAAGGGACGAATGAGACATTTCTGCTTGCTCAAGGAGTATAAGAAGATGTTGGGTTCCATCCCAAGTCTCAGGACCCCATTCTTTCCCAAACAGAGCCCTGATGCAGTAAAAATCAACCTTCACTTATACTCTCCTACACGTATAATTAATTCCTAGGTCTTAATCTTGTCTTATTTTTATTGCCCTCTGGTTGCCCAAGATGAAAGTTTAATTAACTGTGTCAAAGGAGACCCTATGAGTCTCCTATTTCTCCATCATTTGGTGATTAATCATGTGCGGCTAGTTAATGTCTTTTCCTACAGCACCAGTAGTGTTCAGAAACACAGCAACACACCTCAAATCCAACTGTCTTTATAATTACCACTTCTCTGGGCATTTCAAGTGCCTTGGATAACGAACCTGTGGTGGCTTTATGTTGTGTTAGTTTAGTGAGGGTGACCTATATTTCCAAGAATTCCCTTCCCCGTATGTTTCTGATTAGAGTGGGCCACAAAAGACATTTTTTGTGAGAGGTTTAGAGGGCCAAAATGAAGCATCAACCTTTTTGTTGTTGTTGCTATACTGTTTTCTGTCACAGGGTCAATGAAAATAATTTTCTAGCTCACACATTTTAGTTTCCTGCTGATTCACGTTATTGGTATGGGACAGCTGCCATGCTTGCAAATGTTATGCCTTTCCCTGCATCTTCCTTCAGCTTCTCTAACTCATCAAGACTGGGTGTAGAAATAACTGGCATAGGGTCTAGTCTGTCCTTCTGAGTTCCAGTTCGTATGTATCTTCTCTCTTACTAACTGGCTGCTGTTTGGACTTTAAGCTCCACAACATATGTAAAGACAGCTTCACTGAGACCAAATCCCTGTAACACCTTCCTTATATATACTTCATAGCAGTTCTTGCTTGATCGATTAAAACTTGACTGATAAAGCTCCAGCTAGTGCATTATCCCATTACAGTTTCCCACAATAAAACATTTTAACAGGTTGATTGCTACAGTATGCCACAGGCTATCAGTTCTGAGGTTTTAATTTCTATTTCACCAGTGGGAGAGATCTAGTTCCAAAATACCACTGTAGAATTGCTTCACCATACAGTTCATAACAGCCACTGTCTCAAGTCAGGGTGCTTCAGAAACAGACCCTGAGACAGGTGATTCCTTGCAGGGATTTTTTTTTTTTAATTCTCTCAGAAACCTCACTGTGAGGAAATGTGGGTGCCTGCATTGGGCACAGGGGGAGATGTTTAAGTGAGTTGAGATTGCAACAGAGTCTTCAGCTGCTCTCGTGGGAAGATCTGGAGCTCGCATGGCCCATTAGACTGTCAAGAATGGTGAAGCATCTGAGCTTTTACCTGGCACACAAGCTAGCAAGTTACCCTGCCACAATTTTATGGGTGCTTGCAGAAGGCATGAGACACCTGGTTCAGAGAAGAAGGACCTTGTTACAGTGAGCAGTATGAGTGTCAGTATATTTGTGTCACTTTCTTTGCGACCCTGTTCCACAGAAGGGATATGTCTTAGTTATCTACTGCTGCTATAACACAAATGCAACAAGCGGATGGCTTTAACAAGCAGAAATTTGTTTCCTTACAGTTTAGGAGGCTAGAATTACAAATTCAGAGCGCTGGGTCTAGGAGAAGGCTTTCTGTCTCCGTCAGCTCTGGAGGAAAGTTTTTATTTCTTCAGCTTGTTTTCTGGTTTCTTGAAGATCTCCATGTGGCTTGACATCTAACTCCCCCATCTCTGCTTCTTTAATCTGTCCCTTTTATAGCTTGTAAGAGATTGACTCGAAATACACCCTACATTAATCTTGCCTTATTGATATAACAAAAATCATCCATTCATAAATGGAATTATTACCACAAGCATACAGGTTAGGAGCTAAACACATATTTTGGGGAGGCACAATTCAATCCGTAGCAGAATGCAATGGGTTAAGTTTGATGCCTGCAGAGACAGTAGGTTTTATTACAGGAGAGGACCTCAAGCTTAGGAAGGTCAAATCTTTTATAATAAACGTTAAGCTATCTGGACTCGGCTACAGAAAAGCTCCTCTGTCTTCCAAGACTTTCAGCAAACCTGTCCTTTTTCCTGAGAGATGCCTTATCTCTATTTTCCAAGGATGTCGGCTATACATAGAGACTTAGATAGTCTGTGCTTTGCTCACAAATTATGCAGAAAGGAGAGAGAGAGCTATGGAGAATTGTCTGCCATTACAAAGTTATCATGAATGTTGGCAAGGGAGGCTGCACTTTGTGCCCTTCAACTCCTGGTCATTATATACAGACTGGCTTTTCAACTGAGAGCAATGCCCTGAGAAGAATTTAGCATTGAGCTCTTTTCTGTCAATACTTCCAGTGCGTGGAGGGGACAGTGGTTCAGTCAGGCGGGTGGAAGGTCTGTGTATGGCACCACAGTACATGCTAAAAAAAAAAAAAAATTATATGCTACACTGTGAAAAGTAGACACTCTACAAACCATTGTGATCTTCCCTTATCCTGTGAGTTCTTTACCAAAGTATACACAGAGATGTTTCATCAGATGTTTCTTTCTAGTTTACCCTCTGTATCTTCATTTTATCTTACTTGCATTTTGATTTTACACTATTTAATTTGTAGATGTTAACTTAGTCTCTTCTACTCTGTTTTTTTTTTATTATGATAGTATATGAGTTGCTAGAATAAACATTCTCTTCTTTTCTGCATCAAATAAACAGATGGCTCTTTCAACACAGGAAACATGAGAGTAATTAAATGAATTCAGAGACAATCATGCATATATTT
Organism: Elephas maximus indicus; assembly: GCF_024166365.1. Lineage (NCBI taxonomy): Eukaryota > Metazoa > Chordata > Mammalia > Proboscidea > Elephantidae > Elephas > Elephas maximus. The sequence goes on from NC_064832.1 coordinate 83,014,546, forward strand.
TTATTTTCCAGCATAACTTTATTTCTGCCTACAAATATATCTGACTTTGAAAACGATGTCATTATATAATTAATTTCACTTGTCAAATAGCTTAATCTAAGCCAGAAAATAGGATTTATTCTCTTACGGAGATTTATCTCTCCAGTTGGGAGCCAAAAATTACAAAAGACCCTGATATAATGTTCTTAAAAACTTAGAAACTACTACTCATGACTTCCAATAGCATCATGGAAGCAGAGTTTTCATATGTAATGACCTACATTAGCTACTGTGAAGCCTGGTTGAACATTTGAATCAAGTAGATTTTTAAGAAAATTGATCCTTAAATTCAGTATCAATTTAATTTCATATATCAAAAAAGAATTCCTGGTGATCATGCCTAAGAGTGTGTGATTTGAAAAAGAGAGTTATAATTACCAGGGAAGTTTGGAAATATTAGACTACACCAGTCAATCAAATTCCTATGTTACATAATCTATTACAGCACATGGGGGAATATCAAGCCCCATTTTTTTTTATGTCATGAAGGCTTACCTAGCATTCAAGAAAAAAAAGAAAATAGTAAAGCGTGTCTGCAGAGACTTTCTCTTTGATATTAGTTAGAAAATAATATTAACAATCATAAAACTTCTCGCCAAATTTTACCTGGGGAAATCATACTATGGCCCAGGGGGGAACACATCCTAATATTTCTCATTAGCATTTAATAGGTAGAAGAAAAATAAAGGCCTCAATTTTTATCAGACTGGCAAATTTAGTTAGATGTGAAATGTTAATATTTTTAAATATTGTTAAATTTTTTTGTCTACTAATTATGAATTTGCCTTTGGAAATATATGTAATGTTCAAGATGAAGGCATTTTTCCTTTCTATTTTTTATTCAGTATATCTCTCATGACTATCTATAACTACATATTATTTACATAAATATTATTTAAAATACAACTAAATGAAGAAAAACACAGTATTCCTAGGTATGTCACTCATGCTCGGTAGAGGGTCAGTGAAAAAGAGGGAGGCCCTCAATGAGGCAGATTGACTCAGGAGCTGCAACAATGGGCTCAAACATAATGATTGTGAGGATGGTGCAGGACAGGGTGGTGTTTCATTCTATTGTCTATAGGGTCACTATGAGCCTATAGCACCTAACAACAACAACATTTTCATACAGAATCTACTGTTTTTCAGCTACTTAGATAGGCGCTATTCATACAAAGTGAAATTTCAACAAGATCCACTCATCCACGACGTTATACAGTAATGAAGGAGATTTTTTCCCCCAACGTTTAGGAACTAGATTGCATTAGCGTTTGTTTTATCTTATTATCTAATTCATATTTAGATGCTCTACGATAAGGATTTTTTGTTTTGTTTTACTTGCTTTTCTCTTTCTCTAGAATGGGTAATAAATAAATTTGGCCTCAAACTGTATAGATAAGCTAGGTGTAATTATATCTGAAGTGAGAGAGGCAAAGTCAATATTTTTCTGTCCTCTCATTTCTTTGTCAGGTGTGTAATTATACATTCTGGCTTATCTTTATTACACTCAACACTGGCTCCCTAGAAATAACTAACACGCAATGCAATATTCCTTAAAAACATAAACTAAAAACTAAAATGAATTCAAATATAAGTAAATTAATAGAACTCATGGTACATATTTTATAAAATAGCCCATTTTGCTATTTGAGATTTAAGGTATTAATTTGTCAGTTTATCTAAAGAAAATATTTTATTGATCAGGCACATTTGAATACCTGTTTTGCTTTGCCAGAGCATATACATTTGTATAAGAGGCTGTTTAAAGACTTCGAAAAATTATAAACAGTCTGAGCTAAAAGAGACATTTAAAAAGGAAAATATATTGTTACTTAAGATAATACAACCTAAGCTAAAAAAATCAGATGGAGGTTTAGTGTGATTATGCATTAGTTAGTGAGCACTCATAAGAATGAAATAAGAAGGGAAATTTTTATTCTAATTTCCCTGAATTAATGGTCATGTAGTTTCAGAAACAAGAGTTACAGATACTACAACTGAAAAATTTAATACTTTAAGTCATTGGCAATTAAATAACTTTGAACTTACTGTACATAGCTTATTCATAAAAAGGTTATTTTATGAGTCTCCTGCTTGGGTCAGAACTATGGTGCTGTTCAGCCTGAATGGTGTTAGGCAACACTGCCCCCTAGGGGTTTTCTGAATATTCCCAGTAGACAAGTTGCCTACCTGTCAAGAAGAGTTCATAAAATTTCGTAACTCTTATGCAATGTTAAGAAAGACCCGGAGTGGTGCAAACGGTTAAGCTCTCAACCACTAGCTGAAAGATTGGTGGCTCAAACCCACCCAGAGATGCCTCAGAAGACAGGACTGGTGATCTGCTTCTGAATACCACAGCTTTGAAAATCCTATGGAACAGTTCTACTCTGCACATATGGGGATGCCACGAGTTGGAATTGACTTGACGGCAACTAACAACAATAACGACAAAAGTAATGGTGGCCAATTCACCTCAAATAATGTGTATGAGAACTAAAAACTCTATGGAAAAAGACATGGAATCCTATCAACTATCAGAGTGCAGACATATGCTAACAAGTCTATGTTCCCAAGAACAGCAGTAGTGAAAGTGAAGCTAGTTTAGAATGTGAGAGGAAGTAATAATTCATGCTGTGTGTGAGATTTGGCTTGAAAAATTACCCCAATCTACCACTGTCTATAGTGACTGTACACTTCATGAGAAAGAAGGCTGCTCTGCTCTATGAAGGAAAGAGCTAACAACTATGAGAGTTTTCAACTCTCCTGTAAGAACACTATCTGAAAGGACAGATTATCAGATGTGCACAGTGACTTATCAGTGGATCAAGAGTACAGAGTTTGCAGAGGTCAGTGGTAGAGAATAGGTCGTTGATCTTACAGGACAGACCATATGGGTAGAAGGGCAAATGTGAGTATTAAAGATGGGTTTGCAGCACTGCAGGCAGTGACTTTGCTTTCCTGTAAAATATAAATTTTATACTATAAATATAAGAGACAAATGATTTTCCTAACCCTTAACCAAACCAAACCCATTGCTGTCGAATTGATTCCGACTCATAGGGCACCCTATAGGACAGAGTAGAACTGTCCCATAGGGTTTCCAAGGAGCAGCTGGTAGATTCAAACTGTGAATCTTTTGGTTAGCAGCCAAGCTCTTAAGTACTGTGCCAATCAGGGCTGCAGATTTTACCTAAGACTCACAAATGGATTGTGATTTCCCTAGAATTCTCAACAGTTTGATTAGATTAACCAAAACCAGTTGCCAACTCATGATTACCCAATATGTGTCACAGGAGGACTGTCCTCCATAGAGTTTTCAATGGCCATTTTTTTTTTTTTTCAGATGTGGATTGCCGTGCCTTTTGCCTGAGACCCCTCTAGGTGGACTCAAACTGCCAGCCTTTCAGATAGCAGCCAGCATGGTAACCATTTGCACCACCCAGGGTCTCCCCGATTGTATTTTATTTTTGCTACACAAAATGGAACAGGGTCAAAATGCTAAAATTCAAGATAATACAAAATGTAACAGGAAGATCTGTACCTGGTGGAGAGAAGTGACTGAGTTATCTATTCCTCCAGAACTAGAATGATTTACTATATCATATGCTAGAACCATTATTTTAATATATATTTCCTAAGTACTCCTGCCTACTAGGTTTCAACAAAGAAGCAGACAGATTATTTATCCTTCATATTGGTCTTGCATGACATGAAGTCAATTCCAATTCACAGCGACCATATGTGACAGGGTAGAACTGCCCCATAGAGTCTCATTCAGAATCTCTGAAATTTGCTCTCGAATGCCCAGTAGTGAAAGCTGGAGGAAGAAAGATGAAGTAAAAGAGCTGTACAGAAGAAGATTTCAGGGGGTGGCTCATGTGCAAAGATCTGGAGATAGAAAACGAAAAGGGAAGAACAGACAGCACTTCTCAAGCTGAAAGAACTGAAGAAAAAATTCAAGCCTCAAATTGCAATACTGACGGATTACAAGGGGAAATATTAAACAACTCAGGGAGCATCAAAAAAGATGCAAGGAATACACAGAGTCACTATACCAAAAATAATTCATTGATTTTCAAACATTTCAGGAAGTAGCATATGATCAGGAACCAATGGTACTGAAGGAAGAAGTCCAAGCTGCACTAAGGGCATTGGTGAAAACAAGGCTCCAGGAATTGAAGGAATACCAATTGAGATGTTTCAACAAACAGACGCAGCACAGCACTGGAAGTGCTCAAGCATTTATGCCAAGAACTTTGGAAGACAACTACCTGGCCAACTGACTGGAAGAGATACATATTTATGTCTATTCCCAAAAAAGGTGATCCAATCGAATGTGGAAATTATGGAACAATATTATTAATGTCATATGAAATCAAAATTTTGCTGAAGATCATTCAAAAGTGAGTACAGCAGTATATTGAGAGGGAACTGCCAGAAATTCAGACCACATTCAGAAGAGGATGTGGAACCATGGATACCATTGCTGATGTCAGATGGATCCTGGCTGAAAGCAGAGAATACCAGAAGGATGCTTACCTGTGTTTTATTGACTATGGCATTCGACTGCGTGGATCATAACAAGTTATGGATAACATTGCAAACAATGGGAATTCCAGAACACTTAGTTGTGCTCATGAGGAACCTTTACATACATCAACAGGCAGTTGTTCAAACAGAACAAGAGAATACTGCGTTGTGTAGATACACCACACATACCTACAGCATACATACCTATTCAGTCTCTATGCTGAGAAAATAATCTGAGAAGCTCAACTATATGAAGAAGAACAGGGCATCAGGATTGGAGGAAGACTCATTAACAAGCTGTGTTATGCAGATGACACAACCTTGTTTGCTGAAAGTGAAGAGGAAGCACTTACTGATGAAGATCAAAGACCACAGCCTTCGGTATGGATTACATCTCAAAATAAAGCAAACAAAAATCCTCACAACTGGACCAATAAGCCACATCATGATAACTGGAGAAAAGATTGAAGTTGTCAAGGCTTTCATTTTACTTGGATCCATAGTCAACATCCATGGAAGCAGTGGTCAAGAAATCAAACACATTGCATTGGGTGAATCTGCTGCAAAGGACCTCTTGAAAGTGTTGAAAAGAAAAAGATGTCACCTTGAAGACTAAGGTGCACCTGACCCAAGCTATGGTATTTTCAGTAGCACCGTATACATTTGAAAGCTGGACAATGAATAAGGAAAACAGAAGAAGAATTGACGTCTTTGAATTGTGGCATTGGCAAAGAACATTGAATATACCATGGACTGCCAAAAGAATGAACAAATCTGTCTTGAAAGAATTACAAGGAGAAGCTCTTCAGAAGCAAGGAATCGAGACTGTGTCTTAAATATTTTGGACATGTCAGGAGGGTTCAGTCCCAGGAGAAGGTCATCATGCTTTGTGAAGTACAGGGTCAGTGGAAAAGAGAAAGACTGTCAATAAGATGGATTACACAGTGGCTGCAACAATGGTCTTAAGCATAACAACGATTGTGAGGATGGTGCAGGACAAGTGTTTCATTCTGTTGTACATAGCATTGCTATGAGTTAGAATGGACTCCATGGCATCTAACAGCAACAACAACAAACATAAGCTCATATTAATGTTGTCACTTCTAATTCATTAATTAATTCATTACCACAGGGATTATTCTAGCCTTCTCCCAGTGTTTCCGTAACCTTCCACTTTAACAGTGAGAAACTTGTTGCTCACCATCTTAGGGTGTAGCATATGGAGGCCAACCAGTAAATGGAGTCCTCAGGTGTTATGTGTGTCAATGGTAAGGAATTGTTATACTTGGCCATGGACACAACTCCCAAAGTTAGTAGTGGTCTGTGGGGTAAGTGCAATCTCCATAGAAAAGGCTAAGTGGAAGCATCTGAAACCACCTCTCCATCAGCAAAGACATAAATCAAATAAAACTGCACATCCCAGGGAGAATGGTTGAGATAAGTGCTGCCCTTAAGGATCAAATCGATGCAATGGTGGTCATCCACATCATATTTCTATTTAATTAAAGAACCTGGACCCTCCAAAAAATGAATATATCCTGCAGGGTGATTGTAATGTTCTGCAAACTCAACAGAATGTCAGCCACAATTATAGCTCCCATGCCAGAAATAATAATTTTATTACAGTAGATTAATATGATCTCAAGTACTTAATATGTAGTCACCAATTTGGTGTATTTGGATTCAATCTGAAACAGTTCACATTCACATATAATGGACAATTATAAACATGTATACTAATTTCAAGAAGCCCTGGTAGTGCAGTAGTTAAGCACTGAGTTGTTAACTAAAAGGTTGGTGGTTTGAACCAAGCAGCCACTCTACGAAAGAAAGATGTGACAGTCTACTTTCATAAGGAATACAGCTTTGGAAACCCTGTGGAGCAGTTCTACACTATGCTACAGTGTTGCTTTGAGTTAGAATCTACTACATGGCAACAAGTTTGGTTTTTTGGTTTATATTAATTTCAGTTTGCCAAATTTTGGTCCTTGGGCTTTATCTGGCCTGTAGCCTGTAGGAACTCTGAACTATAATGGTTTTTATGTTAAAAAAAGAAAAAATTGGAATAAAAAGAAAAGGAAGAGAAGGAACAATAGGAGGAACAGATAAAGAAGACAAAAGAAGAAGGAGAATAAGAAGAGACAAAGAAGAAATGACAGAGACCGTATGTGGCTTGTAAATGTTTATTAAAACATTTTGCAGAAAATATTTGCAGGCCTTGGTTCATGTTAACTTTTTTCTTGCTTTTAAAGAGACTAAGAGTTCTGGAATTCTGAGCATATCAGAGAACATAACATTATTCTACTACATTGATGACATTACGTTGATTAGGTCAGATGAGAAAGCGGTGGTTACATGCTGAAAAACTTCACATTTCATATATGCTCCAGAAGACAATAGACAAGAAGTCCCATGAAGTTTTTTTTTTTTTTTTGTAAGGATCAACAATCAAGAGTATACTGTGAAGCTTGTTCCAAAATAAATGACAAATTATTTCACATTGCAACTCTAATGATGTTGAAAGGAGCAATGCTAGGTGGATCTCTTTTGGTTCTGAAGGCAGTATATTCCACATCTGCGAATATGGTTCTAGCCCTTATAGCCATTAAAACAAAGGTCTTTCAGTTATTAGCAGGGCTAACAGCATGAAACAGCTTTGCAACAGGCATAGGTTGTAGTACAAGCTGCTGTGGCACTTGAACCACATTGTTGTTGTTGTTGTTAGGTGCCCTGGAGTCAGTTCTGACTCACAGGGACCATATGTGCCACAGAACAAAACACTGCCCAGTCCTGTGCCATCCACACAATCACTGCTATGCTTGAACCCATTGTTGCAACCACTGTGCCAATCCATCTCGTTGACAGCCTTCTTCTTTTCCACTGACCCTGTACTTTACCAAGCATGATGACCTTCTCCAGGGACTGATCCCTCCTGATGTGTCCAAAGTATGTAAGATGCAGTCCCGCCATCCTTGCTTCTAGGTAGCATTCTAGTTGTACTTCTTCCAAGACAGATTTGTTCGCTCTTAGCAGTCTATGGCATATTCAATATTCTTGGCCAGCTCCACAATTCAAAGGCATCAATTCTTCTTCTGTCTTCCTTATTCATTGTCCAGCTTTCACATGCCTATGATGCAATTGAAACTACCATGGCTTGGGTCAGGCACATCAGAGTCTTCAGGGTGACATCTTTGCTCTTCAACACTTTAAAGAGGTTCTTTGCAACAGATTTGCCCAATGCAATGCATCTTTTGATTTCTTCTCTGCTGCTTCTGTGGGTGCTGATTATGGATCTTAGTAAAATGAAAGCCTTAACAACTTCAATCTTTTCTCCATTTATTGTGATGTGGTTTATTGGTCCAGTTGTGAGGATTTTTGTTTATGTTGAAATATAATCCATACTGGAGGCTGTGGTCTTTGATCTTCATCAGTAAGTGCTTCAAGTCCTCTTCACTTTCAGCAAGCAAGGTTGTGTCATCTGCATAATGCAGGCTGTTAATGAGTCTTCCTCCAGTCCTAATGCCCTGTTCTTCATATGATCCAGCTTCTCATATTATTTGCTCAGTATACAGACTGAATAGATGGTGAAAGGATACAATCCTGATGCATACTTTTCCTGACTTTAAACTACGCAGCATCCCCTTGTTCTGTCTGAACAACTGCCTCTTGATTTAAGTACAGGTTCCTTATGAGTACAATTAAGTATTGTGGAATTCCTGTTCTTTGCAATGTTGTCCATAATTTGTTATGACCCACATAGTCAAATGGCTTTGCATAATCAGTAAAACATGGGTAAACATCCTTCTGGTATTCTCTGCTTTCAGCCAGGACCCATCTGTCATCAGCAATGATATCCCTGGTTCCACATCCTCTTTTGAATCCAGCCTGGATTTCTGGCAGTTCCCTGTGAATATACTGCTGGAGCCACTTCTGAATAATCTTCAGCAAAATTTTGCTTGTGTTTGATATTAATGATATTGTTTGATAATTTTCATATTCAGTTGGATCACCTTTCCTGGAAATAAGCATAAATATGGATCTCTTCCATTCTATTGGTCAGGTAGCTTGACCATACAATCTAGAAAATTCTATACTATTCAATTCATCAGTGGTGGTAAAATGTGCCATGTGCAAGTGACCCATGTGCAATTTGTGGCAAGTGCCAGTTGGAGAATCACTAACGAAGTCTCTAAAGTTATAAAGCAAGGCCATTTCATCTGCAAAAGAAAATTAGAAACCTTTTGAAAAACAACTTTTGGCACATTTCAGTGCAGTGATAGGGTATGCCCGACCATTAGACATGAAATGATCATGTGGCTGGAACTGTACGTCAGGATCTGGATACTGTCCGATCTACCAAGCCATCTACTAAGCCATAAAGCTGGGCAGACCCAGCCAAAAAAAAAAATCATAAAGTAGAAGTGTTGCATTCAGGATCAGCATGAACAGAACCAGAAGGCACAATTGTTTTGCAGGAGCATGTAGTTTAGACCCCCCATGACACCCACCATTGTTTTACCAGACCTGTCCCTTAACTCATGCCTATTTCTATATAAGCCATTTTGTACAACTAGCAGGAGAAGTAAGAAAAATCTTGAACTTGGCTAATGCTGGATTGTGCCAACACGGATATATGCAAAATTAATTCAATGGCCTTAAAAGTGGGGAGTAAAAGTCTTCCCCAAGGGCCAAGGTTCAGGCAGCGTAGCTATTCATTTACTTTCTGTGGAAACAGAAGTGTCCTGAGATTAGACTACATACAGACTGATGGTTAGTGGATAGAAGTCTGGCCAGCTGTTCAATGTCCTGAAAGATGAATAGTTGAAAGATTGAACAAGGAAGTCTTTGGTGGAGGCATGTAAGAGGGTACATGAAGTTTGAAAGCATTTCTATCACTTGATAACATTGCTAGAGGAAATATACTATAAAAGAGGCAGTAAATAACCACATGGACAAAGTAACATGGTTCGTTGACATCAGCAAGTCTGGTATCAGCCACCCAGTGCTGGCTTGATGAACCCATGAAAAAGTAGCCATGGTGACAGAGATGGAGACTACATATTGGCCAGTAGCACAGACTCACAGTTCTCAAGACTGGTCTGTCAGTGTGGAATGTCAGAGCCTGTGATGTGGCACCATTCCTGGAAAGAACAATGAGCAAAGAACAATGCTGAATCTGTGATATGGCAATATTTATTGAAGAGACCAACAGCCACTTGATGGCAAGCTGACTACAGTGGACACCTTGAATTCATAAAGGGTCAGAGTTTTTTTCTTATAAAAAAAAGACACACGTTCTTGTTATTAGTGTGCCATTTCTGCCCACAGGGCCTCAGCCAACACCACTGTATATTAAGGCTTAGTAATGGTTTAACCCACTGCCATGGGGTCCCACATAATGTCAAATAAGATCATTCGATCCACTATATAACATTCGGGTATGGGGCTGGGCCCATGACCACAGGAGCTACTGCTAGTATCACATACTATACCATCCAGAAGCTTCTATACCCTCAGAGTGTTGGAATGACTTGTTGAAGGTACAGCTAAGCTTCCAGCTCAGAAGCAGTACTCAACTAGGACGTGCTACCATCCTCTAGGACAAAGTTTATGTATTGAATCAAAGATCATTATATGGTGCTGTGCCACAAATATAAAGAATATATGGTTCTGGAAACCTTGGGGTGAAGTAGGAGTGGCCCCACTCACAATCACTTTGAATAAATTATTGTGGGACTTTATACTTTCCAACTGCACAGCTTGGGTTTTGCAGAGTCAGAGGACTCGCTGCCAGAGGGGAAAAATTAAGAGTCCCATTGAATTATAAGCTACAACTGGTACATAGGTGCTTTGAGCTCGTTTCCATAGACCTGCAGGAAATAAGAAGTATTGGTGTATTAGAAATAGTAATTGGCCCTGATCATCAGTAGAATCAAAAACAAAAGTTCTAAAGACCTCAAGTTGATTCTGACTCATAGTGACAGTACAGGACAGAGTAGAACTGCCCCATAGGGTTTCCAAGGCTGTAATCTTTAAGGGAACAGACTGTCACATCTTTCTCCTGCCAAGTGGCTGGTGGGGTAGAATCACTGACCTTTCAGTTAGCAGCTGAGTGCTTAAGCGGGGGTTCTTTTGATTGTCAATAGAAGATAAGGTTAATATTACATATTGGGGTCAGGAAACAATACATGTGTAATCAAATCAATTAACTCGAATTATACTTGCTGGACAAATTGTGACTCTAAATGAGCCTGTGTATAAACGCAGCCTAAAAAGAACATGGAGCCCTGGTGGTATAGTGGTTAAGGTCTCGGCTGCTAACCAAAGGGTCAGCAGTTCAAATCTCTCAGCCGCTCCTTGGAAACCCTATGGGGCAGTTCTTTTCTGTCCTATAGAGTCACTATGAGTCAGAATCGACTAGAAGGCACCTAACAACAACAATATGGTTACCAGAGGCTCAGAACATTTGGGCATAAGTGTTTGGGTCACATCCTCATTTAAGCTGCCGTTACCAGCAAAATCGAGAGCTGAGGCAAAGAGGATCAAGAATTGATAGTGGAGGAGGGATAGTATGAATATCCATTGTTTCTTCAAGACCAATTACAGTGGCAAGAGTTATAGTTCATTCCATTAACCTCCTGCTTCTAAGGTTGCCTTTAGGAGGAGTGGCCCAAGGGAATCCTAGAGGAGCTACAACCCAAGTATACATGGAAAAGTACACCCAAGTGTCACAAGGAGTGGACAGTAACAGGCAGAGAATTTCTGTCCAGATTCCCCTACAAAGAAGAACTTTCTGCCCATTTCAAGTATTGGGTTTAGCAGACAGCTACCAGTTACGAGGCCCTCAGGTGCAGAGAGCAACATCTTTCCCAAGGAAACCTACATATAGTGATTGAGTGGGATGGAAGCATAAAACCTAGTGACTTTGGCCCAGTACAGAATAACTATAATAGGCAATTCTGGCTCTCAAATTCTGTACCAGAATGACCAAGGATATATTGAACCCACACAATAGTTTCATTTCTTCCTTTTCTTGTGATATGGCACCCTCATCATTCCTTTTACAAGTATTTACCCCTAATAACTCTCCACACAACTTCTCTCCCAAGGAATCCAACTTTGTGCATTTTTGTAGAATTTAATTTTGGCAAGGGATTGAGGTTTTTTTTTTTCAAGTGAAGGCCTTGTTACCAAAACGTTTGGAATGAAGACAAATATTTACATTTTGGAAAATAAAATAGGGATATTTGTTATGGCTTATCTGCTTCATATATAGCTCTTTCTATATATAATCTTGGTTGGAGAACATGAATGATTTATATATTTATTTATTGTTGTATATATACATCTATCTATCTATCCATCTGGTGCCCTGGACATAGCGGTTAAGACCTCAGCTACTAACTGAAAGGTTTGCAATTCAACTCCACCAGATGCTCCTTGGAAACCCTGCGGGGCAGTTCTGCTCTGTTCTATAGGTTCGCTATGAGCTGAGACTGACTCTATGGCACCTAACAACAACACCATCTATCTATCTGTCTGTCTATAACTATATCTATATATATGAGAAATTACTTGCCATTTCAACACTTTTTACATATAAAATTAAATGACATTAATTATGTTCATTATGCTATATAACCATTACTACTATCCATTTTCAAATATTTCTGTCACACTTAACAGAAGCTCAGTACCTCCTAAGCAATGACTCCTTTATCCATCCTTTCCATTCCTGGAAACCACTAAAACATTTGGTCTCTATGAATTTGCCTATTTTAGATATTTAGTATTTGTGGGATCATACATTTTGTTCTTTTGTGACTGAACTTATTTCACTCAGGATAATGTATTCAAAGTTCATCCAAACTGTAACTTATGTCAGGACTTCCTTTCTATTTATGGTAAATATTCCATTGTATGTGTGCACTACATTTTGTTTATCTGTTCATCTTTTGGTGTACTTTTTTGCTTGTTTCTATCTTTTGGCTTTTGTGAGTAGTGCTGCAATTAACATTGGTGTACATGTCTCTGTTTTTGTTCCTGCTTTCAATTCTTTTGGATATATACCTAGGAATGGAATTGCCGAGTCATATGGTAATTCAACAAGCACCTGAAAAAATGTTTAATGACATTAACCATTAGGAAAAAGCAAATCAAAAGTGCAGCGTGATATCACTTCACCTCCATTAAGTTGGCTATTATTAAAAAAGGGGCAAACAACAGGTGTTAACAATGATATTGAGAAATTGGAACCCATCATACACTGCTGAAGAGACTGCAAAATAGTACAACCACTGTAGAAAACAGTTTGGAACTAGCATGGATGACTTTTTGATTACACTATGACATCAAGGTAAAATGAATTAAGGTAACAGTTTAACTCATTTCAGAAGCCCTTGGGACAGCAGTTAATAGTAGAATGCTCCACCTCATTGTTCCTAAATGAATTCATATGAGTTAGGAAAATAAATACAAACAATTCATTAGTTTAGAATTAGAAGTAGCAAGCTACAGAAGAATTTTTGTCCAGGAAAAGGAGGAAATTCCACCATGATTGACTCAGTCTAGAAAGAGGGGAGCAAATGGATTTCCACTGATGCTTCTTGAGAAATGAGAGGAACACACACACACGTCAGATGAAATTTCAGGGGAAATGGTCTCTCTCTGCACCAGTAGTCTTTCTCTTATGTCTTCTTTCTTTTGCTTTTGATAAAAGACAACATTTAGGAACAGAAATGAGGATATGGGCACAAGGAAGATCTACTAAATAGACCACTTGCTTTTCCTTAAATACACACTTTGTGCCAGCTGTATCCTCATAAAAAGGGTTTTTATGGCTATGGTGTGCTCCAACCAAACCCAGGACTTATGGCGTGGCATATATGCTTTGCATATGAACATCAACTACCTTGAATGCAACATGTGGCTGTGTAAGTAAAGTGGAGTCCTGGCATCCTGTCTTGCTAGGCAAATATCCATTTTATATCTCATTCTGTCTTAAATTCTGTATCGGAATTTTTCCTTTACATGAGGGAATGCTTATTATCATAATACGCTTCCTTCTGTTTGTAGGGAGGCAGTAAATGCTGTGTTTCAGAAAATACACTACTGTATAAAAGGTAACACATGGACCTTAATTTTTACGTTCTTTGTAGAAAAGGTACAGACATAGGAAATGAAAATATTATTTGACTATCAAATTATTCTTCCTAAGCCAATAAAACACATTTAAGTCTTTCTATTGAAAAATAAATTAAATATATATTTATAATTTTTTATGAGTTAAACCTCTCCAAACTGGTAAAACATTATAGACATTTATCACTGTAAACAAAATAGATTCCACCTAACCCTGATATATTTTATTGTGATTAATTGCATTGAGTTCAATTTTAAATTGAATATGCAGGAAATTTATCATGTAATGATTTACTTTTGTTCGTTAAAAGAACAAATTATTTTGATATGGTGTTTTGATATTAATTAGTTAAAAAAAATTACTTAGAAGATATTTAAATTATCTTCCTTTTTACCTATTTGGAATGAAATTAAAAGTAAAACAATATCGAACACAACTAAATGTTGCCTAGCTATCACCATCGACTGCTCTGACAGGTATCACACACACTACAGGGTCCTGGGCAGAGTGGGTGAAAAATGTAGAATAAAATTCTAACTCAGAAAAAAAGACCAGACTTACTGGTCTGACAGAGACTCGAAAAACCCAAGGAGCATGGCCCCTGGAAGCCCTTTTAACTCAGTACTGAAGTCACTCCTGAGGTTCACCCTTCAGCCAGAGATTAGAGAGGCCTATAAAACAAAACGATAATACATGTAGCCAACCATGTATATGAGACTAAATGGCCACAACAGCCCAAAAGCAAAGACGAGAAGGTAGGAAGGGACAGGAAAGCTGGACAAATGGAAATGGGGAACAGAAGTCAAGAAGGGGGGAGAGTGCTGACATGTCCTGGGATTGGCAACCAATGTCACAAAACAATATGTGTATTAAATGTTTAATGAGGAATTAATCTGCTCTGTAAACTTTCACCTAAAGCACAATATAAATAAATAAAGACAAAGAAGGCTGACAAAAAATTAATATATGTTGGAATTTTTTTTTTTTTTTTTTATGTTTAGGTGGCATCATGGTGCAGTGGTTCAGAGCTTGGCTGCTAGCCAAAAGGTCAACAGTTCAAATCCAGCAGCTGCTTCTTGGAAACTCTATGAGGCAGTTCTACTGTGTCCTGTAGGGTGACGATGAGTCGGGGAATTGATTTGATAGCAAGTTTTTTTTTGGGGGGGGGATTTGCACATACACAACCAGTTATTTCTGAAATTCATAATTTTCATTAGTTTTAAGTCTTACTAGAAAAAAAATAGAGATTCCTTAAAAAAAAAAAAAAAAAAAGAAACAATCATTCATGGCTACCACCAATGACCACCCTGATAGGGAACACAAAACAGTCCCTGAAGGAGAAGGAGAAAAGTGGGGTGCAGAACTCAAATTTACATAAAAAGACCAGTCTTAATGGTCTGACTGAGACTGGAATGACCCTTGAAGACATGGTCCCCAGATTCTCTGTTAACCCAGAATTAAAACTATTTCTGAAGCCTACTCTTTAGACAAAGATTAGACTGGACTATAATATGTAAAATAATACTTGCAAAGAGTGCGCCTCTCAGTTCAAGGAGATACACAAGACTAAATAGGGACAGGAGCTGGCTGAATGGACATGGGAAACCCAGGGTGGAAAAGGGAGCATGCTGTCACATTATAGGGAATGTATCTAGTGTAACATAACAATATGTGTATACATTTTTGTGTAAGAAATTAACTTAAGCTGTAAACTTTTATTTAAAGCACAATAAAAAAAGAAATATTCAGATTCTATATGTTACTAATGCATACCTTCCAAAACACAATCCTTTATAGACTTTGCCTCAGTAATAAAAGATAATGAGCTGTAATTCTGATAATTTGTTAATTAACAAGCTTAGTCAATTTTCTATTCCAAACTAGTAAAAAAGTTAATGTGCATCATATATTTATATGCACATACAAAATAAATTTGATTTGCAAGGCAGAATCTAAGTGCATGCTTTCAATTCATTTCAAATTAGAATAAACAGTGTAATCAATGATACGGATTAACATTATGCAAATGGTTAACGTGCTTACCAGCTAACAGAAAGGTTGACAGTTCAAGCTCACCCAGCGATGCCTCAGAAGAAGAATCTGACAATCTACTTCCAAAAAATCAGCCACTGAAAACCCCGTGGGGCACAATTTTACTCTGACACACATGAGGTTCTCATGAGTCAAAATCGACTGGACAGAAGCTAGTCTGATAACGAAACAAGAAAAGTTTGCCCAAAATCTCTAGAGATCACAATAAAAAACAAGCTTTTTCATCAGTTTCCATAAAGAATCTCTTTTAAATTAACTATCATCTAAAATATATTTCATATAAAGTTATTTAATTCCTCTTTCTAAGGCCAACCTTCAATATACTTGGGCAGTATGGCATAGAGGTTGTTAGTATTGACTTAGAGTCTATAGAAAAAGCAAAAAATAACAACCATATATCCATATTGAAAGAGGTAAAACATTGCAAATGTAGCTAAATATCCCTATATACAAGTTTTTCCTCTTCGTATTTATTTTTCCATGTCCCAGTAATAACTATTGCATGAATAATTTTTTTTAATTTGTAATTTTTCATTCCTGTGCATGTCTTTTCATAGTTAATAAGTATTTGTGTTTATTTAAAATATATATATTTTTATACATTATATTGCATTACTGGATGTACTAATCTACTCAGTAAATATTTACTGAATGAAAAAATGAAATTACTCACATATAGAGAACCCAAGGGAAAAAAAGAAAAATTCCACGCAAAATATAGAATTGAATAACACAGGAACCTAAAAAATGATTTGATAAAAACTTCTAACATATTTGTAAAAAATTTACAAAATTTAATGGAAGGAAAGGTTAATTTTCACCAACAATAAAGAAGGTCCAATATTTATAAATTATGAAAACTGTGAAACAACTATATATAAAGCAAATTTTTAAACATTCTTGAAGATCTAGTACACACAGAAACACACATATACATACACAAAGACTTGAGCAACTAAAGACATCTGTACTTAGTCCCTGGGTGGCACAAAGAGTTCAGCGCTCCACTACTAGCTGAAAGGTTGGCAGCTCAAACCCACCCAGAAGCTCCTTGGAAGACAGACCTGAGGATCTTGCTTCCAAAAGATCGTAGCCTTGAAAACCCTATGGAGTACAGTTCTACACTGCAACCTTTGGGTCTTTTTAAGTCAAAATGGACTCAAGAACAACACAATGCTTAGCAATACTCAAAATCATAAAAATGTCAAATTTTCTGAAGTTCATCTTTACACATAATGTAATTATGGTCAATATACCACTCTATTAATTTTCCTCAGAACTAGATAAGATGAATCTAAAATTCACACGGCAAATGAAACAAATATGCACATCTGGGGATACTCTAGGTAAGAAATATAATGAGAATCTTCATGAAATTACAGAGATTGAAATTTATGATAAAATATAAATAAATGAACCAGGTCGCTCTTGACCATAAAAACGATATCATAATAACAGAACTAATAGAACATCCAGAAATAGATCCAAAGGCGTGGATCAATTTAGCACACAACACGCGTGGCATCACAAATCAGTAAAGTGCAGTAAAATGGACAATAAAGAATTTATGGATAACTAAGCAGTCATCTGAAAAAAAACTAGGTTAGAAGAGGATCTTACAATGTATATCAAGATTAATTTATAATAAATATTTATAAATAAATATAATATAAATATAAATAAAATATATAATATAATATATAATATATAAATATAAATAAATTTATAGCTCATAATAAAATTGTAATTTATTATTATAAAATATTTAAACATAAAAATAAAACTTTTTTATACCTTTGAGGTGAGTGAAACCTTTCTATGACTCAATATAAAGTATAAATTAAAGATAAATTTAAATGCACAAAAATACTTTAGCATGCCATAAACTATACACAATATCAGAAAACAAAACTGGGGAAAAAATTGCCAATTAGATTACAGAAAAGGAACTGATAGTAATAAAAGGACCAGTAACATTTTTTTAAAGTTTATGAAAATAAAATTCAGATAATTTGAAATACAAATGTCCATTAAACTTTAATAAGGCCAATTTCACACATAATAGATAAACACAAGCAAAAATTATTCTGGGACAGCAGGCCCTTTTGCCAACTGGGGTGTTAATAAATCCTACGCATTTTCTGTATCTGAATTTTCTGAAATGTACAAAATAATCATCAATACGCTTTCATGAGCTTTTTTCTCAATAAAATATTTGCCAAAGAAAAGTACTTTGAATATAGTCAAAAAAGCAGACCTGTGAAATTTGTGTTAAGACATGCAATGTTTCAAGTGGAAAAAATTATAAGGAAAAATATCCTTCATTTAGTACTATTTCTAGAGACTGTTTTCAAAACCTTACAAAGGCTATTTTCTCAATGAAAAATATTAAACCTTAAAGGAAAGAATCAATTGGAAATAAAAAAAAAAACATAAATAAGTAAATGTAGCAGTTGCAAGATGCATCTTTGAAAACGAGCACAATTCTATAATAAACTAAAAATGACACAGTATTATTAAAAAAAATCATAAAATACTCTTAACATAGTTTTTGTCTTAAATATGGCTAATGAAATTATTTAAGTGCATGAATGTGGGCAGGAATAATTCTTTCAATTATGTTAATTTTAAGTTGAAAATGATCCAAATAAATATTTTTAAATTTATATATTATTTTTGATTTCAGTAAACATTTTAGTGTTTAAAATGGTATCTCCAAAAACTCATAAGTGAACCAACATATTAGAGTTCACACATTTTGGAGGTAAATTAATATTTCCAAAAATTTATGACTTTAATCATTCAAAAATACATTTTTACTTTCAAACATATCTCAATATGCCCCAAAATCAATCTTCTTAACATAATTTAGGGATCTGTATATTGATTGAGATGGATTGTTAAAATATTTGATGTTACGATTAATGATTGCTTGCTTTCTGCTGTCTTCTCATTTTCTCTCTCCTGTTATCTTCTTAACTTTCCTTACCTCTTGTTCCTCTATCTCCTCTTTTCTAAAGCATCTTGCAATGGTAATCTAATATTATGACAATTTAATGTTTAGATAAACTTCTCAATTTTTCACCTAAAACGTATACTTTTTAACCTAAACTTTACTTTTTTGGGTCACATTATTAATGGATATATTGTAAAATTTGGTTGATACCAGTTATAATTTTTAGCTTAAAATGTAATATCTAAGGCATGCCTCTAGAAATAGTTTAAGAACACTACATGTATTTATTGGATATGACAGACTATAATAAGATATTTTGGATTGTGTCTAATGGTTTCAGCAAACCTTAATATGCTTTTTCTTATAAAATGAAACAGTGAGTTAATTCAACCACATTTATAACCACATGTTCATTTTGTGAATACAAACTTTGCTAAATTTGTGTTTAATTTGGTTACTCTTGCTTGGTTCTGTTAAAACCTACTTTACATTGGCATGATTTCTGAGAATTTGTAGAGTAGTAGAGGGTTTAGGGAAAGAAGAATTTCTACCTATTTCTACTGTTTTTTCAGTGTTTCCAAATTTACAGCCAGCTCATGTTGAAGAAGCATTTAAGAAACTTCAAAAAAATGGGATGAAGTTTGAAGTAGGATTACAAAGAAAAATAAAGGCCAACATCTAATCACAAGGCATTTATTATTTTAAAGCACTTTCCAAATGCATCATGGATTATGTCCTACAAATCTGAGAGGAAATAATGTGGGTAGTATGGTGTAATCCAGAGGTTCTCAAAGTGTGTTCTTCAGCCAGTAACAATAGCATCACTTAGAAACGTGTTAGAATGCAAATTATTGATGGTTCTGACACAACTAAGTATGAGAACTGCTGGTATAGGATAAGAACATGGACTTTAAAGTCTCAAGACAAGGGTTTAAGTCAAATGGCTAGCAATTTTTGTCTGTGTAAACCTGGGAAATTCAGTTATTTTTAATGTACCTTGTTGAATTTTGTTTACAAAACAAAAATAGTAATAGTAATAATATAAGTCATTATATTAGTATAGCTGAATCATGTAAACTAGTGTCCCAGAAGATATATATATATATGGAAACCCTGGAGGTATAGTGGTTAAGTACTATGGTTGCTAGCCAAAAGGTCAGTAGTTCAAATCCACCAGGTGCTCCTTGGAAACTCTATAGGGCAGCTCTACTCTATTCTATAGGGTTGCTATGAGTTGGAATAGACTCGATGACAATGGGATATATATATGTATAGTAAATTATAAAAAAATATATTATATGTAATAAATATTATATAGTAAATTATTATAATAATTTTTATATATAGTAAATTATATATGTATGTTTATATATAAATATATTTATTATATATAAGGCTTAGTGCTTAGTAGAAGTTTAAAAATCTAGATTTTGTTAAGCACTGTACAAAATTATGCCCCATAAGATTTCCAAAGTTGTGTTCTGTTTTCTTTTCATGGAATGTAGCTTATTCTGCATTTCAGTGGTCCTTAATCCTTATAGCATTGCTTGGTCAATTGATCAGCCTCTGTGAATAGATGCAAATCAGTTGTTTTTCTTTCTACTGTTACTGTGTGGAATGTTGCAGAAAGAAGCTCTTTAATTGTGATTAATAAGATAAAAATCCTGATTTCCAATTTCTCCTGGACCCTCAATGCTGTCAGGAATTCATCTATTATACCTTGCATTTATAACTTATGGTGCTTAACAATATAAATGTTTGTCACCCTTCTTAAACCTTCTAGTCACTGCCCACTGCCACGTAGAGATGAGTAAGTCCATCCTGCTGGGAACTTTGGAACTTGATTGTGCTTTCGCTCTCTCGCTCTCTCTCTCTTAATCAGTTTATGGCTGCTAACCAAAAGGTCAGCAGTTCGAATCCTCCAGCTGCTCCTTGGAAATCCTATGTGGCAGTTCTACTCTATCCTATAGGATTGTTATGAGTTGGAATCGACTTGACAGCAACCAGTTTGCCCAAAAATATAAAAATTATTCTTGTGCATTATTTCACTTGCTTGAAATGATCTTCTATATATTTTTGCCTATGAAACTCCATAGTCATTCAAAATAGCATTTTGTCTTTGCCTCTTTTATCATTTTGAGTATTCCGTATATTTGTTGAAATTTCTCTTTATTTGGTTCTGTGTGTTCATATCGCCACTATTAAGATTTTTTTTTACATCTTTGTTTTACAAATATAGTGCTTGCTTTGGAGTAACCCTGATAACACATGTTCGAAAAACATGTTGGTGTATTAAATATATCAAATATCTTGATTTTCTACTTGCTTTTATTATTTTAAATTATTTTAACACTGTGAAATCTATGCTCATTAATTGACCTGAAGCTGTTTAGGCAAGTTTTTTGATGTTTCAATAGATTTGAATCCGCAGGAGGAGAAACACAAAACAAAACAAAAACCAAAAATGAACAATGAGCATGTCCAAAATTTAGGAGATGTGACTAAGTTTCATGAATATAAATGAATTGTAAGTTAGAGATCAAGAAGTGATGGGTTTCTGGGAAATATGAGCAATCAGGCATGCTGATTTTCATTTTATCAGTTGAACTTTGGTACAATCATATAAAAATATTTTCTGATTTAAATTTACCATATGTGATTTCTATAGTGCCTTGGCCCATTTCAATGGCTTTTTCCTGTTGAGTACATAAGAAAAAGCTAATGTTTATGTGATTATATAGTAAACTATTTATAAAATAAGATTCCTGTGCGGTGCAAGCATTTTGTGCTCAACTACTAACCTAGAGGTTGGCAGTTTGAACTCATCCAGCAGCACTTGTGGAAGTCAAAGCCTAGCAATCTGCTTCTGTAAAGATTACAGTCAAGAGAACCCTACAAAACAGTTCTACTCTAACACCCGGGGTCACCATAACTTGGAATCAATTCAATGCCAAAGAGTTTGGTTTTTTGGGTGATATATAAAAAATTATACCAGAGAATTTTTTAAATAATTTTTATCTTTGTTACAGTTTTGGGATGCAAAAATGATTCCTGTATTTGGGTGAAATAATTTGGATTAAAAAAAAAAAAAACCCTAGAACAATGCTTAATATAGGATAACCTCAAAGGAAAACATCATTGGCACTGGAGGAACATCACATATGAGGTCCTCTCATGCAAGCATTGTTTTGTACTGATAAACTGCACTTATCTATTCACTCATGCACATTTTTATCGATTTGTTGGTGAAAACTGGAAATTATTGTTTTTCATGGAACTGTCTAGTGAGATATTTGTAGTTTTCATTGTACAGTCAATGAATTTCTGATGCATGAGCTAAATCCACATAAGTACAAATATTTATAATAATTGTTATGTTGTATTAGTAGTGTCTTCATATTTTGATGTCTATAATTTATCAACTTGAAAACCAACAACCTTTCAAATACGAAAAGATAAATATCAAAAGAAAAATGTGCACTCAGTAAAAATTGTAAAGCATTTTAGAATTTCATTTTCTAAAATTTTATTTATTTTAAATATGAACAAATATGTGTCAGAATGGAGGAAATGCAGCATACACGTATAAATTTCTTGATAGACAGCGTAAGACAGGTTTGGTTCAAAGTCTCTTATTTATAACTTAAGTTGATTAACTACTGCCCAGATCCTAGACCTTGTCACCACCAACCCGAATAAAATAGTATAATTCTTCCAAATTTTCTCTTAAAGAAAATGAGTAAGAGAGGTAAACAGCAGGATGAAGAGACATTGGAAAGTAGAAAGTTTTCAAGCAATGACTTCCCCCAAAGGTGTTCTTTCCAGTCTCCACCATAGGACGAAAAGAATTCTAACTGCTCAGGCCAAAAGCCTTAGGGTCAGGCTCGGTTCTCCTTTATCCACACTTCCCACATTCTGTTTTTGTTGCTGGATTCAGTAGAGTCAATTTCTACTCACACCAGCTCCTGCAACAGGGTAGGATTGGCCATAGAATTTTCTAAGCTGTAATCTTTTTTTTTTTAATTGTACTTTAGATGAAGGTTTACAGAGCAAATTAGTATCTCCTTAAACAATTATTGTACATATTGTTTTGTGACATTGGTTGCCAACCCCACGACATGTCAACACTTTCCCCCTTTCCATCTTAGGTTTCCTATTGCCAGATTTCCTGTCCCCTCCCATGTTTTCATTCTTGCTGATGGGCTGGTGTGTCCCTTTAGTATCATTTTATTTTATGGACTCATCTATTCTTTGGCTAAAGGGTGAAACTCAGGAGTGGTTTCATTACTCAGCTTTCAGGGTGTCCGGGGACCCTATTCTTGGGGTTTCTCCAGTCTCTGTCAGACCAGTAAGTCTGGTCTTTTTTGTGAGTTAGTATTTTGCTCCACATTTTTCTCCTACTCTGCCCAGGCCCTCTATTTTGATCCCTGTCAGAGCAGTCAGTAGTGGTAATTGGCACCATCTAGTTTTTTTTTAGTTGTGCTAGGCTCAGTCTGATAGAGGCTGTGGTACTTGTGGTCCATTACTCCTTTGGACTAATCTTTCTCTTGGGTAAAACTATTTTATATACATTATATAGTCTTTCTATACTTATTAAAAATTTGAAAAATATATCTATATAAAATATATTGTTTGGCTAGTGGTGATATTTAGATTAGTTATTATATATAAATATATTTAACTTCTCATTTTAATTCCTTAAGTTTCAAGAAAATATTATATTTTATATATATTTTTAAATATTTCCCTCTCTCATTTAGGTTAACGATTATTCAATTTCTAATTATTTTTCTCTGTACTAAGTTTATTTTGTTTTATTGACTGCTATTTATTTATAGACTTAGCTTTATATTCTGTACAGCTGTCTCCATCCATTCTTCATTTCAGGTTTTTAAACATATGCAACTTAATAGATGTTGTTCCCGCTATACATTTCTAAGAAAAGTGAGAGAAGAAATTCACAATTACTTAAAAATGCTCTTTTCAGTAAATGATTTTTTGGCAATCTATAATGTCATTTGTTAAATTTGCACACACAAGTATGTATGTGTATATATATATATGTATATATACACTTAGATAATTATTTCATGTTCATGGAGAATTGTATAATAATAATCACAACTGACATTTATTAAACTTTCTACACATTGCTCCATATGCTAAGAGTCCTATATGTCCATATATGCTTTAAATTCTCTCCACAGTCCTCTGAGAAAGGACCTGCTTATTGGGATCTCCGTGTTACAGATGCGAAAACTGATTCTTTATGAAGTTAAACAATTTTCCCAAGGTCATATGCATAAGGAAGTGACAGAAAGGGAAAAAAAAAAATCTTTCCCTCAGGTTTTCCTACTCCAATTTCCATGTTCATCCTCAATTTCCCTGTTCATTTTACTTTGCTCCTTTGATGTTGTGCTTATTTGTCTTTCTTTCAAAATTTATTAACGAACACTTCTTTAAGCCACTCAAAATTGAAAGCTTAAAAAAAAGGAGAAGAACATTGATTTAAAAGGTTTTTCTCTATTCTCCATAAATGCTATTCATTAAAGGAAACTTTCGATAGCCCATTATTAAAAACATGCTTTTATATTCATAAGAAGCACTAAAATATTTAATAATGACATTTTGTATCAGTTTAGTATTCTGTTAAACTATAATTTGAAGTGTTCTTTTTCAGTTCTCTAAGGGGAAAAAATTTAAAAAGTAAAACTTTTAAATATCATTTTATTTATTCAGTTATTGACTTTTTCCTGTGCTTACTCTATTCTAGACGTTATGATAGGCTCTAAATTACCAACCCAAAAGACCTTGCCTTCTAGTGTCTGATATCATTCTATAAATTCTAACAATAACTATAATTTTGAGAACCCACTTGCTAAGATTATTGATCCATAAAGCTATTTCCGGAAGTCCATACGTAGATGGGGGAAATGTGAGCTAGTCGTATAAATGCTACAGAGGGTAAGTACTATAGCCTAGATTACAAAGCATCCACCTGGATTTAATCATGTCTGCTGTAGGAAGAAGGTTATATAAACATGAGTATTTAGATTTTGCAATGTATCTGTATATTTATATGTGCACAATCTCATTCATTGTCAGGAAATCTGATAAGAAAAAACTAGAGATATTGCCTTGTTTTTTGATACAGCTGGTGGGTATGCAGTATGCAGGAAGCTAGCCAGGGGAAGCTCCAGAGAAGTTAGTATAAAGAAAAGGAGAAAATATCCTGAAGAGAAAACTATGAAAGAATTGCTTTATGTACATAGAACTGAGGTACTGCTCTTTCCATTTTTCAATAGGTTATGTAGTCACAACACTAGAACCATATGATGGAGATATAACATATGGTTTACTGGGGAAATAATTACAAGTAACAAAGTTGCTAAGACAACGCAGTCTCCCAGACTTATTCTGCTGGACAGGGCAAACCTTGATGGTCTATTTACATCATGTTTAAAGAGGACTGGCTCAACTGGAAATCTGGATTTACTACCAGGAACATCCCAAGGATGATAGTGAACCCCACCCTCACATTGCATTTCATATGTATAGGTATAAAGAAAACACAAATCCTCACAATTGGACCATTAAGCAACATCAAGATAAAAGGAGAAAAGATTGAAATTGTCAGGGATTTTATGTTAATTGGATCCACAATCAATGCCCATGGAAATAGCAGTTGAGAAATCAAACCACACATTGCATCGGGCAAATCTGCTGCAAAAGGCCTCTTTAAAGTGTTAAAAAGCAATGATTTCACCTTGAGGACTAAGGTGCACCTGACCCAAGCCATGGTATTTCCAATTGCCTCATATGCACGCAAAAGCTAGATGATGAATAAGGAAGACTGAAGAAGAATTGATGCTTTTGAATTATGGTGTTGGCGAAGAATATTGAATCTAGCATGGACTGCCAGAAGAATGAACAAACTGTCTTGGAAGAAATACAGCCAGAATGTTCCTTAAAAGAGAAGATGGTGAGAGTTAAACTCACATACTTCGGAGTGTTATCAGGGGTTATCAGTCCCTGGAGAAGGACATCATGCTTGGTAAAGTAGAGGATCAGGGAAAAAGAGGAAGATCCTCAATGAGATGGATTGACACAGTGGCTGCAACAATGGGATCAAGCATAACAAGGTTCATGTGGATGGCTCAGGACTGGGCAGTGTTTCATTCTGTTGTTCACAGGGCTGCTAGGAGTCAGTGACTTGACAGCACCTAACAACAACAACAGGTTAACCTAAAAAGGTCGAGAGCACATTTAGAGAGCACATAGTTTCTTCAAGTAATGAGATCTGCAAAGTTAGGAACAACGTTGCATGCCAGAAATGGTGATGTCATCCAAACATTGTTTCCTCTCTGCAGGCTGGCTCAGTATCTGTTAGGCCACAAAAAGAAGGAAGGGAAGGAGAATTCAGGGCATCCAGATTTAACATTAATCTATGGATAACACTCATTCTACATCAATGTCTTACTATGAGAAATACAAGAGAAAAACCTTAATTTATAATCTTGTCTTTCCCACAGTATTGAATATTAAGGCGCCTTTTTAGTTTTCTTTACCCCACACCCTTTGTTTTTATTTTGAGCTTATTTGCTCCCCTTTAAAAAAAAAAAAAAAATTTTTTTTTTTTTTTTTTAATGATCTGGGAGCATTAATTTTTCAACCCTGTAGACCTTTCAGCTTTTGACTTCTTTTGCTTCTGACTTCTGATTGATAATGCTTGCTTCTTCCTTCAAATACTTGGATAAACACAGCCATGAATAGCCAAGACGTGTGTGCTGTTTCCATTCTTGGAGCTACAGATTCAGTTAGCAGTATTCAAAGTGATTGACAATTTTATAACAAATACGGGATCTCAACCTTTTATTTTCATTCCATTTGCTACAGCAAACAGGTAACTAAGACGATGACACATATTTCAAGTGTTTTTTGTTTTGTTGTAAGAGTAGTCCACCTCAGGATTCCACTCTAGAACAAGCTAAATGGACTTATGAAAAATGTGACCATGGTAGCTCGGATGAGAATAAAGCATGGATCCACCATTTTTCAGCTGATCTGGCTACCACCTCTGTTAAGTGCAACAGCAACCAGTAATAGCAACCAACATTATGCACAAGCCAGTTGTTTGAAAGTGAGATGATTGCATTTGATTCCATATATCATGACAAAAACAGTGCTTTCTCTGCCTCAGAATAAACACTGACATATCTATTATCTGGATATTCAATCAACATAGAAGCTTTCATGTTTTGATCTACACAGACAAAAAAATATTATTTTGGCACACTTCTAATCTATACTAGCCCAAATAGATCTCCTTTTCATTTTTTGACATCATATAAAAATAAATATACATATTGTCTATGTCTTTAACAATATCGTTAAGTGTATGTATGCAATACCAATACATATACATACCCTCATAAGCCCAAAAAACCAACACCAGTGCTGTCAAGTCGATCCCAACTCATAGCGACCCTATAGGACAGAGTAGAACTGCCCCGTAGAGTTCCTAAGGAGCGCCTGGTGGATTCGAACTGCTGACCCTTTGATTAGCAGCCATAGCACTTAACCACTACGCCACCAGGGTTCCACATACCTTCATACACATTATTAAATAAATCCACTTATAGCCTTAAAAAAAAAGTGAAGGTGTCAAAATACTTACAAATGAATATATACATATATATGTATATATGTGTGTGTGTGTGTGTGTGTATATATATATATATATATATATGGAAACCCTGGTGGCATAGTGGTTAAGAGCTATGGCTGCTAACCAGTTGGCAGTTCAAATCCACCAGGTGTTCCTTGGAAACTCTATGGGGCAGTTCTACTCTGTTCTACAGGGATGCTATGAGTTAGAATCGGCTCGACGGCAGTGGGTTTGGTTTTTAGGTTATATGTATATACAGGTATACAGACACACACACACATATTTATATAATTATATATATATAATTTTAAGAAACAAATTATAGTATACTACTGGTTATTTGGTTTCCTTCTTTGTAAAAAAAAATAAAGAGATATACGCTGAAATATTTAACCATTTCATTTTAGTCATATTTATCATGGCCTACAAAATTTCCAAAGCACTATTTATATAATTGCAAGAAATACACTGAGAGGTCTTCATAGACATAGTTTAACAAAAATAAATATGTTAGTATGACATTTCAAGTGTCTAAGAACAGCAAGAGATATAGACCATTCTATCAAATTGTTAAAACGTACATCCACATATATGTTAACTTCTAAATTTTAATATCTACTGATAAAAAATAAAGGCAATGAAAACAAAGTGGAATCATATTTGCTTTTCTTAATTGTGCTTCCTATCTCTATTAAAAATGTTGTTGTCGTTGCTAGGGTCATCCAGTTTTTTCTGACTCATAGCGTCCCTATGTACAATAGAAGGAAACACTGCCTGGTTCTGCGCCATTCTCACAGTCATTGTTATGCTTGAGCCCATTGTTTCAGACACTGTATCAATCCATCTTGTCAAGGGCCTTCCTCCTTTTTGCTGGCCCTCCACTTTACCAAGCATGATGTTCTTCTCAAGGGACTGATCCCTTCTGATAACATGTCCAAAATATGTGAGATATAGTCTCACCATCTTTGCTTCCAAGGGACATTCTGGTTGTACTTCTTCCAAGACAGATTTGTTCCTTCTTTTGGCAGCCCACGGTATATTCAATATGCTTCTCCAACACCACAATTCAAAGGCATCCATTCTTCTGTGGTCTTCCTTATTTATTGTCCAGCTTTTGCACACATATGAGGCAATTGAAAACACCATGGCTTGGATCAGGCACACCTTGGTCTTCAAGGTGACATTTTTGCTTTTCAACACTTTAAAAAGGTCCTTTGCAGCAGATTTGCCCAATGCAATGTGTCTTTTGATATCTTGACTGCTGCTTCCGTGGGTATTGACTGTGAATCCAAGTAAAATGAAATTCTTGACAACTTCAACCTCTTCTCCATTTATCATTAAAAACGATAAACAGAAATTATTTTTTTAATGTGGAATTCTTTAGTGTCCTGGGTTGGCATTTGACACATAAATGGTGTATTTTACAGCTGCTATTCTAAAAAGACATTGGGTTATTCCCTATGATGATTAACATTTCCTTCTATGTTCTTCTAATTTCTTCAGTTACTCAGAATGTACCTCCTGCAACTCAGCAGTGTTATATGTTCCTGGAGCCTTATCCAAGACATAATACTTGTCATATATTGCAGTAAGCGTTGCCTTGCAAAATGATAATGAAAAATAAATTTGAATACCTTACCATATCTTTACAAATACTTGAGATACCAAAGAAATGCAATATATTTAGTATAATGGCAAAGCTTCCATTTTAGTTGAGATTAAAACCAAAAAAACTGAGCTGAGAGCCATCTAGTTGATTAGACTCATAGTGACAGAGTAGAACTGCCCCCATAGGATTTTTAAGGAGTGCCTGGTGGATTTGAACTGCTGACCTTTTGGTTAGCAGCCATAGCTCTTAACCACTACGCCACCGGGGTTTCCAAGTTGAGTTTTCCAAGTTGAGATTTCCAAGTTGATTTCCAAGTTGAGATTAAGTTCCTTTATTATTATAACAGGAATACCTTTAACTATTATGAAGTGCTGTAGTAGGTATTCAATAGTTAATGGTGTCTTGGTTAATATAATCATTAGATAATATTTGCTGCCACTGCAATGTATATAATTGTAGTTATTTTATTATATTTATTTCTGCAATTAACTCTAATGATGACAAAAATTTTGTGACTCAACCCAAACATGCTCTCCCCAAAAAAAACAAACCCACTGCCATCACATCGATTCCAACTCATAGTGACCCTATGGGACAGAGTAGAACTGCCCCATAGAGTTTCCAAAGAATGCATGGTGGATTCAAACTGCTGACCTTTTGGTTAGCAGCTGTAGCACTTAACCACTACACCACCACAGTTTCCAAATGCTACCCAGTTCAATTATATTTACCAGGGCCTACATAATTTCCAAAGTACTATTTATTTAATTATAAGAGACATATTGAGAGGTCTTCACAGACATCATTCACATTACAATACTGGGATATTCTGTCTTTCACAGTGCAATCTGGCTTGTTTCTCATCACTCAGGTGAACTGACTTTCATCAAGCTAACAATGTGTTCCTCATCATAAACTCCAAATGGATATTTTTAAATCATTAACTCCTTGACTCCTCAGCAGTTTACAACAGCGCTGACTATTCCTTCCTTTTCACACATTCTCCTCCCAATCTTCTGTGGCATGCCATTCTGGCCACATTCCCTCAATTTTCTTACAAGCTCATTACTCTCTGATAAGGCTCTAGACATTGTGGTTCTATAATATTTTAGGTCTATTTCTTTCCTACTCAATGTACTGTCCCCAGGCCCTATCAGATGAATGGAAAATTTGTTTCTTAGGCGTGCTGTCCTTTCTGTACTACAAACCTGTAAACACAACAGCTACACAACAACCTTATACTCTGTATTATGGAACACTCTAAGTATTTCCTATAATAACATCCCATAATGAACCTTATTCCTGTCTCTGATCCAAAATTGTAAATATCCACATTAAGTGAGCTTAGTTATAAAGAACTAGGTAACTTCCTATTTGTTTTGATCAGTTTTAACTCCCAAATAAGCGGCTACACTTTATGAGAAAGAATAATTAATTTTTAAGGCTTTTAAATTTCAAACTGTGAAATAAGGGATTGTGGATCCTAAACTCCTCTTGAATGTTTTGGCCTCTTTTAAAAATTTCCAGTAGTCAACAATACTACTAATCTTTCAGTTAAATTTTAATTTTATATCTCCACTATATTGAATGTCTGATTGTTCAGTTATCCTCTTTTATTTTAATACATACACTCACACATGCAAATATGTGTATGTGTGTGTGCTATCAGCTGTACTCCATTCTCACCACCATCTCACATATCCAAGCAACCATCATTGATCAATTGACTTACAAGCATAACATTTAAAAGATCTTCCTTCATCTATCTACACTTGGTTCTTTCCAAGTGATCCTCACATTGAAAAACCTAGTGATTATATACATACAACACTCTCACACATACCAATGATATTCCATGTTGATCCCTCTACCTGGGATCAATACCCCTTTCTCTCTCACTAATATCTACTTAAAATAGGAGACACTCCAAAGTGATTCTACAGAAAGGCTGTTTGGAGTTTGACTACCAAAAAACCAAACCCATTGCCGTCCAGTTGACTCAGCTTATAGTGACGATATAGGACAGAGTAGAGCTGCACCTTAGGGTTTCCATGGAGTGGCTAGTGGATTCCAACTGCCAATGTTATGGTTAGCAGCCGGAGCTCTTAACCACTGTGCCACCATGGATCCAAAGTTTGACTACCTGGGCGTAAATCCATGGTTGGACACAAATTGGTCATGTTATGGTTACTTAATAAATACATTTATATTTTTCCTTAGTAATTATCACAATGACAATTTTATAATGAACATTATTTCATTGCTATGCAAACAAAAAGGCAAATATCATTTTTAATTTGACTAGTCATTCTATTCCTAACAAATTCCCTCACATAAGAAGGTATTTTGTAAATAATGTATGGTTGCATAGATAAAATAAAATGAGTTATAAAAATTAATTTTACTAGCAATAGATCCTCCACCCCAGCTCTTTATATTGGTAATCTCAGGCACGATAAGCAATAAAGTGGAAATTCTATTTACAGGTGGAGTTGAGTTTTTCAATTGCCTGGAGGGCAATGGTACTTTTAAATGGTAATTTTTTGATTATCAGTTATGAATAGGATTTGCAAGAAAAAGCATTTCCAAAAACATAATCCTTGAATAAGGTTAAATGTAAATCTATAGTTTCACAGAGTTTCTATTTAGCTCTGAATTTCATTTAATGCCAGACTGCCAGGCTCCCTTCATAAAGAAGTTCAGAGCTAGTAATAGAATAAAAATGCTTATTACATGTTTTGAAATTGTCTAAAATATAATTTTACATAAATGGTAAGAATTAATTTAGGAAATAAGAAATTGTGCATAATTAAATTGCAAATGATATGATTATATTGAGTACATTTCATGTATTTGGTCTGTAATAGGGAAAGATACAGGTTGCTCTATACTGCAAAACAGAAAAAATCAATATGAATTGGACTGAAGCTTGAGAGGGCAGGTCTGTTCAAAATCAGTGTTGATTTAAAAATCAATGTAAGTTTAAACAAACATGTTTTATCAATATTACATGCACGGTAGTAGGGGCAATGTAAAAAATGCAAAAAAAAAAAAATACCCAACAACTTCTACTATCTATATGTGCTACATAGGCAACTCTACAACATACATACAAATGGATAAGGGATTTTTCACATAACATCACTCAGCATGACCACTGGTCAGAGAGTTCAAACATGCTTAAGTAAGAGTCTCTAAATATATATTCATGTTTTAAAATATTAACATAATTGTGACAGGGAACTGCCAGAAATTCAAGCCAGATTCAGAAGAGGATGGGGAACCAGGGTTATCTTTGCTCATGTCAGATGGATCCTGGCTCAAAGCAGAGAATACCAGAAAGGTATTTACCTGTGTTTTCCTGACAATGCAAAGACATTGGACTGTGTGGAACATAACAAATTATGGATAATATGGCAAAGAATGAAAATTCCAGAACACTTAATTGTGTTCATGAAGCACCTGTACATAGATTAAGAGGTAGTCATTCAAACAGATACTGATTGGTTTAAAGTCAGGCAAGGTGTGTGTCAGGGATGCATCCTTTCACCATATCTATTTAATCTGTATGCTGAGCAAATAACCCATGAATCTGGTCTACGTGAACAAGAATGGGGCATCGGGATTGGAGGAAGACTCATTAACAACCTGCAATATGCAGATGACACAAACTTTTGTTGCTGAAAGTGAAGAGGACTTGAAGCACTTACAGATGAAGATCAAAGACCACAGCCTTCAGTATAGATTACACCTCAACATAAAGAAAACAAAAATTCTCACAACTGAACCAATAAACAACATTGTGATAAACAGGGAAAAGATTGAAGTTTCAAGGGTTTCTTTTTACCAAGATCTACAATCAATACCCATGGAAGCAGCAATCAAGAAATCAAAAGATGCATTGCATTGGGAAAATCTGCTGCAAAAGACCTCTTTAAAGTGTTGAAAGCAAAGATGTCACATTGAAGACAAAGGTGAACATGACCCAAGCCATGGTGTTTTCAATCACCTTCTATGCATGTGAAAGCTGGACATCGAATAAGAAGACTGAAGAAGAATTTACACCTTTGAATTGTGGTATTGGCAAAGAATATTGAATATACCATGGACTTCCAAAAGAATGAACAAATCTGTCTTGGAAGAAGTACAACTAGAATGCTCCTTAGAAGCAAAGTTGGCAAGACTTCATTTCACATATTTTGGACATGTTGTCAGAAGGGATTAGTCCCTGGAGAAGGATATCATGCTTGGCAAAGTACAGGGTCGGCGGAAAAGAGGAAGACCCTCAATAAGGTGGATTGACACAGTGGCTGCAACAATGGGCTCAAGTATAACAATGATTGTGAGAAGGGTGCAGGACTGGGCAGTGTTTTGTTCTGTTGTACATAAGGTTGCTATGAGTCAGAACTCACTCAATGGCACCTCACCACAGCAATAAAAATAGCATTCAATAAATGTAATAAAAGTAGTCATTCCTTGTATATATCTATCAATTTCTTTATTTTTTACGGTATTGAACTTCAACTAGATGAGCATGTATAAGTTGGGACAAACATTTTCATGATTATTACATAAATTTATCCAAATTATTTTGTAGTGATGTTGTATGAATGTGTGTGTGGAGGAATAGAGAGAGTGAGAGAGATAGGTAAAACTTTCTAGCCCTATGTTCTAAAAGTCTTTAAGATTATCAGTTTGTTGTATTTTGTGTCGAGAATTGTGAATCTGAAATTTTACCCTACTTGCAAGCTTGTGTGTCTGCTATAGTTTCATAGATAAGGCAGACAATAGGAACTTCTGGGTCAGCAGAATACTTCTGGGTATTTCTTGCAGCACAGCAGGCAGCCTAAGCTCATGTTTGCATTGGTACTCTTGCCCTTCAAGCTCCATGGGGGTGATGTGGAGCATCCAAGTATAACACGGCCAGCTACATACCTGCCATCCAGTCTATTCTGATTCACAGTGACCCTATGTACAAAGAACAACAATGCTACCCAGTGCTACATCATCCTCATGATAGCCGCCATGTTAGAGTACATCCTTGCAGCTGCTGTGCCATTTCATCTCCCCAAGGGTCTCTCTTGTGCTCACTGGCCTCCACTTCACCAAGTATGATGTCTTCCTCTAGCAATTGTCCTTCCTGATGATGTGTCAAAAGTGAGTGAATTGGACAATGTTTTGTAGTGATCCATAAGATTTTCATTGACTAATTTTCAGATGCAGATTGCCAAGACTTTTTTTCTAGTCTGTATTAGTCTGGAATTTTCTCTGACATCTGTCCATTTTGGGAGGCCCTGCTAGTATTTAAAATACTGATAATATAGCTTCCAGCGTCACAGCAACATGCAAGCCACCAAAATATCACGAACTGACAGACTGTTGGTAGATAAGAACCCTAAAGAATATCATATAACGTGAAAAAGAAAGAAGGCCTAGCTCTGGGCACTAAGCAACTCTCTATTGAGCAATTTAGAAGTTTTTAATAGAAAGTGAGAAAAGTTTGTGAAAGAAAGAAACATGCCAAGATGGTAGCTATGTGGTCAAAAGTGTTCAATGCTGTTGAAGTGCTTAGTAAGATGAGTTCTTTAAAAATGTTTATTAGCTGAAACATAAAAGAATGTATATGTGAGCTTAGAAGGGTTTTGCTGGAGTTACGGGTGTAGAGAATGTATTAGAATATATTAGTGTGTGAATGGACGGGGGAAACTACATCACATGATTATTATTATTTTTTTTTTTTTTTGAAAGTGGAGAAGACATCTGAGGTGTAGCAAGGGTAAAAAGTGAACAGAAGCAATTTTTAAGTTATACCTTCCTCCCCAATTTAAATTTCAAGATGAATAAACATTGATAACATGGGTATGTCAGTAGAAACGCCTTCCTTCCTCTCATCTGGCTGCCTCAGTCAGGCATCTTTCATATTTGTGGTGTCTTGAAATGTCATTCCTTGCCTCATCTGGCACCCCCTTGGACTTGCACCTGGAGGCAAGTAGTCCCCTCTGCTTCCCTCCCCCTGCCAACTACACCTCTGATCAAGATGCTATGCTTTGAGCATTTTTACAAGGATTCCATTGAGAAAGAGAAGATGAGTACACGAGAGAGAAATGGAAAGTTGATTACATTGAGAAAAAAATTAAGATCCAATGCACCAAAGACCCCAATGAGATGAAAAACTTTGAATATAGAGTTTTCACATAATCTGGAAGTGGAAGAGGTATAAATTAAGTATTTGGACAAAGAGTAAATATGGGAGGTAATAAACAAACAAAAAAATCTGTTGCCATCAAGTCAATTGCTACTCATAGAGACCCTATCGGACAGAGTAGAACTGCCCCATAGCATTTCCAAGGGGTGGCCGGTGGATTCGAACTGCCGACCTTTTGATTAGCAGCCCAAATTCTTAACCATTGTGTCACCAGCAGGGCTTCTATGGGTGGTAATAAGACAAAGGAAATCATGGGAATGGGTGGCTCATATAAAGAACAATTCATTAGAGATAAGTAGAGCACGAAATTGAGAGTCTAGGATACTAAGTGGACCATCTATCTGCATATTGAAATTACTCAGGATGGTGACAGGACATGAGCTGGAAAAGGAGGCTGTTAGCTAAGGTCAAATTTATTAACGAATGAGTTGAAGCAAGCTGTATTTTGCAAATGAGAGAAATGAGATGAAAAAAAAGTGTTATAGTCAAATGGCATTAGTCAATAATTGGTAGTTTTTAATTTGTGATACACCTAAGTATATACTCACACATAAAAACACATACATGCAATATATACTAGGATTGAGTTATAGGGGAATACGGATGTAATAACATATATTGTTTACAATTGCATATTTTCCAAGTTAATAGTATGTTTTTTAAACAATAACTTATAATTTTCATACTTATATTACTTAGAAGAAAACATTACATCATAAAAAGTAGGAAAGCCAGTCTTTGGTGATTTTCTACATATTATTACCTGATGTGGAGATAGTCAATATTATCTTACTAATTATAGCACATTCATATTAAAGTTAAATACTAATATGCTAAGATGAAATGCATCATCAATGTTTTATTTTTAAGAATATAAAATAACATTTAATTTTATGTGTAGCTTCTAACTTTGAATTATATTTACTTCAAATCTGTAGTTCAATCTTGGTAGGAAATGAACACTTCCTTTTTTATGCTAATTAATTAATTTTCTGATGAGGTTTTTGGTGATCCGAACGTGCTCTACCTGTGACTCACTTATATTGGCAATATTTTCAATAAAAATGGACTAGAGTTAACTTTTCATAGTATTTGTACATTGTCTCCTTCCATTCCCTCCCCCCACACAGCTTATCCTTGAGTTCATATTACAGTCAGGCACCACCTCGAAGGCTCAATGGACTGAAACCTTTCAGATTTTTCTTGCTTTATCTTCCCCAAAATCTTTTTTGATAGATATACTTAAGAAATAGAATACCATTATTCTCACATTTAACTTGTCAGAATCAAACTGTAGATTTTCAGGACAGTATGTGATCAGAGTGTTTAAAAGTAAATATTTGATTTTTGCTGTACAGTATGGCTCTTGCAAGTAAGTTAGCTACTCACCTAATGATCAATATTTAATTTTTTTCTTTAAGCACTAAGCTTAATACTGGAGGGAAAAATCCACGTGAGATCTATTGGCGCATGTATACAGGACTTCAAGGGTAAATGAAGTAATTTAGGACTATTCTGATACTAGGAAATTTTGCATTCATGTATTACATTTGAATTTAAGCATCAGGCAATGAAGAATCTTTCATACTATTACCCAGACTTTGCAAACTGGGAAAAGAAGCTGCAGGTAACTTGTCTAGGTACACCTTGCTAGTATTGCAAAGTTAAAAATAAACTTGTTTGATTCTCCTTCTTTTAAATATTAATAATGAGCACTTTCACCCACTTCTATGTGCCACTCATACCCTAGGCATTTCCTACGTTTATTTCGTTCATTACAAAATAACTTAAGAGGGGGTTATTGTTATTATTATCCTATTTAAAGACTAGAAAGGAGAGTTAAAGTAACTGACTCAAGGTCACACAACTAGTAAATGGTGGAGTGAGGACTGGAATTCAGGCACCTCATTTGGGAATGCTTGTTCTTGATTACAATGCCATGCTGCCTCTTCTGTCAATGCTCTATTGCCTTTTCGGTCCCTTTGTGTATATCAGTTGCATATCTCCCTGTTTCGTTCTCATCTCTTCCAAAAGGCTTCTGTGATCCTTGCAATTTCCCAGAAACTCTGTCAGAATGCAACTTAGGGAAAATAGATGATTTCCTCTCTTGAGGCTGGTACTTGTCTTTGGAACATTTTAAGAGTATGAAACTATAAGGCACTAGGAAAATTGGATCGGCTGAAGGTTTCTTATGCAGCTCTTTTACTCTGTAAGCAAACCAATATTAAACACCATTGAAGTGTTAACACATACTTTCAGTTCCTTTTCTTAGGAGAGTCACCTTATTCCATCATATCCAAACTCATATAATATTTAGGGAAATAAATCGTCACAAGAGACACTTGGTGATCCATTTTATTACCATTTTTGGGTCTAAAATCAATGGCACTGCAGACACACAGTCAAATCTCCCTTCATTTCAGGCTAGTCTAATAGGCAGCGACATCTGTGTTATTCAGGGGTAATATTAAAATCATTAAATTTAGACAGATTTCTCACAAGAATTTTTAGCCTTCGAATATACATATATATATATTTTCAATCATATATAGGGTCCCTATGAGTTGGAATCGACTCGACGGCACTGGGTTTGGTTTTTTTGTTTTTTTAAATTATTATGGGGAAGGTCCACACAGATTAGGATCCCACTAGGCAATAGCTGTCAGAATTTATTAGTTGGTTTGCTTTCATGAAGAAAGAAATAAACAAGTCCATCCATGGAAATTTTGCTGAGCATCTTCTAGAAAACTAGAGTATAATGCTACTACAGATTGAATTGTTTTCCCCCAAAAGATATGTTGAATTCCTAACCTCTAGGAGCTCTGATAAGGAGCACTGGTGGTGCAGTGGTTAAGCACACAGCCGCTAACCAAAATGTCAGTGGTTCAAACCCATCAGCCACTAGGGGAAGAAAGACGCAGCTATTTGCTAACTTAAAGATTACAGCCTTGGAAATCCTATGGGAAGTTCTACTCTGTCCTGTTGTGTTGTTATGAGTCATATTGACTTGACAGCGATATGTTTGCTTGTTTTGATGGGTCTGATAGCTCAGCGGTTAAGCACTCAGCTGCTAACCAAAAGGCCAGTGGTTTAGAACCTACCAGCCAGCTCTCTGCAGGAGAAAGCTGTGGCAAGCTGCTTCCATAAAGATTACAGCCTTAGAAACCTTATGCGGCAGTTCTGCTCTGTCGTATAGGGTCACTATGAGTTAGAATCAACTTGAAGGCAACGTGGTTGGTGCCTGTGAACAAGACCTTGTTTGAAAATAGAGGCTTTGAAGTCTTATCAGTTAATGTGAGGTCATATTGGAGTAAGACAGGTCCTAATCCAATCTTAGTGGTGGCCTTATAAAAGAGAAAAAGAGACACAGAGAGGAAGACAGAGGAAAGATGGCCATTTTAAGATGAATCACAAGCCAAGAATGACCTAGAACTCTAAGAAACTAGGAGGGAGGCTGAAACAGAGTTTCTCTCAAACCCTCAGAAGGAATCAATTCTGCCACCGTACTTATCTTGGACTCAAGTCTCCAGAACTGTGAGACAATAAATTTCTGTTTTTTAAATCCACCACTTTGTGTTATATTGTTAAGACAGCTCTGTGATAATAACATAGATGCTTAGTACATTTCATTTTTTGCAATCGCCCACAAGGATTTAGTTTCCTCTGGGAATATAACATAAATGACCACCATCAGAGGAAATGCTTGAGTTTTGCTTAGAAACAGGGTACACAAGTTTTCTTTTTTTGTTGTTTTTTATTTGCACCCTGTGCTTTTCCAAATATGATGTGAGGGCTGAAAACTTTGCAACTTTTTTCTTGTTTTGAGCTTTATACATGAATGGGAGCCACCCTAAAAGTGATTATTACTCTCAGAGACTCTGAGAACTGCTGCAATCTGCTGTTTTGTATGATGGGTACACCCAGTCTTCATAGCTTTAAGATATTTTTGCATTCAAAGGGCTTCAAACAGATCTTCCATACCTCTCTCAGATGTTCTTCAGTGTATTCGGTCTGAGCAGAAAACGCATGGGCTCCAAATGGCCATATAAGACTTAGATAAGTAATACTGTTATCACTACGTTAACACTGGGCCAAGGGATCACTCCATCAGGCCCCTCCTCCTTCAATTTACAAGGGAATAGGTTCCTTTCATTTACTGACAAATATTTGACTAGTCAGTATTTTCCCATGTTGTCAATCTCTTATACCTAGCTCAAGTATACAAAAGTTAAAATGCAATAATCGGCCATCATGTTCTTGGCTTCCACTAGGACGCTCCCATATAGGCAGTGGCAGAGCACATGTCTTGGAGCTAAAATCTAAACAACAGGCAAACACGTGAAAGAGTGCAAGCATCAATTAGAGT
The DNA here is from genome assembly GCF_024166365.1 of Elephas maximus indicus. Classification (NCBI taxonomy): domain Eukaryota; kingdom Metazoa; phylum Chordata; class Mammalia; order Proboscidea; family Elephantidae; genus Elephas; species Elephas maximus. Next base: position 83,054,113 of record NC_064832.1, read on the forward strand.
TGAGCAGCTTGTTATATCTAATTGGGTAACGTGTTACAGAACTGTGCCTCCCCAAATCAAATGATTGAAGATGGGAACGTCCATCCCTGGCACACGCAGAGCCCCTCAAAAGCCTGTAGCTCTCAGGTCCTACCACAATATCAATATGCTTAAAGCTGAAAAAGGACACACAATCAACTACCACTAGAAGCAAGATAATTCAGTCTGAAAAAATGCAGGTTATACTTTTTTTCAGTAATTATTTCAATATTTAGAATCATTGAAAAGATATTGTTCTGCCAAAATATCCATTAGATATCCAGAATTATTTTCTTATAATCAGTATTACTCAAGAAGTTCGTGGCACATACAGTATTCTCTTCTAGTGCATCTTTTAGAAAACCCCACCCCAATTTGATAGAAGAGGAAAGGGAAGTTGCTCATGTAAATGAAAATTTAAGTAGATGAAACTGCAAGCAAGGTTTTTACCCAGCCTTCCTGTGACATTACCAATTTTCCCTTTTCCTTACATCTCTTTGAAGGCAATTGGAGCTATGTTCTCCCTCATAACTATCCATGAGGTAGAAAAAGAGATATTCTTTCATTAAACATTTAATAGAAAACAGGTTCACTCATCACACATAAGGAGCCCTGGTGGCACAGTGGTTAAGCGTTTGGTTGCTTACCAAAATGTCAGCAGTTTGAATCCACCAGCTGCTCCTTGGAAAACCTATGGGGAAGTTCCACTCTGTCCTGTAGGGTTACTGTGAGTCAGAATAGACTTAACAGCAGCAGGTTTGGACTTTTTTACACATGTAATCCTGAACCCCTTTGCTGGGAAAAGAAATGTTGGGTGAACCAAAGATTTCAGGGACATACGCAACCCAGGGCTGAACTAATCACTGTGGGAAGTGGGATGAAATTAGAAATAGATATAGATATATGCATATAGAGACCTATCAGGGCCAAGAGTCCCCAAGTCTCACAAAGGGTTAAGTTCTGGGCTCCTAAGCAATAGGATGTTGATCTGAACTTTCCCAAAGTAGCCTCAGCAGAAAGCCCTGGTGACCTCCTTCTGAAAGATTACAGTTATGACAACTTTATCGGGTGCGGTTCTACTCCGCAACACACGAGGTCACCAAACATCACTGGTGGTTCTACTCCGCAACACTCGGGGTCACCAAAAGTCACTGGCTGTTCTACTCCGCAACACACGGGGGCACCAAGAGTCACTGGCGGTTCTACTCCGCAACACACGGGGGCACCAAGAGTCACTGGCGGTTCTACTCCGCAACACGTGGGGGCACCAAGAGTCACTGGCGGTTCTACTCCGCAACACGTGGGGTCACCAAGAGTCACTGGCGGTTCTACTCCGCAACACACGGGGGCACCAAGAGTCACTGGCGGTTCTACTCCGCAACACGTGGGGGCACCAAGAGTCACTGGCGGTTCTACTCCGCAACACGTGGGGGCACCAAGAGTCACTGGCGGTTCTACTCCACAACACGTGGGGTCACCAAGAGTCACTGGCGGTTCTACTCCGCAACCCGCGGGGTCACCAAAAGTCACCGGTGGTTCTGCTCCGCAACACACGGGGTCACCAAAAGTCACTGGCGGTTTTGCTCCGCAACACGTAGGGTCACCAAAAGTCACCGGCGGTTCTGCCCCGAAACACACGGGGTCACCAAAAGTCACTGGCGGTTCTACTCCGCAACACATGGGGTCACCAAAAGTCACTGGTGGTTCTACTCCGCAACACATGGGGTCACCAAAAGTCACTGGTTCAGTGTTTTTTTTTTTTTTTTTTTGGGAGGGGAGCAGGTTATCAGGTGCTACACGTAAAGCTGAGGACAGTGTCAATCCCACCTCTGACTGCAGTGCAATGTATCAGAATTGGAGTGGAGTTCTGGAAAGCAAAAGTCTCCAATGAAGATGTGAAAATTAAAAATCATACAAAGACCTTCTATTTTAAAATATAATTTGGGGAGTATTTAATTATAACTCTGATTGATATCAAGGTTGTTTCTAGATATGTCAGCATTAACACTTTTTTAAGAGTTATTCTTAGGATAAAAGTGCTTAGGCTTTGTCTTTTCTGATTATACTCTGTCTTCTTAGTGAGCGTGCATAGGTAGCATTTGGTCATTTGGTAGAAGTAATGAGATTGCTGAATAGCTATAGAACCTTTGCTAAGCAATCCTGAGAGTGCCAGATATTGATCTAGTAATATACTGGCTCAAATCCATTTTAATTTGCTTTTCCATTTTTATCTTCCTATGGGGGGCTACATTTCTGCCTAGTATGCTAGAAAATAAACTCATTGCTAATTATAGCCCCTGTATTTCTCCATTTCACTAGCAAGGACAGCACTGACATTGCATTTTATTATATAAAGTATGCCCATATAGAAAACAATATGATTAGTTTTTTTATACATGAGCCACACACTTGCCATTTATCTCATTTCTTCTCAGAGGGGACCAAAAAAAAAAAAAAAAAACTACATCCTCCAGTCTATTACACCAACACAAAATGATCTTGGATAGCTGTTATATGCCATGGCACACACAATGTATTTGGGAGTGAGAAAACATGACATGTAAATACGGCACCTGAATCTCTACAACTAAAAAGAAAAATCTTAGCAACAAAGTCACAAACATTTTTTTTATTTTGAATTATTATCAAAGTATAAATAAAACACGATATCCGTCAATATTTTAACTACAGTCAAGATTTATTAAAAATTTGAGATTTATCCAATCTTAAGAGGTTACCTCTAGATAAGCCTATAATATATTGGATAAAGGGATTGACTTTTTAAGGTATGGAGGAGAAAATACATATAACAAAAATAATCTCCCCCTGAATTTGTCTTACACCAGGCTCTTTAGTAGCTTAGCTATGACCATGTAACCTCTTAGAAACTGCAGTCAATGAACAGCAGAAGTTTCCCAAAATAGAATATTAAATAGTAGATTATCACCAATAACAAGAGACAAAAGAAAGACAGGAGTAAGTTTAATTTCTTCTAGGAGTACAATTGTGCCTATCTTTCCAAAAAAAAAAGTCGCAAATCAGTCTACTGATTAATATACTTTAAAAATTATTATTTTCAATATTATTGCAGAATGCATAATATTATGCTGAATTTAGTAAAGAATGTTACCTTTCAACACAATGAATTGCTTAGAAAAAAAATTTTTTTTTAATTAAAAAAAAAAATTTACCCTTGTTAATTATTTGACTGCTGTCAAATAACAAAGGTATATTGTCGAATACGATTAAGTCCAAAATAATTTAAATATGTTAAATGAAGGTTGGTGATTTTGTTGAATCAACAAATTTTGACAGGAATCACCGTCATGTACTACCTATTACGGAATATCTGAGAAGCATTGTTTTAATATATTTCCCCAGCTTTCCAGTAGTTTAAGGTGAGAAGAGACATTAGATTACTCCAGTGTGGCCCTGTTTCTTTAATTTTAATCTATAGAATATGTGTGAGCTTTACTCACAAAAGAAGTCAATGAACTGCTGGTATGTTTTTAAAATGAAAACAGTTCTACTAGATTAGTTTATTTTCATTCCTACTATGTAGATAAAATAAATATAATAAAAGAAATCTGCTCTAGACAATTTGAACCCAAAGATAAGGGGAACTAATTTCTTCAAGGTTACTCACTGAGACCTATTCCAGTAGAGAGGTGGTGCTAGAAGCCATAGTCCATGAGTGTGAGAAGTAAGTAAAACTTTGGGTGCGTTCCCAGTTCAATATATAGATACACGTTTTATATTTGTGTAAATATAGTTGTAATCCACCAGGCGCTTCTTGGAGACTCTATGGGGCAGTTCTACTCGGTCCTATAGGGTCGCTATGAGTCGGAATCGACTCGACGACATGGGGTTTTTGGGTTTTATTATATTTATGGACCCCTGGTAGCACAGTGGGAAACCCTGGTGGCTTAATGGTTAAGTGCTACGGCTCCTAACCAAAAGTTCGGCAGTTTAAGTCCACCAGGCGCTCCTTGGAAACTCTATGGGTCAGTTCTACTCTGTCCTATAGGGTTGCTATGAGTCGGGATTGACTTGATGGCCGTGGGTTTGGTTTGGTTTGGTAGTACGGTTGGTTAAGTGACTGCTAACCAAAAGGCTGGCAGCTGAATCCACCAGCTGCTCCTTGGAAACTCTGTGGGGAAGTTCTACTCTGTCTCCTAGGGTTGCTATGAGTCGGAATCCAAAGTGCATGAGACGAAGTTTTGCCATCCTTGCTTTTAAGGAATATTCTGGCTGTACTTCCTCCAAGACAAATTTGTTCCTTCTTCTGGCAGTCCATGGTATAGTCAGGTTTCCTCGCCAACACCGTAGTGTAAAGGTACCAACTCTTCTTTGGTCTTCCTTCATTGTTCAGCTTTCACATCCGTATGAGTCTGTTGAAAATATCATGGCTTGGGTCAGTAGCACCTTAGTCGTCAAAGTGACATCTTTGCTTTTCAACACTTTGAAAAGGTCCTTTGCAGCAGATTTCCCCAGTGCAACGTGTCATTTTGATTTTCTGACTGCTGTTTCCAGACTCTGCGGCAACCAGTTTGGATTTCTTTGATTTGGCCTTCATGGACATTGATTGTGGATCCAAGTAAAATGATATCTTATATGTATGCGTATTATGCATACTACACGTTTGTCAAATCTATCAGAATGTTATTCCAGTTTCTTACTCCATTAAGAATTATATAGGAACATCAATTTCCCACGTAAATTTTATTTTTTGGAAGAGAAAAAGAAAGATTAATTTAACCTTGAAAAAAAGTTGAAATAATATCTAATATTTTAAAAAAAATTGGAGACTAATTTCAATTCTGAAATTTGTGGATTAAAATTAATATATTTAGCAAATGCAGACCTGGCGGCACAGTGATTAAGATGTCAGCAGTTCAAATCCACCAGCCACTCCTTGGAAACTCTATGGGGCAGTTCTACCCTGTCCTGTAAGGTCACTATGAGTCAGAATCGACTCAACAGAAACTGGTTTGTTTTTTTGATTTAGCAAATGTTTCACTTTACCCAATTGTTTAATATTGAATATGATAATAAATCGTCAAATTTGAGAAAATTTTACTCCTCCTAACATTATCAGAAAACTATGCAAACTTTTATGGATTAAAGGGTATTGAGTAACATTGTAATAAGAAACCAATCTGAAATGTTTCAAAAGTTCAATTTTGTATTTAAGAATACTATAAATCCATTTTTCCGTGATATATTTTTTCAAATATGATTCTTGAACAAAATATTGATTTTTAAGAATTCTGTGTGTATATCAGAAGTGGTTCATAGATGATAGATTCTGAGTTTAAATTGTTAAAAACCTCAGCAATGTAGTTTATAAACGGTGTGGTCTTGGAAGTTATTTAGACCTCCTTACCTCGTTTTATCATCTGTAAAATGGGGATGGTAAATTATGTCTCTCCAAGTGTTATTATGAAGGTAAATAAGTTATCATTTATAAATTTATAGCAATTAAAACAATACCTGGTATATAAAAAAAAAGATTTTTTTTTTTGGTATATAAAAAATATATAGCAACTATAAAATAACTGTAATCTCAATATTTAATATAAATTCCATGGTGATCTTTTTTAATTTCTCCAATTTTTACAAGGTCAATATGAAGTATTGTTTGTTTTTGTAAAGCAAAAAGAAAGTTTTATTTGACATATATTTAAAAAGGCAAAAGTAGGAAGTGGATAAGCATGCTTCCACAGCCATGTCTGCCTGAGTCCAAGAAAATATTACAGAATAAGCAAAATTAAGAAAATGGATGAGCATGCTGCCATAGCCATGTCTGCCCGGGTCCAGGAAAGCTACAGATCATCAGTATATATTGATATTACAAATGGGCAAAACCATTGAAAGCTTCACCTTTTCACAGTTTGGCTAGAAACTGTCATCCTACATTTTGAATAGTCTTTTTTTTTTTAATTGTGGTTTAAGTGAAAGTTTACAATTCAAGTCAGTTTCTCATACAAAAACTTATACACACACTGTTATGTGACCAAGTTGCTCTACCTATAACCTGACAGCACACTCCTCCTCTCCACCTTGTATTTCCCGTGTTCATTTTTTTTTATTCAACCAGCTCCTGTCCGCCTCTGCCTTCTCATCTCATCTTTGGACAGGAGCTGCCCATTTAGTATTCTATGTCTACTCAAGCTAAGAGGCATACCCCTCGCCAGTATCATTTTATGTATTATAATTCTATCTAATCTTTGTCTGAAGAGTTGGCTTCAGGAATGGTTTCAGCTTTGGGCTAACAGAGAGCCCAGGGGCTGTGTCCTCTGGGGTTCCTCCAGTCTCAGTCAGACCGTTAAGTCTGGCCTTTTTATTAGAATGAGTGCTGCACCCCATTTTGTCCTGCTCCATCAGGGACTCTCTGTTCTGTTCCCTGTCAGAGCAGTCATTGGTGGTAGCCAGGCATCACCTAGTTCTTTCGGCCTCAGCTGATAGAGTCTCTGGTTTATGTGGACTTTTCTGTCTCTTGGGCTCATTTTTAACTTGTGTCTTTGGTGTTCTTCATTTTCCTTTGCTCCAAGTGGGTTGGGAGCAATTGATGCATCTTAGATGGCCGCTTACTAGCTTTGAAGACCGCAGATGCGCTCACCAAAGTGGGATGCAAAATGTTTTCTTAATAAACTCTGTTATGCCAATTGACCTAGATATCCCCAGAAACTATAGTCTCCAGACCCCTGGCCCTGCTACTCTGTTTGGTTGTATTCAGAAAACTTCTTAGCTTTTGGTTTACTCCAGCTGTGCTGACTTCCCTTGTATTGTGTGTTGTCCTTCCTTCGCCTAAAATAATTCTTGTCTACTATCTGTTTACTGAATACCCCTCTCCCTCCCTCCTCACCCTTGTAACCATCAAAGCATGTTTTCTTCTGTGGTTAAGCCTTTTCTTCTAATAGTGGTCTCATACAAAATTTTGCTTTTGCACCTCACTAATTTCACTCATCATAATGCCCTCCAGGTTCATCCCTGTTACGAAATGTTTCAGGAATTCATCATTGTTCTTTACCCCTGCGTAGTATTCCATTGTGTGAATATACCATAATTTGTTTATTCATTCATCTGTTGATGGGCACCTAGGTTGCTTCCATCTTTTTGTTCCTGTAAACACTGCTGCAAAGAACATGGTTGTGCATATACCTATTCTTGTGACCAATGGTGGATGAATTTGTGTCTGGATTCTTAATTCTGTTCCATTGGTCTACGTTTCTGTTGCTGTAGGAGTACCAGGCTGTTTTGACTACCCTGGAAGTATTACAAACCTAACTGAACCCATTTCCATCAAGTCCATTCTGACTTTTAACTCATAGCAGTCCTGTGTAGGACAGAGTGCCCCATAGGGTTTCCAAGGAGTGCCCTGGTGGATTTGAACTGCCAGTCTTTTGGTTAGCAGTCATAGGTCTTAACCACTAAGCTGCCAGGCAATATAATAGGTTCTAAAATCAGGTAGTGTGAGGCCTCCCACTTTGTTCTTTTTCAGTAATGCTTTACTTATCTGGGGTCTCTTCCCTTTCCATATGAATTTGGTGATTTGTTTCTCTATCTCATTAAAAAATGTCATTGGACTTTGGGTAGGGATTGCACTGTACCTGTAGTATCTACAGATCACTTTGGGTAGAACAGACATTTTCACAATGTTAAGTCTTCCTCATTCAATTTCCAACATTGTGTTTTTTTTGTTTTTTTTTTCCACTTATGTGGGTCTCTTTTGGTTTCTTGTAGCAGTGTCTTGTAGTTTTCTTTGTGTAGGTCTTTTATGTCTCTGGTTAGATTTATTCCTAAGTATTTTATCTTTTGGGGGGCTGTTCTAAATGGTATTGATTTGGTGATTTCCTCTTTGATGTTCTCTTTGTTGGTGTAGAGGAATCCAACTGATTTTTGTATGTTTATCTTGTATCCCGATATGCTGTTGAGCTCTTCTATTAGTTTCAGTAGTTTTCTTGTGGATTCCTTGGGTTTTCTGTGTATAAGATCATGTTGTTTGCAAATAGAGATACTTTTACTTCTTCCTTGCCAATTTGTATGCCCCTTATTTCTATATCTAGCCTAATTGCTCTGGCTAGGACCTCCAGCACAACGACCAATAAGAGTGTTGATAAAGAGCATCCTTGTCTGGTTTCCATTCTCAGGGGAAATGCTTTCAGACTCTCCATTTAGGATAATGTCAGCTGTTGGCTTTGTAAAAATGCCCTTTATTATGTTGAGAAATTTTCCTTCTATTGCTATTTTGCTGAGAGTTTTTATAATGAATGGGTGTTGGACTTTGTCAAATGCCTTTTCTTCATCAATTGATAAGATCATATGGTCCTTGTATTTTGTTTTATTTATGTGATAGATTACATTGTTTCTCTAATGTTGAACAATCCCTGCATACCTGGCATAAGTCCCACTTGGTTATGGCGAATTATTTTTTTTTGAAATGTTATTGAATTCTATTTGCTAGAATTTTGTTGAGGATCTTTGTGTCTAAGTTCATAGGTTTGTAATTTTCTTTGTTATGTGTTGTCTTTACCTGGTTTTGGTATCCGGGTTATGCTGGCTTCATAGAATGAGTTTGGGAGTATTCCATCCTTTTCTATGCTCTGAAATACTTTTAGTAACAGTGGTGTTAACTCTTCTCTGAAAGTTTGGTAGAATTCTCCAGTGAAGCCCTCAGGGCCAGGGCATTTTTTTGTTGGAAATGTTTTAATTACCTTTTCAATCTCTTGGTATAGGTTTATTTAGTTATTCTACTCTGTTTGTGTTACTTTAGGTAGGTAGTGTGTTTGTAGAAATTCATCCATTTCTTCTAGGTTTTCAAATTTCTTAGAGTACAATTTTTCATAGCAATCTGATATGATTTTTTTTTTAATTTCAGTTGGGTCTGTTGTGATATTACCTATCTCACTTATTACTTATGCTTCCTCTCCTGTTTTTCTTTTGTCAAATTGGACAATGGTCTATCGATTTTGTTAATTTTTCAAAGATCCAGCTTTTGGTCTTGTTAACACTGTCAATTGCTTCTCTGTTTTCTATTTCATTTAATTCTGCTCTAATTTTTATTGTTTGCTTTCTTCTGATGACTGAGGGTTTCTTTTGTTGCTCTCTTTTTGTTTGTTCCAGTTGTAGTGATAATTCTTTGATTTTGGCCCTTTCTTCTTTTTGAATGTGTGCATTTATTGCTATATATTGACCCCTGGGCCTTGCTTTATCTTTATACCAAAGGTTCTGATAGGAGGAGTTTTCATTCACCTTGAATTCTATGAATGATTTTATTCCATCCTTAATTTCTTCTAAAACCCAGTTGTTTCTGAGCAAGCTGTTGTTCAGTTTCCAAGTGTTTGATGTATTTTCCCTGCTTCTTCCATCACTGATTTCTATTTTCACGGCTTTATGGTCAGAGAAGATGATTCGTAATATTCTGATGTTTTGGATTCTGTTAAGGCGTGCTTTATGACCTAGTATGTGGTCTATACTAGAGAATGTTCCATGTGCACTAGAAAAGAAAGTGTACTTGGCTGCTCTTGGGTGGAGTGTTCTGTATATGTCTATGAGGTCACGTAGGTTGATTGGCATTTAGATCTTCCATGTCTTTATTGAGCTTCTTTCTGGATGTTCTATCCTTCACCAAAACTGGGGTGTTGAAGTCTCCTACTATTATTGTGGAGCTGTCTATCTCACTTTTCAATGCTGTTAGAGTTTGTTTTATGTATCTTGCAGCCCCGTCATTGGAAGCATAAATATTTAATATGGTTATATCCTCCTGGTGTATTGTCCCTTTCATCATTACATACTGTCCTTCCTTATCCTTTGTGGCAGATTTAACTTTAAAGTCTATTTTGTCAGAAATTAATATTGCCACTCCTACTGTTTTTTGATTGTTCTTTGCTTGGTGTTTTTTTTTTTTTTTTTCCATCCTTTGACTTTTAGTTTGCTTGTCTTTAAGTCTAAGGTGTGTCTCTTGTAGGCAGCATGAAGATGGATTGTGGTTTTTTTTTATCCATCCTGCCACTCTGTCTCTTTCCTGGTGCATTTAGTCCATTTGCATGCAGTGTAATTATAGATAGGTATGAGTTTAGGCTGTCATTTTGATGTTCTTTTCTGTGTGTTGCTGACAGTTTCTTTTTTCCATCTAATTTTTTGTGTTGAGTAGTTTGCATATACTGTCTTTTCCTCTTTTTCTTCACTGTTGATTTTGTTTTTGCTGAGTCGTTATGTTTTTCTTGTATTTTATTTTGATATAAAGGATTGTTAGTTTCCTTTGTGGTTACCTTAATATTTACCCCTATTTTTCTAAGTTTAAACCAAAATTTTATCTCTCTGTATTGCTTTAACTTCCTCTTCATGTGAAAGATCTATGACTACATTTTTTAGTCCTCTTTATTGATTTAATATTGTCATCTTTTACATAATGACATAGCTGTTTTGAGCGTTCTTTAGCTTGACTTATCTTTGTGATTTTCCTATATGGGTTGATATCTGGTTGCTCTGTCCTTTGTTCTAGTCTTGGGTTGATACCTACTATTATTGATTTTCTAACCAGAGAACTCTCTTTAGTATTTCTTAAAGTTTTGGTTTAGTTTTTAAAAATTCCCTAAACTTCTGTTTATCTTGAAATGTCCTAATTTTGCCTTCATATTTGAGAGGCAGTTTTGCTGGGTATATGACTTTTGGCTGCCATTTTTTTTTTCCCTCAATGCTTTATCCCTAACCACTCTTAAAATTCTCTCTTTATCTTTGGATTTGGCAAGTTTGATTATAATATGTGTTGATGACTTTCTTTTGGGATCTACCTTATGTGTGGTTTGATGAGTATCTTGGGTAGATATCTTCTCATCATTCATAATACCAGGGAAGTTTTCTGCCAACAAATCTTCAAAAATTCTCTCTGTATTTTCTGTTATCTCTCCCTGTTCTGGTACTTCAATCACTTATAGGTTATTTTTCTTGATACAGTCCCACATGCTTCTTAAGGTTTCTTCATTTTTTTTTTTTTAATTCTTTTATTTGATTTTCCTTCAAATATATTGGTGCCAAGTGTTTTATCTTCAATCTCATTAATTCTGACATCGATTGTCTCAATTCTGCTCCTCTGACTTTCTATTGAGTTCTAATTCTGAACTTTTATTGTTAATTTTCTGTATTTCTGATTGCTGTCTCTCTATGGATTCTTGCAGCCTATTTAATTTTTCTTTATGCTCTGGAATAACCTTCTTAATTTCCTTAACTGCTTTATCTATGTGTTCCTTGGCTCATTCTGTGTTTTGCTTGACCCCCTTCTGGATCTCTTGAAGGGTTCTGTATATTAATCTTTTGTTTTCTACCTCTGGTAATTCCAGGAATACCTCTTTGTTAGAAGATTCCTTGATACTTTTTTTTAAGAGCTTATTGAAGTGATCATGGTTTTTTCTTTATGTGATTTGATATTGACTGTTGTCTCTGAGCCATCTATAAGTTATTGTATTAATTTATTTTATGTTCGCTTACTGCTTCTTGCTTTGTTTTGTTTTGATATGCCCAAATAGGCTGCTTGAGTGAGCTAGCTTGATTATTTGTGCCTTTGAAGCTCTAATGTAGTATCACAAGATGGCTAGAGATGTTACAAGGCATATAAGCCTAGAAATCCATTCACTTTTCCTGTATGGATTCAGCTCAGGTGTCCAGGTAGTCAGTCACCAAGTGTGTAATACAGGCTCTGTCTTACAGTCTTAGAGGGGCAGAAATGATTGGTGTACACGCAGGTATCTGGTTGCAGCAGGGGGTCATGCTCTGATCGAGGTAAGGGGCTGACAACCATTCCCTGAGTGCCTGTGAGGAAAACTCATCCCTGTTCCCTAGAGTACACAGGTGATTGGGTTCTGTATCAGGACCATGGGCACTCAATGTTTTTGACTGTAAGGACTGGAGGCACCACTTATCCTTGGACCCCTATTACAGGTGGCTAGGTGGCATGGATGGAGCCACAAGTCCTCAGGCTCCTGATGTGTGTATGTGAGGACCCTGTTTAACAGGCAGAGTGGCGTCAAATATCAAAAACCCACCTCTCCACCACACAGCTGAAACAGCTGAAGTCAGATTTCAGGTACATATACTGTTGCAGTCTGCTAACAAGGGCCTAAGCTCCTGAAATCGGCCCACACAGGTCCATGCAGGTGTGAAAGTCATTCAAAGTCCCATAGACCATTTATGCCTGAACAGGAGGCACTTCCTGCCCTGAGTTCCAGCTTAGAGGAGCCGGCAGATTATCTTTTCCCCCAATTGTTAATTTACTCCTTCTCCAAGGCTAGGAGAATGGCTCAGAGCACATAGCAGAACCTGTGTCAGGCCCAGGGAAATCGACAGCCACAGAAGGGGGCTTGGGGGCTGGGGGTATGGTAAATTAGACATAAATACTTATCTTTTCTTGAGAGTGCTGTTCTTCTCTGATTCAGGAGGCATGAGTAGACTGTGCAGCTCCCTGTCTTTCCCTGAGGAACCTGCATCCCGAATGCTACTGCCAGCCCTGACGCATTCATGACAGAGGATCGGCGCTGGCCCAGCCAAGTCTGGTGCGGTAACTCGTCGCCATTTCTGAACAATCTTTCCCTCTCCCTGATGCTCAGTCCGATTTCTTAACTATGCCTTTCATGCTCAGGGCTCCTAGCTTGTCATATATAAACACTTCACTTGTTTTTTCAGGTCTTTGTTGTAAGAGGAATCACTGGAAACATCCGACTACTCCCCCATCTTGGCCCCGCCTCCAGGCTATTCCCTTTTATTGGTCACTTTCTAGGCTCCTTTTGCTCTAGGGCTTGGAAATGCATTACTTTTACTCATGAAGTTCTTATGTATCTGTGTTGGTGAACATGCTATGTATAAGCAAAAATTTACTTCAAGTACAACAGTTTAACCATAAGTCTGCAATTATTTTTAATTAATATACATGCTATTTATCTTGGGTATGATTTGAAAAGAAGGAAAGGGTTTAGGAAGGAAGGGAGAATTGGAATTGATCAAAAGTAAGAGTAGTTACATTCACAAGGCAGCTTGTTGTTGCTGTTAGGTGCCATCGAGTTGGTTCTGACTCACAGTGACCCTATGCACAACAGAACGAAACACTGCCCAGTCCTGTGCCATTCTTACAATTGTTGTTATACTTGAGCTCATTGTTGCAGTCACTGTGTCAATCCACCTTGCTGAGGATCTCCCTCTTTTCTGTTGACGCCGTACTCTGCCAAGCGTGATGTCCTTCTCCAGGGACTGATCTCTCCTGACAACATGTCCAAAGTATGTAAGACGCGGTCTTGCCATCCTTGCTTCTAAGGAGCATTCTGGCTGTACTTCTTCTAAGACAGATTTGTTTGTTCTTTTGGCAGTCCACGGTATATTCCATATTCCTCACCAACACCGCAATTCAAAGGCGTCAACTCTTCTTTGGTCTTCCTTATTCATTGTCCAGCTTTCACATGCATATGATGTGATTGAAAATACCATGGGTTGGGTCAGGCGCACCTTAGTCTCTAGGGTGACATCTTTGCTCTTCAACACTTTGAAGAGGTCCTTTGCAGCAGATTTGCCCAAAGCAATGTGTCTTTTGATTTCTTGACTGCTGCTTCCATGGCTGTTGATTGTGGATCCAAGTAAAATGAAATCCTTGACAACTTCAATCTTTTCTCCATTTATCACGATGTAGCTCATTGGTCCAGTTGTGAGGATTTTTGTTTTCTTTATGTTGAGGTGTAATCCATACTGAAGGCTGTGGTTTTTGATCTTCATTAATAAGTGCTTCAAGTCCTCTTCACTTTCAGCAAGCAAGGTTGTGTCATCTGCATAATGTAGGTTGTTAATGAGTCTTCCTCCAATTTTGATGCCCTGTTCTTCTTCATATAGTCCAGCTTCTCGTATTATTTGTTCAGCATACAAATTAAATAGATATGGTGAAAGAATACAACCCTGACACACGCCTTTCCTGACTTTAAGCCAATCAGCATCCCCTTATTCTGTCCAAACAACTGCCTCTTGATCTATGTAAAGGTTCCTTATGAGCACAATTAAGTGTTCTGGAATTCCCATTCCTCACAGTGTTATCCATAGTTTGTTATGATCCACACAGTCAAATGCCTTTGCATAATCAATAAAACACAGGTAAACATCCTTCTGGTATTCTCTGCTTTCAGCCAGGATCCATCTGACATCAGCAATGATATCCCTGGTTCCACCTCCTCTTCTGAAACCAGCCTGAATTTCTAGTAGTTCCCTGTCGATATACTACCGCAGGCAGCTTATGTAAAGATAAAAGAAGCTAAAGTGACATATACCTGAAAGGTAAGATGATTCTTCTCTTTCTTCAGAGAAAACAACCAAACCAAACTCTTTTGCACTTAGTGAATTCCAACTCCTTGTGACCCTACAGGACAGAATAGAGCTGCCCTTAGGGTTTCCAAGGAGTGGCTGATGGATTTGAACTGCCAACTCTTTGGTGGGCAACCAAACACTTAACCACTGCACCACCAGAGTGGGGACTAAATCTGATGTCAGAGCATCTAGTTATATCAGGTCAGTGTAATCCAGAATGTTTTGCTTGATGTCATTATGGAGCCAAAGATACGTACATATCTAAATTGTTACAGAGATGTGTTCCATAGCTCCAGGAAATGAATACATTTTACCTAGTTATTTTTTCACATATATGTATTCAGTTGAAACCTATCAGGGGGGCTCTTGTGAATGTTTGCGAAGTTTAATTGGTATCCCTTCAGTAAAGGTTTTCTTTGGATTCCTGAGGCTCTCTGATGCGCCAGATGAACAGGAAACCCCACACTATGTGCAATCTTAACTCTTTACTGGAACTCTTAAATTTTATTATCATAGGACCAAGATTATCTTACCTGTCTTTACCTTGCGTTTGGGTAATTTCAACAACCAAAAGGTTTCTTGGCTCATCATTCAAATTGAGCTGAGATGAATTTACTCCACTGTTCAACAGATTTGCCCAATCTCTTAATCTCAGATTAAGAATAAACCTAATCCCTATTGTTAACCTTTTCCATGGTTAGACAAAGCAATGACACTTCTATATTCTTAGGAGGAGCTACTTATGTGGACAACACTTGTATGAAACTCAGTATTGTATTACACTTTAATTTCCTGTAAGATAAATAAAGGTACAGACAGTCCCTGGGATACGGACATCTGATTTTTATGCAACCCATAGTTAGGAACCAACCACCATAAAGCTTATTATATTAAAAATTCAAGGTGCATACGAAGTTTCGTAATAATAAAAGGTCACTACTTTGCAATGCACATCTAAACATTATTATTACTACTATATATTATGTTAAAGATGCTGTAGTATATTTGAAAGTGTTTTTTTAATGATTTTATGCATAGAAAGGTACATTATGTACTACATACTAAGACACACATTTGATTAACTGATGTTAGATACAAACTTTACCTAACTGTTCAGACTTACAGTCTGAAAAGACAGATTTAGAAATGAAACTTTTTCAAAATACTGGGGCTGCCTGTGTATTGGATCCTATTCCCACTTTTCCTCTAATATGTAGTCTAAACATGTCTGCACCTGATACTTAGGTAAAAACATATAATATATTCAGTCATGTAATTTTTTACTTACAGGGATTTCTATAACTAAGCCAGTAGACACAAGATATAAGGATTTTTTAAAAATGTGAAAGTTAAAAATAACTTGTGTGTATGTATATATATATATATATTTTTTTTTTTTTTTTCTTTTTGTTCTGACATCTCAGTTCAAGGGATGATGACACAACCTGGAGAATGGAGAAAGAATCAAATAATGCACAGGGTGGTACCATCAATGGCTCAGCTTGAGGTGGTGATAAGGAGAAAATGTATTTACTTTGGAGAGTGTTACAGTCAGCACTCACCACTTGCTTCTTGATGTTATTTCTATATATTATTAGTTCTCTGTACTGGGAGCACTCTAACACAGAAGATGGGAACTCTCCCCTTCTTTTGACTTGTTACCAGTCTCAAGCTGTGATGACTAACCCTTTTACTCTGAGATGGCCTAAAGAGAGGTTCTCTGGCTGATTTCAGATATTATTTTTTCACTCTAAGAATGCTAGTAGAATAGATGAGAAAAATATAATAAAATTCTCTTCTCTTTTTCTTTCCCTTTAGGTATTTTCCAACTGTGGTAAGTTTTGTTGTGGCTGCTGATAAAAATAAGAGCTAGATCTCCCTGCTTTAAGGCAGTAAGGGGCCAAGATGTTAAATTGAGACATAGTTGAATTTTTTGCTCCAATATAACCGTGTCATTGAGGCCTGGCCTAACCCTTCAACCCTTCCTCTCCCCTCCCCCCTTCCTGAATACACACATACGTTAAAATTGAAATAGTTTCTCCAGAGCACTGGATTCACTTCTACATTATTTATGGACTGCACAAATGGTTAACCACTCCACTACTAGCCAAAAGGCTGGTAGTTTGACCCAACCCTGAAGCACCTTAGAAGACAGGTCTGGCCATCTACTTCTGAAAGGTCTCAGCATTGAAAACCCTATAGTGCAATTTTACTCTGCACTTATGAGTCTAAATCAACTCAACAGCAACTAACAACAACATTCTTCTGTATTGTTATCTTCTATAATACTACATTCTTTATTCCGTTTATAAGTTTGCCGGTCTCCCCTTTAAAATGTTACCTAATAAAAAACATGATTTTTATTTGTTTTCAGTTTTTTTGTCATTGTCTTACCTTTTGTCTGTTTTGTTCACTGATGTGTTTTCAACACTTAGATCACTGGATAATGCAAAGGGTTAATGCTCTTGGCTCCTAACCAAAGTGTCAGTGGTCTGAGTCCACCCAGAGGCACCTCAGAAGAAAAGCCTGGTGATCTACTTTGAAAATAAACCATTGAAAGCCCAGTGGAGCACAGTTCGACTCTGACATGCACGGCGTCACCCTGAGTCGCATTAACTGGTAGGACACTGCCCAGTACATATAAAATCAAACCTGTTGCCTTCATTTTGATTCTGACTCATGGCGACCCCATGTGTTGCAGAGCAGAACTGCTCCATAGCATTTCTTGGCTACAACCTTTACAAAAGTACATCACCAGACCTTTTTTCTGTGCCTCTGCTGGTTGGGTCCCAACTGTCAAATTTTATGTTAGTTGCTGAGCATACTTGTCACTTACTATTTGTCAAATGAAATAATTGATATAATAAATACAGAACTCTTTTTTGGCTGGAAGAAGGTTTGGTGTCTCATTGCTTATCTCTTCAAAGACGGGTCAGAGTCAAGCATTTTCCTGTCACTTAACCACAAGAGCAGAGGCTATTGTGAGAGACAACTGAATTCATGTTTGGGAGTGCAGCCTTTGGAGCCACACTGCACCTCAGCTCCATGTACTTGCTTTAGGGTCTTGGGAAAGTGGAAGGTCACTTCACATCTCCATGCCTCATTTTCTTCACCTCATGTCTTACCTCACATTTTAACTCAGTTAACAGGATACAATGTGAGTACATAATTTAGATGCTTTACTCACAGATTCTTATTACACAGGGGATGTGAAAACATGGACAGTAAGAGTACTCTAAGGCTATGGATGGCGTGGATTTACGATTATTATAATTTTAATTTGGAGATGATCACATGCAGCAAATTTAATTTCTTAATGAGAAAATTTCCCCTTTCCTTGATGACATCATAGACACTGGGCTCTAAAAACTGGCATAGGTTAACTTACAATTCTGTGAACTGAAATAAAGATATTTTCATTTTTTCTTAGGATTTTTACTTTTTTGTCTACAGTCATTCCCCCAGAGAATATCAAATCCCAGCTGGCAAAGAGAGTACCGATAGAGTTTATGGATAGTTCTGAGCGTTTGAACTGTCAGTTTCACTTGGGAATAGTAATGTGTAAAAATTTGAATTTAGAGTGAAAACTGCAAAAACAGTTACACTTAGTTCTGACATTTTATTCATGATTTGTAAATTTTGTGGCTGTGGTGCTCATAATCCATTAGTTTAATGTATTCTGTGACTCACTGGAACTTTGGAAAAGCAAGATACTTTGAGTTGGAAACTTCTCATTTGAAAGGTCTTAGAAAGCTAGTAGAAGGTCTTCTAGTAGAGTACAACAGATTTCTATAAATAACATAAAGAAGTTGTTTTCATACATGTCCGGATTGAGTATGATCTATCAAAGGAAAGATAATGTAACATTTAATTAAATTTATTTTCAAAATTAAAGTGAGAGACCTCATTTTATTGAGTAAACCAAATTAGATCCTCAGGTATTATTAATATGTTTTGCTGAATATTACTGTCGGGACAAGGTGGTAGGCTATTAAGCACTACAACAAAGGCTGTAAAGAGAGAGCATCCCAAAGTAAGTAAAAAAGAAAAAACAAAATAATTAAACTATGTGTTTATTTTCTCTGGCTTTATGGAAAAAAAGATAACCTAAATCTCAGTTTTTGATCATGCAGTTGCAATATGATGAAGGTTCCAGGCTGGAGAATAAAATAGGAAGGGTAAAACATAAAGTAGAAAATAATCTATATGAAGAAATTAGTGTATCATACTTATAAGATTAGTTTTGAAATCGACATTTTAAATTGAAGAAGAGAAAAATGGTAATAACATTTATGCGATTAAAAGGTGGTATGCAGTTTTTTTTTGTTTTTTTTTTACTGGCCAATGTATTTAACGCAACTTGGTTACGGGGTCAAGCTTTCAGCCAATGGCTACCTTGCTCTAAGAGAGGCTCTTGAGTTCCAGAAAAGGAGGAGGGAGCATTCTCTCATTCTTTCTTTACAGTGTTCAGCCTTTGGCATACTTCAACCATGCACTAGATCAGCATTTCTCAAAAAGTTCAGTCATTTTTCCCCCTAATTATGCCTATAGGTTCACTATGAGTTGGAATTGACTTGACGCAGTGAGTTTGGTTTTTTGGTAGAATTATCCACCATGAAATTTTAATATCATAAACTATATATCTGTTTATATGGATCTCTGATGTCACAGTGGTTTAACCCCTTAAAAACCAATTTTCACCTCCTCAGGGGCAATATTGCCTCATTAAGATTGCGTGCACTAAAGGAACACCCTATGGGAAAAAATTGGTGGATGGATGTGGACATGGTTTGTGACGGGGTTCTCTGGAATTCTAATTCCTTAAATTATCTCACCAAAGCTATGAAAAGGAGCAAAGATTTCTGGTGATTTTCTCTATCCTAACTAGAAACATAATTTTTATATGTTTTTTCTACAAAATCGACAAGGGTTCTTTTCTGTGTTATTTTCCCTTTTTTTTTTTTTTTTCTTGAGTTAAAATGATGGTAGTGGTGATGGACAATAACGTTTGGTAGAAATGTTTTATATAATTCTAGGTGTATTTGAAGCAGCTTAGACATATTACCAAATTTTAATATGAATAACTGAGTTTCTTACTTTGATGAGCAGTGTCCAGGGCCTTAAAAGCTTATGAGTGGCCATCTAAGATACTCCACTGGCCTCAACACATTTGGAGCAAGGGGAAATGAAGAAAACCAAAGACACAAGGGAAAGATTTGTCCAAATGATCAGCGGACCACAAGTACTACAGCCTCCATCAGGCTGAGTCCAGCACAACTAGATGGTGTCCAGGTACCACCACTGATTGTTCTGACAGGGATCACATTAGAGGGTCCTGGACAGAGCTGGAGAAAAATACAGAAAAAATTCTAATTCACAAAGAGAAAAAAAAGGCCAGACTTACAGTTCTGACAGAGACTAGAGAAACCCAGAGAGCATGGTCTCCGGACACTCTTTCAGCTTGGTAATGAAGTCACTCCTGAGGTTCACCTTTCAGCCAAAGATTAGACAGGCCCATAAAATAAGACAATACTAAATGGGCACACCAGCTCAGGGGCAAGGACTAGAAGACAGAAGGGAACAGGAAAGCTGGTAATAGGGAACCTAAGGTCAAGAAGGAGAAACTGTTGACATGTCATGGGGTTGATAACCAATGTCACAAAACAATATGTGTACTAATTGCCTAATGGGAAGCTAGTTTGTTATGTAAACTTTCATCTAAAGTACAATTAAAAAAAAAATAGGACTGGTATATGACCCAGCAATTCCACTTTTAGGTATGTACCCAAAAGACTTGAAAGCAGAGATGCAGAGACTTGTACACTGCAGCACTATTCACAATAGCCAAAAGATGGAAGCAACCATCAACAGATACATGTATAAACAAAGTGTGGTACATGCATACAAAGGAGTACTACTCAGCAAGTAGGAGAAAGGAAGTCTTGATCTGTGGTACAGTATGAATGGAACTGTAAGACATTACGCTGAGTGAAATAAGTCAATCACAAAAGGACAAATACTGTATGGCCTCACTTATATAAAAATACAAGAAAAGGCAAAAAAAAAAAAGAAGCTGAGTTTTCTTTGCATAATTGTATTGAGTGATTTGGCAGGCAAAATAATGCCACTTCCTCACAAAATATTCACTCCCTAATTCATACCAAACAAACCCAGTGCCAACAAGTCAATTCCGACTCACAACAACCCTATAGGACAGAGTAGAACTGCCCATTAGAGTTTCCGAGGAGCACCTGGTGAATTTGAACTACCGACCCTTTGGTTAACAGCTGTAGCACTTAACCACTACACCACCAGGGTTTCCCACTAATTCATAGAGCCTGTTAATACTTACCTTATGTGGCTAAAGGGAATTTGAAGATGTCAAACAAGCACAGAACTTGCAATGCACAGTTTACCCTGGATTATATGGGTGGATCCAATCATAAGAGGCCATAAAAATGGAGAACTTTTCCCAGGTGGGGACAATGAGAGCGAAAGGTGACTGTGGAAGAAGGGTTATAAATACACAATGCTGCTGATTTTGCAGAGGGTTTCGAGAAGATGGAAAAGACCAGGAGATGAATCAAGTCATAGACTCTTCATAAGGGAGCACTGCTCTGCCACACTCTAATTTCACCCCTAGTGAGACCAGTGTTCTGACATATTGTTGTTGTTATTGTCTGTCGTCAAGTTGGTTCCAACTCATAGTGACCCAACAGGCAGAACAGAACACCCCCATAGTGTTTCCAAGGAGTGGCTGGTGGATTTGAACTGCCTACATTTTGGTTAGCAGCCAAGCTCTTAACCACTACCTATAGAACTGTGAAGTAATGAAATCTGTGTTGTTTTAAGCCAATAAGTTACGGTAGTTTGTTATGGTAGCTACAGAAAGAAAGTAATAGAGGAAAAAAAAAGAAAATAAAATATAAAATAAAGAAATAAAATACAAACAAAGGAGTGATACCAAACCCAAAAACCTGTTGCCGTTGAGTGGACTCTGACTCTTAGCGACCCTGTAGGACAGAGTAGAACTGCCCCATAGGGTTTCTAAGGAGCACCTGGTTGATTCCAATTGCTGAGCTTTCGGTTAGCAGCCGTAGCTCTTAACCACTATGCCACCAGGGTTTCTAAGATATGCTTAATTCTTTCCCTAGAAGTGAAATACTAATTGGACAAAAAAAAATATATATATATCAATCTCACTTTTTTTTTTTTTTTAAATGGGGTAGATGTTTTTTAGGAGTTCCTGGGTCTTGCAAATGGTTAAATGCTTAGCTGTCAACCACAAGATTGTCAATTTGAGTTCACCCAAAGTCACTTCAGAAGAAAGACCTGGCAATCTATTTCCAAAAGATCACAGCCGTTGAAAACCCTATGGAGCACAGCTCTGCTCTGACACACATGGGATCACCACGATTTGGAGTTGACTCAACGGCACCTGGTGAAATGTTTCCTGTCCCTTCACAAGCCCTCTGGGTCGTCAGAGGAAGGAAAGCTTTATGCTTTGTGAAGCTTTCATAAAGCCTTCCCTGATTTTTCTTGGCTTAGATATATGATTCCTTTTCTGAATTTATCCATCATATTTTTATTTATTATTTTATTATAATACATATCTCACTTAATTTCACCAATACATCTTTGGGACCTATCCATCTTCCTTCCATGTGGGATTCAGTGTGGTGCAGAGCTCGACTACTAAGCAAAAGGTCCCCAGTTGGAATCTACCAGTGGCTTCTTGGAAACTCTATGGGGCAGTTCTACTCTGTCCTAGGGCCCCTATGAGTTGGAATCTACGGCAAGAGAGTTTTGGTATTATATACTATATTCAGAAAATTTTTAAATAATGTTCCTTTTAATAGTTACCAGTTAGCATTTGCAGGATACAAACAGGTATGCTAATCATCTTTTACAAGACACACATAAGTCTCATAAACAAAGCTATTTATAGGTCACTGGATACATGATTCCTGGAGTAGGAATAAGCCAATACTCCGCACAAATGAACTGGCTTCAGAATTTGTCTAGAACTGCAGTTTAGTTGGCCTCGGGTCTTTCCAGGACCCAAGGCAGAAATTAAACATATTCCATTAACTTGTATACTCTGAATGCCTGCACGGTTGGCACCTTCCCCAAGGCAGGCCTCCCTATCATTGCGTATACTGAAGTGTCTATTCTCTAAGATAGGATTTTTATTTTCTAGAGGCAACACATTGTGAGACTTCATTTTGACAGTGATTAGTTACAAGACAAAAATCTCCTCAAGCACTGTAATCTTATCTTTTCAATATTTAGTTTACCAAAATGACAGAGTTTACATTCTCGTTCCTGTTTTGTGGCAACTGAAAGCAATTTTGTACAAAACTGCAGGGGAAATACAGGGTCCTTGGGCCTTCGACATGTTTGGTTATAAGTGATCTAATGTATGTAATTTTGAAAAACATCTTGAATATAAATACTTGATATTATAAAGGATACTCATTTTATATTTATTACATAGTAAATGCAATCTTTGTATAATTAAAATCTTATATTTAATATGATATACTTTATCCAACGATTAATAAAGCATTAATGAGTGAGGTTCTCCAGTGGCTTTAAACAAGCAAGTAAAATATTGTACCTGCAGATATTAAAAGTACATTATGAAATAATTTAGTTAAAATTTATTTCCATAGTGTAAGTCTTCACAGATAAAATTATAAAGAAGATAATATAACACATTGTCTTGGCATAAGTCAGGACAGATAAATTGATAGAGAAATTGATATATGTTATTATAATTTAGTTTTTTATTATAATTTAGTATATGATAAATTTAGCAGCATAAATTTATGAGGAAATTAAATTAATTTCTGTTGTTGGGCTAAATGGTGAGTTGAGAGAAAAATAATAAAATTACACTATTTTTTTCACAGAACATCACCACATTATATTCCTGGTGTAAAATGCCAAAGGTAAGAACATGCATGTTATAAATACATGTAGTTTATTAAGGATCTAATATTTATGTATTGAAATCATTTTTAAGTTAGAAAAATTAATCCTCTTAATAGCAGAAAAGTAAAAAAATAATAAACTAAATAATTTGTGAAAATCTTTCTATCATGATAGGCAAATTCATAGGATTAATAGCAAAATGAAATTCATATATATCATTAAAGTGTTAACCACCAAAATGAGTAAGGTAAAAATCATAGCTCACACAAGAGTAATATATATATATATATATAAACTAAATAAAAACGTGTTCAAATTTTAGTAAAGACATTCAAATCACGTAAAAAGGGCAATGAAATAAAATAGTCTCTTTTAGACTAGAATTGATTGCATACATTATTTGACAGTTTTCTGGAAAACAAACTTTTTAATATATATATAACAATATAACTATATATACAGTTATATATATGTATAGTTATATTGTATATATAATATATATATAATAAGAAAGACTGAAGAAGAGTTGATGCCTTTGAACTGGGGTGTTGGCGAAGAATATTGAATATACCATGGACTGCCAAAAGAACGAACGAATCTGTCTTGGAAGAAGTGCAGCCAGAATGCTCTTTAGAGGCAAGGATGGCGAGACTGTGTCTTACATACTTTGGACATGTTGTCAGGGGGGATCAGTCCCTGGAGAAGGACATCATGTTTGTCAGAGTACAGGGTCAGCGGAAAAGAGGAAGACCCTCGACAAGGTGAATTGACGCAGTGGCTGCAACAATGAGCTCAAGCATAACAACGATTGTAAGGATGGCGCAGGACTGGGCAGTGTTTCGTTCTGTTGTGCATAGGGTCAGTATGAGTTGGAACCGACTCGACGGCACCTAACAACAACAGCAACATAACAGTAGTTTTTTTTTTTTTTTTTAACTTTTCAAAGAAAATTACATTTGATTTTGAAATCATTCTTAAAAATATTACTTAAGCCAAAAGACAGGTGTAGGTAGTAAGAATTTGGAGCCCTGGTGACACAGTCGTTAAGAGTTCCCTGCTAACCAAAAGGTCAGCAGTTCAGATCTACCAGCTGCTCCTTAGAAGTCCTATAGAGTCGCTATGAATCAGAATTGACTCAACAACAATGGGTAACTAAGAATATCACTAAAAAATGGCTAATCAAATATTGGAAAATACTAAGTTTATGATAAGAGGGTTTTTTTGTTGTTGTTACAGTGTCATTCATTCTTATTCTAGCTCATTGAGAATCCATTAAAAATGATCATGAATTATTTACATGATAATGATTGAAAACCTCAAGAAACAGAACTGTGTATATATCATAAGAGAAATTACATTTAATTTTGAAGAACAAAATATGTATAATCTCCTTGGTGGCACAAAGAGCCAAGAAAACCATATGGAGCAGTTCTACTTTGTAACATATGGGGTTGCCATGAGTTGGAATTGACTCAACAGCAAAGGGTTTTGGTTATGATCTTATATATTTGTATATATATAAACATGTATATGTGTGTATGAGTCAGGATTGACTCAGCAGCAACAGGTGTGTGTATATATATATACATATATGTTTTCTTTGTAAAGGGATTTGGTAAAATCAAGATAGTATATGAAAGGATGATAATACTGACGGGTTCTTTAAACTTGACAGAACAAATGCTCCAAAAAAGAAGTCTGGGAAACAATTTTCTGAGGTATAAAAGGAACCACACTTCTTTAACAGCTCATAAAAATTTTTAATGCCTTTTAAAAGCTATCATAACCTTTATTTTTAGCCTATAGTATTTCAGAAAATTATCCCTTTGTTGGTCATTAAATGCTTTTATGTAAGTGATATTTAATGGCATTCAGTGATATATTTGAATCAACTAGGGTTTTAAATGTGCTGATATTATATCTAAGGAATTATTTCAGATAATGTGATGGTTAAGGTTGTGTGTCAACTTGGCTGGGTTATGATTCTCAGTGGTTTGGCAGTTATGATGTATTTTGGCAATCGTAGGACGTCATGATCACCTTCATGACGAGATTTGATACAATGTGATCACCTCCATGATGGGATCTTCTGCGAGTAGCCAATCAATTGAAAGTTTCCTTGGGTGGGTGGCCTGCATCAAACATAACGGGACATTCCGGCAAGGTTCTTGGTCTTTTGCTCTCTCTAGATCCTGCAGCTGGCTCCAGATCTCCGGTTCCTGGGACTTGAGCTAGCAGCTTGACTGCAGTCTTTCCTGAGGTTCTTGGGATTCATTGATCTTTGCAGTATGTGAGCAAGAGCCCTGCCCTTTAGCTTACCAATCTTGGGTTCACTGGCCACTAAAAACCAAAAAACCCAGTGCCGTCGGGTCGATTCCGACTCA
Organism: Elephas maximus indicus; assembly: GCF_024166365.1. Lineage (NCBI taxonomy): Eukaryota > Metazoa > Chordata > Mammalia > Proboscidea > Elephantidae > Elephas > Elephas maximus. The sequence continues at coordinate 83,079,789 of NC_064832.1, forward strand.
TAGTGACCCTATAAGACAGAGTGGAACTGCCCCATAGAGTTTCCAAGGAGCACCTGACAAATTCGAACTGCTGACCCTTTGGTTGGCAGCCATAGCACTTAACCACTGTGCCACCAGGGTTTCCTCACCGGCCACTGCAGCTACCTAAATCTACACAGCAATCCTGACCCACAGACTTGGGTCACTCCAGCCTCTGCAACCATGTGAGCCATTTCCTTAATATAAAAAACCCACTGCCCTCCAGTCAATTCTGACTCATAGCGATCCTACAGGACAGGGTAGAACTGCCCCACAGGGTTTCCAAGGAGTGCCTGGTGGATTCGAACTGCTGACATTTTGGTTAGCAGCCTTAACACTTAACCACTATGCTACAAGGGTTTCCTTCCTTGATATAAACCTCTCTCTGAGATTATTACTATCTGTCTTAGGCTGGGTTCTCTAAAAAAGAAAAAACAGTAAAGCATATAAATATGTATACAGAGAGCTTTATATCAAGGAACCTCTCTATATACATATTTATATGCTTTACTGTTTTTTTCTTCAGCCTAAGACAGATAGTAACAATCTCAGTGGAGGTAAAGTTTTCCCTCCATAAGGCTTTTTCTTTTTCTATCTAGCCCACAGACTTACTTGAGGAGAACGACATACATTCTCTGAACCAAAAGGTCGGCAGTGCCAATCTACCAGGCATTCCTTGGAAACTGTATGGGGCAGTTCTACTCTGTCCTATTGGGGTGCTATAGGGTCTCTCGAGTTGGAATCCACTCGACAGCAAGAGGTTTGTTGTAATGGAGTTGATTCCTACTCATAGCCACCCTATAGGCCAGAGTGGAGTCTGGACTTTGTGGAGTTGATTCCTACTCATAGCCACCCTATAGGCCAGAGTGGAGTCTGGACTTCAATCCCCTGGGGATTGTCTAAGTAAAAACGCAGGGACACTTGAAAATTGACCTCTGCTTCCCTGCAGGTTGTTTTGTACAGTCCACCAGATCAGGAGTTTTTCAGCAGCAGTTGGTAGATGCCAGAAGCGTTTTATAAGAGAAGTAATGAGAACACTGATTTGTCAAAAGTGTGCTTCTCATGGCCTGGTAAACCTATTAGATATAGGCAAACAGCTGTCCAAACCAGCAAGGGATTTGAAAACCTGAAAAGCTGTCCTCCCAACTCTGAGAGTATTTTGTTTTATTGTTTCATGAGTTCTGTACGTATGTTCTTTTACCCTTACTTGTGTCTGCTGACATATTTAAAAAATCAACCATGTTCATTATTTTAAATGATACATATAAGTACAAATATGCAACATCTTCCCAGTTATATTGAAGCTAAAGGATTCAAGATATGAAAGAAGTATTTCCTTAGAATAATTGTAGTGTATTATTACTGATGTTAGAAAACATATTAAAGATACCTGATTGCATAGCTACTGGTGTTCTGTCTTGTCTCTTTAGCCTGAATGTAATTACTGTATTTTTTTCTTGAACTTAATCTTTAGTTTGCTTGGAAAAACTTGATGAGTCAGTTTGGGAGTTGTGTCTTAGTGATTTAAGACGTGTTTGTGTAATGGGGTTTGGGAATGTGGTTGGGGAGCAAATACTTCTGTTTCTGAGAAATGCAGCCTCTTAACTCAGAGACTGAAAGATTTCTGAAAACTTTACTAATAATGCTTTTCAGATAAATGAATTGCATTTGTTATGATTACCTTTCTTAGTTTGGTGTGTATTTTCACACATACCTCTAGCATGCATATATTTCTGTGAAACACATGCTTGTATAATTTCAGGTGTTGGGGTTTTAGATATTTGACAAATATGGTCAGCCATTTTTCTCCAGAATACGATAATCATTTGTGACAGTGTCCATGGTTACTACTAGTTAGTTCCCTTACAAACCTAATATCCTATGAACTAGTTTATGAAGCGTGTTTTATGCAGTAACTAATTAGGCTATGTAAGATAACCCTGAATCTGATCTTTAGTAATCTAAGTGCACTGGAGGGGCTTCCCCCTCCCCAAAAAGATGTTTTCTTAAAATAAGAAATGTAGCCAGCTGCTCCTTGGAAATCCGATGGGGCAGCTCTCCTCTGTCCTATAGGGTTGCTATGAGTCGGAATCGCAATGGGTTTGATTTTTTTAAATTAATATATGTGTTAATAAAATAATATATAAATAGTTCACATATACACATATATTTTTTGACATATTTCTAATGTGGCTTCTATTTCATTACTCGGCTATGAATGCCACTAGCTTAACTGGAAAACTTTATGTTTCATAGGTGAATAACTTAAACTTTCAGTACAAGTTCATGCCGAAGACTTTCTGTATTTGGTTTCTAAAGATTTAGATCATTTCTATGTGAACTCTAGAACTTGTTTATGATTCTCACATGGATAAAGTTAATGTTTCACTTGAAATAAACTGAAGTTTTATTATATTAGCATTGATATCAATATTAGTTGGCTTAATATCATGTTTCTAATTAATTTACTAGTATGTTTTGGAGAGACATTTGTCCTTCATACAAAATGGTAACACAGTCGTATGTTTTCATTTGTCATTAATGTCTTATAAATCAAACATTTCAATCTTCAGCTTCACTCATTAAATCTCATGTAACATTTTGTTACTGTACATAAAACATAAACACCTCTGAGAAATGCTCTCAAAAGTTAACCATTAAGCTTCTTCTTCTCCGTTTTGACCTTCTGTTTTGCATTAAAAAATCTTAAATTATATAAAGAGGCAAAGTGTTAGATTAACAAGTTGTTTTTTAATCTGGGTAACGTGTGGTTCTCTAGGCAGCTAATTTCGGTGAAATATTACAGTACAATTCTCCTTCCTGATCTATAACAACTTGGAGTTTCTATGTTTAATACCACCATATATTTCATTGGTCTCCAGTAGCCAGCTGTCCAAAGTCAGTGACCACATATTCTGAAGATTCACTTTATATATATCTGTCCTGTTCTTACAGATCACTAAAATTGTACATCACCAAATCCCTGTACATCTTACTCAAGTTTTCAGAGTTACAAGCCTCAGCAGCACAAATGTCTTGCCACTATAATCATGTAACTGTTTATTTTTGTTCCCCTGGAAGATATGTAAGTTATTTTGTGACAGAAATTGGGACTGCCTTTGGAGCTTGCAAGATACTTGCATCTTTGTACTTAGAAAACTGGCCCAGATACTGTAGAAAACTCATAGCTTCACAAACTTAGCAAAAAAGACCCCAAGATCTTTCCAGACCCTCATTACTGGATAAAGACTCTTGCCCTAAGAAATGACAGGATGAAATTAATGGCCTTAATTTAGAAACACTAGTCCAAATTCGGAAACCCTGGTGGCATAGTGGTTAAGTGATACGGCTGCTAACCAAAATGTCGGCAGTTCAAATCCTCCAGGTGCTCCTTGGAAACTCTATGGTGTAGTTCTACTCTGTCCTATAGGGTCGCTATGAGTCCGAATCGACTCGATGGCAGTGGGTGGTGGTGGTGGTGGTAGTCCAAATTCGGAGCCCTGATGGCACAGCAGTTAAGAGCTCAGGCTGAAAACCCAAAGGTTGGTGGTTTGAATCTACCAGTCACTCCTTGGAAATTCTATGAGGCAGGTCTACTCTGTCCTATAGGGTCACTATGAGTTGAAATTGACTCCATGGCAACAGATTTGGTTTTGGATTTTGGTTAGTCCAAGTTCAGCAGAGAAGAACTTTGATGGAGCACAGTACTTGTGAGAAGATAGGGGTTAGTGGGATAAAATCACGTCCAATTTTAGTCAAAGGTACACATAGGATGGGTATCTACTGGAGACATCTATCCTCACAAATAACCAAAAACATAACAAAACAAAAACCCATTGCTTTTGAGTCTATTCTGACTCATAGTGACCCTATAGAACAGAGTAGGACTGCCTCACAGGGTTTCCAAGTCTGTAAATCATTATGGAAGCAGATTACCACCTCTTTCTCATACAGGGGCTGGTGGTTTCAAAACACTGTCCTTGGTTAGGAGCCAAGCACTTAAACACTGCGCTACCAAGCTGCCTTCTATCCTCACATATACATTCCCATATTCCTAAGAACAGACTGTTTCTTCTATAGCAATTCTAATAAGTAAATATCAGAACATGCATTAAGTATATTTAATTGATCAGTGACAACCGACTTCAGCTTGATTCTGCTGCAAAGTCATCCCAAGACTAGGTAGCCAGCAACACAATGAAATTGACATGAAAGTGGTGAATTCTAGCATAATTAAGCCACTTTTATTTTCATAGGAAGAGTTTCCAATAGAGCAAGCCAGTCGATCAGAATAGAGTACAGTCATAGGTGTGACGTGGAGCACTCAGTGTGAAGCCAGTGGCTGGACCAATCCATCAGAGCAGCAAGTGTGGAGAATGTGAGCATGTACAGCTCATCAAATATTAGATTTCTCCACAGAAAGGTTTGTTTGAGGCTATCTTTTTTAGTTATCCCTTTAATACCTGATGTATTTATGACCCAGTCAGGATTGCCACAGGTACTGAAACCATAAGCTGCAATCATTATTGGACAGTTATGTAAATCTTGGAAAACTGGTGTCAGGTTAATGAGGCAGGACCTGACAGGGATTCTGAGTAAGTCTATTCATAACACGCTAAAAAATGAACTTTATAAATTTTGTAGAATTTTACCACACTGACCTTAATAAAATGTGTAGTAAATCTGACAATTTGTTTTAACTTTACAGACAACTGAAGAAGATGTATTTCAGTAATCAGTGATAGCCATTATTCTACACATGGCACCTCTCTATGAATGATTCCTGCTTCTTTGTTACAAGTATCCAAACTTGCTCTGCATGAGCTTACTTAGGTAAAATTTTATATAAATACTGTACTAAGATCTAATATATTTTTCTTGGGGCTCTCAGCAAACACAAAGGACTGGATGATAAAATCAGACTCATGAAGCAGATATATAACCTACTGTCAAATTTTACTAATGATTTCAAGGGCAAAAGAGATCAGGAGGCACCAGAGAAGCAGGCAGAGCTGTGTAATTGCCTGCCTACTTCTCAGCTCTTACTTTGCTTATACGTCTGACAGGATCTCTAATCAGAGTGATAAATGAGGTCTTTAAGTGAGATTGACTGTCCACATCATACGGTGGGAAGAGTTGAGGGCCGATCATGGAGGGACTTACATGATGTTTTCCAGGGAGCTATGATTCATAAATCCAGGGAAACTAGGTTTGTTTAACATAAGGAATGCTAAACTCAGAGACATTTTGCTGACATTATTCTCTATATATGGTCTTTCCTCCTAGCAATATCGTCAGACTTTTCACAAAGAGGTCAGTTATTAGCACAGCCTCTTGCTGTGGAGTTGATTCTGACTCAGAGTGACCCTATAGGATATGGCAGAACTGCCTGCCCCCCTAGTGTTTCCAAGGAGCTGCTGGTAGATTCGAACTGCTGACCTTTTGGTTAGCAACCAAGCTCTTAATCCCTGCACTACCAGGTCTCCATTACTTACAAAATTATTAGGCCTGGTGAACTTTCTTCCTCTTTTAAGTTGTCCTCTTAGTATTTGCTAGAGAAGTGGATCAAGGACCAGCTGCTTTAACCAGCTTCTTCCCACCCTTTGACCTTTGTCAACATCTTCTACCACATATCTCCCGGGATCATTTCTTTATTTTTACTATAATATTTTCTGTAATATTTTATACAAAGTAGATATATCAAAAGAAAATCTCAATGGTCACCAGAAGCCATTTACTGAGGAATAGGAAGTCCCTCGACAAAGCAAGTTCATCACAACCATATCCCTTCATAGTTCTTTTGAAATTCTTTTATCATCTCAGTTATTTCCTCTGTCAACCAAAGTTATTTGAACTATTTTATGTGTTGATCCAGAAAAAAGAAAAAAAAAACTCCAGTGCCATCAAGTCTATTCCAATTCTTAGCAACACTATAGGACAGAGTAGCACTGTCCCCATAGGGTTCCCAGTGCTGTCAAATCTTTCTCCCATTGAGTGGCTGGTGGGTTCAAACTGCCAACCTTTTAGTTAGCAGCTGAGCACTTTAACCACTGCTCCACCAGGTATGTTGATAGACATATCTGATTGTGTAACTTTTTAAAGTTAAATTCACTTGTTTTCCCATCCAGTAGTTTTCCGTAGGTGTTAACTCATGTCTGGTTTCATCTCAACTTCCAGAATATTTTCTTGCCCTAGGGATCATTATTATATAATATCAATTTTCTTTTAATTCCATCAATGGGCTTGCAACTTTTTGTTATATCATATATCTGTGTCACAGAAATTAAATTTATATTTGATATACCATAAATTGGTTAAAGTTGTAGTGTTTTTCTTCACTTTTTTCCAATAGAAATAAACTTTTCCTGTGCACTGCAAATTTCAAATGACCATAGCTATGACTAGATGCCAGTGCTTAGCCATTTCTGCATTCTTTCCAGTTTGTGAACATAACTATATTCCAGATATGTAGTACAGGTTTTTACATCCCCAGGCTTCTAAACGTCATTATGTAACAATACCCAGATACCCACCACTTACAATAGAGATGACACAATGCTGTTCTTTCATTTGTATAAATCTCTAACATTTACACAACGGGGCTAATAAATTCTCTTTTATCTGTACTAGTTTGGCCACTGGAGAACAGCAATAAAAGACAGAATATCTACTAAAATCCTAATTGTTGTTTTTAGCTGCAGTGGAGTCAGTCCCTGGCTCATGGCAACCCCATGCACCAGGGAACGAAATGCTACCTGGTCTTGCGCCATCCCCATGACTAGTTGTGGATCAGACATTTGATACATAGTGTATGCATTGGGTGATTTGGGGAAAGAGCATCAGGCCTTTCTTCCTGGTCCATCTTAGCCAGGGAGCTCTGATGAAACCTGTTTAGCATCATACTAACTGATAGGATAGTGGCGCTGGCTATGTGTGTGGTGCGTTGACCAAGAAATGAATCTGGGTCCCATGCATGGAAAGTGAGAATCCTACCAATGAACCACCAACAACCAAAATCTTAATTAGTAAAATCCTAAGTATTTACCATAATTTTCCTACAAACCCTTTTCTGTGACATCATTTTCTACCACATGAAGCCTCTGGTCTTTACTGTCATGAGATTTTAAACTGATTTGAAAATTCAATAGTCATACTTAGATGTGTATAAGCGTCTACCATCCATTGTTGTTCTTGGGTATAGTGCCTGTATAAAGTCAATTTTCAGCTAGTTATTCAATTAGAGATTTCTTTTCTCTCCGTGAGGATTTCCTGGTACAGACTGTATTCTGTAAGTGAGCTTCCATTTTTGACCCTTTTTTGGTTTGCAAATCTTCTTTATCATGATATCAAGCCTCCAGGTGTATTATTGTGTCCTGACTCAGTACCCCAAGACCAATTCTTAACATCCCTCCAAAAATTTGTCACTGTTGGGGCTATTGCTGATCAAACCACCATATACTTTGTCACCATTGCATGTCAACTAGAATCATGCTGTTGGGGAAAGTGGACTGTACCCAGAGATAGTTTGTGTCCCATATGACTGTCAATTTAATATATTCTACCCCTATATATACTTCTGTGTTTTTTACCATTACCAGATACCCATCTGACTGGATCTGTATTAACGTCTTTCGTGTACTTCCAGGGATAAGTTTTATGTAAATACAGGTCGTCAAATTGCATCCAAATTCACTTGAAGACTCCTGTGTTGCATGAATAATTTCCTTAAATAAATTCCATTTATATTGAAATTTGACAAAGGTATATATAAAGCTGTGGTTTAACTGAGAAGATAGTAATAACCTATTTTACATCACACACAGGCAACTGTCTTAGCAATTTATCATCTTGGTTTATGGCTACACAGAATGCATAAGCTTATCTTTTATCCTTTTTTTACACCTTACCTATTAATTGCTCATAATTTTAAACTGATTTCAATATTCAGTAGTCTCTCTTGCACAAGGATAAAAATCTACTCCCATCATTGTTCTTGGGCATGGTGATTTGTTAAAGTCAATTTTTAACTAGTCATTCGATCATACCTTTGCTTTGAGAGTGAATGGCCGTGAAGGATGGAGATAGTACCTTCTGATGGAGTATTAGGCACGTTTGTTTTTCTACAGTAAAATAAAGATAATTTCTACCTCTAGGTAGGTGTGCTGTTAAAAAAGGTTGGAGTTTCCTAGGCTTAGAATTCATTTTCTGCAACTCACTGTGTGTGAATTTGTCATCAGGGTCTTTTTACATCCCATTGTAAGAAATAGGTCTTGGTCAATGGCTCAATATAATGCTGATATTCTGGGTGCTGCTTATACTATGAAAAATGTATTGTACTTTAATTCTGATGGTGCTTTCAATGTCTTCTAGCTGCATCTAAGAAACTGTAGCAGGCTGAGTGTGATGTAAAATAGTTACCATTACTAGCTGGCAAGTAGAATAAAACAATCTCAGACCTTTTGCAAATATCAGCTACCTTGTTGTTGTTAGGTACTATCAGGTCTGTTCTGACTCGTAGTGAACAAAACAGAATGAAACACTGCCTGGTACTGTGCTGTCCTCACAATCATTTTTATACTTGAGCGCATTGTCGCAGCCACTGTGTTAGTCCATATCATTGAGGGTCTTCCTCTTTTTTGCTGACCCTCTGCTTGACTGAGCACGATGTACTTCTCCAGGAACTGGTCCCTTAGCTACCTTGGTTACATGTATATTTAAAGCCAGGGTGGGTAACACTGGAACAGGTGAAATAAAACTTTTGTGAGGAGGAAAAATATACACTTATGCATTTGTATCCTCTGAAAACTCTCACTCCTACCTCCTGGTTCAGTGGAATCACTGACTTTAGTTCCTCTCATACTCAATTTTAGAACATGGTCATTTAACTAGTGAAGCTAAACCTTAAAACTTATTTCTTCATTATTTTGAGTAAAACATGTTTTAATTGTTCATCCTGGTTTCCAATGACATCCCCTGTTCCGAAGTCCATAAGGAATGTGGTACTTCCTTTCCCATTTCTGAAAACTGCTAGTAGTAGAATGTTTACCTTGTTCAGAAGAAATATAGATTGGGAACTCACTGTTCTAAACTTTTACCCATATTTTTTGCCTTGGTTATAGAATGTAATAATAGGCTCAAACATAGGAACGATTGTGAGGATGGCGCAGGACTGAGCAATGTTTCCTTCTGTTGTACATAGGGTTGCTATGAGTCTGAACTGACTCGATGGTACCTAACAACAACAACAACAGTAAGAATAGAAAATTGTTAATTCCAATTACCTCCCACTTAACTCCCCTGAGGCTGTCGTTCAATATCCCATGTAATTCAGGAGCCAGCTATGTGCCATCTTCCCTCAGATTTTACCATCTTCAGGAGTTAGTCTCCTTCGATTTCCAAACAAAGAAGACTTCTTGAGAGAAAAGGACTGCCTTTGTCCCAAACTGTCTCTCCCAGGGTATTTGTATAGGAAGCACTCTTGGAAGATAGAGAGAGTGCTTTACTCTGGAGCAGAGGCCAGATGTTTTTAATAAAATAAAGGTGATGCCTCCCTCAGAAGCAAACATAAGTCAAGTTTACATTCCATGATACATGACTTAGGTTCCACGAACTTAGAATCCTTTTCAGCATTATAACCTGCTGCAAGTGTCTGTGCCACATGGATATCTTCGGATCATTTTGTGGAAATTGGGGCTCAGGGAATTGGTCCAAATGCTGAAAACCTGGCTACTGATGTTTCTTTGAACAATAATTTGTCCTTTGTCTCTGATCTAGGAGTCACACGTCTTCTGCCAGCATCCGTAAAATTATCAGGCTAACATGTTAGCATATACAAAGGGCAAAAATCTCAGACCCTTTGCAGTTTTGGTACATCTTTAACTTGTTTTTCTCTTGCCCCTTTCTGAATCTTCTAGGCAGTAAAGACACTTTTCCTTCACCTCATAAGAAAGGGTTCTTATATTGTTGGGGTAAAATTTTAAAGAAATATACCAAATAGATTCTGTGGCATATTCAGTAAAAAAAAAAAAAAATCAGTCAGTATTTTTTAAACTACCAACCATTACACTCCACATTTGAGGAAAACAATAATATATGTAAACCAAAACTCACAAAACAAGGTTGAACACAGACAATTTTATGCCTTTTGACAAAAAATTGTCATCATTTTTTTTCCATGCATATTTTTATATATTATGATGGAAACCTTTTAAAATAATTAATGTTTTAATAAATACCTTGAATTCTTAAAAAAAGAACATTTATTGTTGGAGATCAAGAATACATTAAATATCTTGAAATGATAGTAAAATAGTTGTATGTATTCTGTTTCTCATATTTTCTAGATTATTTTATACAAAACCTTCTAATAGAAATGTTTTTACGTATTTAACCTACTAGACAAGATAAACTGACACCAGCTTCTATCGTTAACTGGTCCACTCAAATATAGACCTATAGTTAAAATAGGGTTTGCATGGGTGAAATCCATTGCATATTGCAGTTATGCTTGTACATATAATTTGCTAACAAATGTTCAATATATAGGTTATTTATCTCTTTTTAAATCCATGCTATATTACTTTTGTCCGTAACTTAAGTCTTAAAAAATCCAAACCCAAACCGATCGCCATCAAGTGGATTCCGACTCATAGCGACCCTATCTATAGGGCAGAGTAGAACTGCCCCACTGGGTTTCCAAGGAGCAACTGGTGTTTTCAAACTGCTAATCTTTTGATTAGCAGCTAAACTCTTAACCACTGTGTTGCCAGGGCTCCTTAAGTGTAGGTTAACCAAAACACTTAGAAATTATCTTTTGGACTAGCCACATGATTGCTTTTAGATTGTTTTAGAATAGAAAATAAATGCATTTCACTCTCAGTATTTTTGACATCAAAACTCAGAAAAAATACTGTTATATGTGTATACTGTTAACTAATTAAATTCCATGCCTCCAAAATAAACAAACATTAAACTGCAAAATATGGTTGTAATTCATATACCAAGTGCCTCATAAGCAAGTTGAAATTGGATAAATTTAAAATTGCCTACAATGAGGAGGTCTTCAGAGTCACTGGTACATAGCATAGATATGTGAGAACAAAACAGGCCATGTGCAATTTTTAGCCCACAAGAATCACAAAATAAATTGGAATTTTCTATCTTTGGCCAATATTTGGGGATGCAAGCATACACATTTTTGTTAATTGAATTGTAATTTGAAAATTTCACTGAGACCCTCAAGAGAGTGCAATCATTGAACCAAGCATTGCTCCACTTCTATTTGCCATGCAATTTATTTATGTGTTTGGGAAGGGTTAATCAAATACAGTAACCATGAACAAAGTGAGTACAGTTTATTTCTGATCAAGACATCTCCATGTGGCCTATCTACAAAAATGTTGCTAGCTTTTCTCACACTTTGCCTTTACGAATGTAAATGTCTGCATTACCCTCTCCCTCAACTTGCTGACTGGTGCATACTATAAGTGCTATACATATGTCTGCAAGATCACCTGCCTGGCTTTACAAGATTTTGTACTAACTATTTAATCTGTGCAAATTAGCTTTTTACTACTTAATGAGATTGGTCTCATTCTAATAGTATGTTTATTTACACTCTTCATTTTATCAGATAATTTCAGCAAACGTAAACCATAAGCTTTGTTCTGTTCTTGTGACTTTCCTTTAAACTTTTCCCTGACCCTCAACACTCCAGATTCAAAAGGTAATATAGTCAGAAGTAAAGTCTTAGTTAGAACTCTAATATTTTTATTCTGTTTTTAATATGGACATTAAGCTCAATATTCTTCATTCACTACGCTTTTTTGATTCTGATATTTTTCAAGGATGACATGTGCTTTTTTATGGACCCACTTAAAAAAGTCTGCATATTCCTGAGTGGAGAGTAAGTAGCCTCTACTTATAATTCAACCACTGAACACTTGACTGTTAATATTATAAAGACCTCAGGAATCAACTTCTCTGCAGCCTACACAGTGCACCTGTTGTACAAACCAGAAATATTTGAGTGAGGAAAAAAAAACTCAGAATTTTTTTTTTTTTCCTGAATTAAATGTATCAAGTTCATTTCACTGTGTGGAGATTTAACAAAGCAATCAAGTCACTTCAACAGGACAAGTTATTTATGTTCTGTCCTCTAAAAGCCTTGGCAAGTTCTGGGGGAATGGAAAAGCAAAGCAGAAAAAGCAGTCTTGACTCATATAGAACACAGAAGCCTGCGCTGTTGAAGAAGAGATTCTAATGCCAACTAAGAAACAATGATAAAGGACATATTGATGTAAAGGAAAAAAGAAAGGGCAGAGAATAAGAGCCAAAAAAAAAGTGTGCAAGAGAAGTGAATCTAAAACAATAAGCCAGGTTCCAGAATATTTTGAAAGGAAACAAAATCTTTCTTCCATTTTCTACTTTTTCATAAGCTATAAACTTTGTCTTCATGAAGGATGGCCAAATATGCCAGATTAAAGTAAGTTATGCATCTAAATGACTTATATTTGCAACAGTCTTACTGATAGAAATTGGAATTTAAACTGTCTACATACCAAGTCCAACATCAATTTAATTCATTCACTTAAATTTAGGTATATACATATATATGTATATATACATATGTGTATAAATTATATATAAAATTTCAAGTGAATGAATTAAATATATATAATAATAAATATATATAATTATATATATACACCTACTTTTCACTTATTGAATATCTCATTGTCTGACATTTCACACTTACAATAATAGTAAAAAATCTACTATTCCACTATTTTGCACATTAACAACTCATGTCTCATAGTAATGAAAGCTGAAGTGCCAGGCGAGAGTAACACTGGTTATTATGTGTCACTTGTCTGGGACATGATTCTCAGTCATTTGACAATTATGTAAAGATGTAACTTGGCAGTTACGTAATTATGTAGTCATCCTCCATTTTATGATCTAATGTGGTTAACCTCCATTTTTGCATAACACTGATTTTTGCATAACGACCTAGTCTTTGAAACCTGACCATGTGAATAAATGAGGATGGGTGTGTATATGTACATATATACACATATACATATGCATGCACATATATGTATGCATCTGTGTATATATATAAACATATATATGTGTGTATGCGTCCCTGGATGTGCAAATGGTTAAAGCACTTGGCTGCTAACCAAATAATTGGTGGTCTGAGTCCATTCAGAGATGGCTTAGAAGAAAAGTCTAGTGATCCACTTCTGAAAAATAAGCCTTTGAAAACTTATGGAGCACAGTTCTACTCTGAACACACGGGGCTGCCCAGAGTCAACTTGACAGCAACTGGTATACACACACACACACACATATATACATATATGCACACACACACACATATATATGCATGTATGTATGTATAGATGGAGGCCTGCTGGAACAGTGTTTAAGCATTCCACTGCTCACCAAATGTTGGCAGTTCAAATCCACCAGCCACTCCTTGGAAACCCTATAGAGCAGTTTTACTCTGCCCTCTACGGTTGCTATTTGTTGGAATCAATTCCATAGCAAGAGTTTCTTTTTTTAGGTTTGAGATGTTAGGTGTCATCGAATTGGTTCCGACTCATAGTGACCCTATGCACAACAGAATGAAACTCTTCCCGGTCCTGAGCCATCCTTACAATCATTGTTATGCTTGAGCTCATTGTTGCAGCCACTGCGTCCATGCACCTCCTTGAGGTTCTTCCTCTTTTCCGCTGACCCTGTATTCTGCCAAGCATGATGTCCTTCTCCAGGGACTGATATCTCCTGATCACATTTCCAAAGTATGTAAGACACAGTCTCGCCATCCTTGATTCTAAGGAGCATTTTGGCTGTACTTCTTCTAAGACAGATTTGTTTGTTCTTTTGGCAGTCCACGGTATATTCAATATTCTTTGCCAATGCCACAATTCAAAGGCATCAATTCTTCTTTGGTCTTCCTTATTCGTTGTCCAGCTTTCACATGCATATGATGCGATTGGAAATACCATGGCTTGGGTCAGACACACCTTAGTCTTCAAGGTGACATCTTTGCTCTTGAACACTTTGAAGAGGTCCTTTGCAGCAGTTTTACCCAATGCAACGCATCTTTTGATTTCTTGACTGCTGCTTCCATGGCTGTTGATTGTGGACCCAAGTAAAATGAAATCCTTGACAACTTCAATCTTTTCTCCGTTTATCATGATGTTGCTCATTGGTCCAGTTGTGACAATTTTTGTTTGCTTTATGTTGAGATGGAATCCATACTGAAGGCTGTGAATATTGAATTTCATTAGTAAGTACTTCAAGTCCTCTTCGCTTTCAACAAGCAAGGTTGTGTCATCTGCATAACGCAGTTTGTTAATGAGCCTTCCTCCAATCCTCATCCCCCGTTCTTTTTCATATAGTCCAGTTCCTCGTATTATTTGCTCAACATACAGATTGAATAGGTATGGTGAAAGAATACAACCCTGAGGCACACCTTTCCAGGCTTTAAGCCAATCAGTATCCCCTTGTTCTGTCCGAACAACTGCCTCTTGACCTATGTAAAGGTTCCTCATGAGCACAATTAAGTGTTCTGGAATTCCCATTGTTTGCAATGTTATCCATAATTTGTTACGATCCACACAGTCGAATGCCTTTGCATAGTCAATAAAACACAAGTAAACATCCTTCTGGTATTCTCTGCTTTCAGCCAGGATCCATCTGACATCAGCAATGATATCCCTGGTTCCACGTCCTCTTCTGAAACTGGCCTGAATTTCTGGCAGTTCCCTGTCGATATCCTGCTTCAGCCGTTTTTGAATGATCTCCAGCAAAATTTTGCTTGCGTGTGATATTAATGATATTGTTCTATAATTTTCACATTCAGTTGGATCACCTTTCTTGGGAATAGGCATAAATATGGATCTCTTCCACTCAGTTGGCCAGGAAGAGGTCTTCCATATTTCTTTGTATAGATGAGTGAGCACCTCCAGCACTGCATCCGTTTGTTGAAACATCTCAACTGATATTCCATCAATTCCTGGAGCCTTGTTTTTTGCCAGTGCTTTCAGAGCAGCTTGGACTTCTTCCTTCAGTATTACTGGTTCCTGATCATATGCCACCTCTTGAAATGTTTGAACATCAACTAATTCTTTTTGGTATAATGACTCTGTGTGTTCCTTCCATCTTCTTTTGATATCTTCCGCATCGTTTAATATTTTCCCCATGGAATCCTTCACTATCGCAACTCGAGGCTTGAATTTTTTCTTCAGGTCTTTCAGCTTGAGAAATGCTGAGCGTGTTCTTCCCTTTTTGTTTTCCATCTCCAGCTCTTTGCACATGTCATTATAATACTTTACTTTGTCTTCTCTAGATGCCCTTTGAAATCTTCTGTTCAGTTCTTTTACTTCATCAATTCTTCCTTTTGCTTTAGTTGCTCAACGTTCGAGAGCAAGTTTCAGAGTCTCCTCTGACATCCATCTTGGTCTTTTCTTTCTTTCCTGTCTTTTCAATGACCTCTTGCTTTCTTCATATACGATGTCCTTGATGTCATTCCATAACTTGTCTGGTCTTCGGTCACTAGCATTCAATGTGTCAAATCTATTCTTCAGATGGTCTTTAAATTCAGGTGGGATATACTCAAGGTCATATTTTGGCTCTTGTGGACTTGCTCTGATTTTCTTCAGTTTCAGCTTGAACTTGCATATGAGCAATTGATGGTCTGTTCTGCAGTCGGCCCCGGCCTTGTTCTGACTGATGATATTGAGCTTTTCCATCGTCTCTTTCCATAGATGCAAACAATGTGATTTCTGTGTGTTCCATCTGGTGAGGTCCATGTGTACAGTAGCCATTTATGTTGGTGAAAAAAGTCGTTGGTCTTGCAAAATTCTATCATTCAATCTCCAGCATTGTTTCTATCACCAAGGTCATATTTTCCAACTACTAATGCTTCTTCTTTGTTTCCAATTTTTGCATTCCAATCACCAGTAATTATCAATGCCTCTTGATTGCATGTTTGATCAATTTCAGACTGCAGCAGCTGATAAAAATCTTCTATTTCCACTAACATAATGAATATCTCTTATAAGTACTGTGCCCCTTTAAAAAAATCATCTATATGAGACCAAATGGTAAACGATTACTTTAAAACAAAGGTGAGAATGTAAGAGTCAGGGAAATTAGATTATTGGAAGTTTGCAATTGGCTATCTAGGATACAACTATTGGTCTCTACTCATCCAGAACAAAAGAAAGAAGAAGACTAAAGGCTCAAAGAAAAAAGTAGTCTACAGGACAAATAATCTACATGAACCATGGCCTCATCTACTTTGAAAACAATAAAACTAGATGGTGGTCGGCTACCACTACTGACCGTTCTGATCAGGGCGACAGTAGATGGACCCTGACAGTATGGGAGAAAAATGTGGAACAGACCTCGAATTCCTAAAAAACAATACAAAAACCAGACTTACTCGACTGGTTGAGACTGGAGGACTACTGTCCTGAGATACTTTTTAAATCTTGAACTGAAACTAGACCCTGAGGTTATCTTTTAGCTAAATAATAGACAGGCTCCTAAAATAAATAATACCACCCGTAACTACTGTGCTCCTATGAAAAATCATATTTACGAGACCAAATAGCCAACGATTACTTTAAAACAAAAGTAAGAATGCAAGGAGGCAGGGAAACTAGATTAATGAAAGTGGAACAACCACAACAGAAATATTGAGAATGTTCACGAATTATGAAGAATGTAGCCGATGTGAACAATCTGTGCAGAAATCATTGAATGAGAACCTAAACTGGTATGGAAGCCTTCACTAAAAACATAATGTTATACTAAAAAAAAAAAAATTTCTATTTCGTCATTTTTGGCCTTAGTGAGAAAGGAGTGGAAAGGGTATTTGAAGAAATAATGCCCCCAAACTTCCCAAAATTGATGAAAAGCGGTAATCTTTATACATCTATAACTCCCAGGTGGGGAAAGCTCAAAGACATTCATGCTGAAACACATTATAGTCAAACTGTCAAAAGCTAAAAACAAAGAGAGAATTTTAAGCAACAAGGAAAAAAAAAAAAAAGATTCATTACCCATTTACTTGGAGGACACAATTCTATCTGTAACAGTCTATCTTCTAGCCTTCCAAACACATGCCCTTCCTTTGTAAAAATACATTCATTCCGTACCACTATCCCCAAAAGCCTTAAGTCATTCTAGCATCAAGTCTACATGCAAAATCTCATCTTCTAAATCACCTACATGAAGTAGGGATGAGATTACGGTTATAATCCATTCTGGTGCAAAATTTCTCTCCATCTTTGGACCTATAAACCTAGGATACAAGCAATCTGTTTCCAAAGCACAATGACGGAACAAGCATACGATAGATACTCCATTGGAAAAGGAAGAAATTGGAAAGAAAAACGGGGTCACTAGTATGAAGCAAGTGTGAAATCCATTAGGGTAAATTTTAGTGGATCCCAAGCCTTGAAAGTAATTTTCTATCCTCCAGGCCCATCTGGGCAGTGGCCCTGCCCTCCGGATCCTGGGCCTTGGTCCCACTTACTTGGCCCAAGGTTTCAGCCCAGCTTTCCAGTCCCACTGAGATAGTAACCCTGCCCCTTCGGCTTTAGGCTGTTGTTGTTGTTGTTAAGTGTTGTCAAGTCAGTGGCAACTCATGGTGACCGTATGTACAGCAGAACGAAGTGGCCTGTTATCCCAGCACACTTGAACAGCGGCTCCATCACTTTTACTTTGGGCAGCAGTCCCCTACTCCAGAGCCAAGCTGATAGTAACTGTACTCTGGAACAAGAAAGTGAAATCCCCACCTTCTAGATCCTTTCCTTTTCTTGAAGGGTAACAGATTTTCACAACCAAGTAGCTCCATCTGCCCTTTTCCTGCCTGTAGAATTTGAGGAATGAGACAGCTTTTTTTTCATTTCTGCTGTCTTTGTCCCCTTCAGTCTAATCTGACCATGTTTCTAGTGAGAAGGTTGATCGAATCCATAAGTCACATACCTAAACACTTTAGCAAATCTTTGCCAAGTGATGTACTTGCTCTATCCAGAGCATGTTTTCTCATTTTTTACAAGGATAGGCTAAAAATTCTCCAAATATTAAAGCTCTGGCTCCTTCTTGCTTAGTAGTTCACTGCTCAGTTTTTTCTTTACTCCTGCATTTTACGATAAGTAGCAAGAAAAAAGTAAATTGCCTCTTGAGTGTTTTTATTTTTTTTAGAAATCTCCTCAGCTGAATATCCAAGTTCATCCCTTAGAAGTTCTACTTTTCAGAAAACATTCAAATGTAAATAAACCAAGTTCTTTACCACTTTATAACAGTGATAACCTTCCTACCACATCCAATAACATGTTTATAATTTCCTTGTAAGGCTTCACCAGAAGCACATTTAAATTCACATTTCTAGCAATATTTTGTTTATGACAATAAAAGATTTCCCTACAGCTCTCCTCATTTCTTTCTGAACCCTCATGAGAATCACGTTTTATGCCCATAATTCAACCAACAGTCTCTCCAAGGTCATGTAGGTATTTCCTATTAAGCATTGAAAACTCCTCCAACCTCTATCCATTACCCAATTCTAAAGTCATTTCCATTAGTTACATCCGCACCCCATTTCCAACCAATTACATAGCTTAGATTAGATGTAAACATTCTAGAGACTGCATTGACCACTGATCTCACTTAATTAAGAAGAAACAGAAAATTGAAATACACATACATGTGAAACGTAAAAAGATTGAGTGAAAATTATCAAAACTTCCCATAAAGTAAAGCCCAGGCCCACATGACTTCACAGTTCATTTTTACCGGATGTTTTAAGAAGTGATACTAATTTTTCTCAAACTCTACTAGAAATTACCAAGGGTGACACATGAATCAATTCATTCTATGAGATATGTACACTGAAAACTATAAAACTTTTTTGAAAGAAATCAAAGACCCGAATAAATGGAAAGATATCTCATATTCATGGATCAGAAGACTTAATACTGTGAAATTAAAATTCTTCTCAAATTGATCTATAGATATAATAATATCCCTATCAAACTCCCAGGTAGATTTTTTTGAAGAGATTGATATGTTGATTCCAAGATACATATGGAAATTTATAGTATTAGGAATAGATGAATACACACACACACACACACAGCACACAATGAGGTGATTAACACTTTCTAATTTTAAAACTTACTGTAACGTTACAGTGCTCAAGACAGTATGATATTGGCATAAAGACAGAGACATAAATTAATGAAATAGAAATGATAGGGTACAAATAAACACTAATATTAATAGTCAATTTTTTTTGACAAGGGTAACAAGGCAATTCTATGCGGAGAGTGGGTATATTTTTTTAAAAAAACTTGCTAGTAGGACAGCTGGATATTGTACATGCAAAAAAAAAATCATAAAACTTAACTTAAAATGGAACCTAGAGCTGTGGAGGAGCTAAAACTATTTTAAAAAATTAGAAGAAAATATAGGGTAAATTTTCATAATTCTGGGTTAGACAAGGATCTCTTATATATGACACCAAAAACACAATGACAAAAGAAATAAATGTGCAAATTAGACGAGTAAATTTCACAATTTTTGCCTCAAAGCACACTATCAGGAAAAGAAACTGTCAAACCACAAAATGGGAGATAATATTTGTAAATAATATATTTGATAAAGGACTTGTATCTAGAATCTGTAAACAACTGTTACAATTTAACAACAGATATAACAAAAAACAAATAATCCAATTAAAAAATGGGTAAAGAATGTGAAAGATATTCTCCAAAGAAGATATGCAAATAATTAATAAGAATATGAAAGGTGCTCGCCGTTGTTACCCATTGCTGTCATTGTTGTTGTTAGGTGCTGCCGAGTTGATTACAATTCATAGCGACCTTATAGGACAGAATAGATTTGAACTGCTGACCTTTTGGTTAGAAGCCAAGCTCTTAACCACTGTGCCATCAGGGCTCCCTCATTAGCCATTAGGGCAAGGAGAGTCAAAGCCACAATTGCACCCACTTCACATGCACTGTTGTTGTTAGATGTGGTCTAGTTGGTCACTGAAAAATGGGAATTTCATGCAGAATGGAACAGAACCCTTTGTAATCCATAGTGTTTTTTCTTGCTGATTTTTGGAAGTAAATCACCGGGCCTTTCTTCCTAGTACCTACTGCTCTGGAAATTTCACTGAAACCTGTTCAACATCGTAGCGCCACAAGATCGACCAGTGACCGATGGGTGATAGCTGTGTATAAGGTACATTGACTGGTGATGTAACCCTGGTGTCCAGCATGAAAGGTGAGAATTTGACTTCTGGACCACCAATATCTCTTCCACAGGCACTAGGATGGCTAAAACCAATAAAATGAAAAATAACTATTGTTAGTGAGGGCACGCAAAAAATTGGAACTTCACAGACAACAGGTAGGAATGTAAAATGGAGTTGCCACTGGAAAGTTGTCTGGCAAGTTCTCCAAAGGTTAATCATGTAGTTACCATACGACACAGCAATTCTGCTCCTAAGTGTACCAAAAGAGAATTGAAAATACATGTCTAAACACAGACTTATACACAATGTTTATAGCAGCATTATTACACCAAAAATCAGAACAAACATAAATGCCCGTTAGCAGATGAATGGATAAGCAAGTGTGGCATATCCAAGCAATAAAATATTATTTGATCATACAAAGGAATGAAGTACTGATAATGAGACAACATGAATGAATTCCAAAAAATTCTGCTAAATCAAAGAAGCCAGTTTCAAAAAATCACATATGTTTTCATTCATATGAAATGTCTACAATAGGTAAATCCATAAAGACAGACAGTAGACCAATGTTTGCTAAGGACTGCAGGAAAAGGGAATTGGGTGTGACTGATAATGGGTACAGGTTTCTTTTTTGGGGTGATGAAATTGTTCTAAAATTAGACCATGTTAATGGTTGAACAACTCTGTTAATATGCTAAAACAATTAAATGCTATACACTTAAATGGCAATTTTTTAGTACATGAGTTATCTCATAAAGCTCATAATTATTAGTTTATTAGCATTAAATATAAACTTTGATACCTATTAAAGCTCACATATAAAAACTGTATATTTATATATATTACATTATGTCATGTTATATACAATATATACTATACGTATATATTCATATAATATATATGAAAGCGTGTATATGTATATCTCAAACCTAGTGGCTGGTGTTCTGATTTTGCATATGTTGGTGTAATTTCTTGTGCCCCACAGTCCTCTGAGGCTGTGTTCATTTATTTCATTTTATTTTTTTCTGATAACACACCAGATAACCTAAATAATTCAGGTTTGGGGAAAAAAAAAAAAACTCTATAGTAAAAGTTTACAATAATGGCAAACCTTTAGCTAGATAGTATTCAAAATACATAAAATATTAAAGATAATAAAGGAATTATATTTGTTTGTTTGTTTTTTGTCAAGACAAGCTTGCTGTTGAGCCCTTTTAGTAAATTTTTAAAATTTCACTTCTTGTATTTTTCAGTTCCATAATTTCTATCTGGTTCTTCTCTTTTCAAGTTTGTATCCCTTTATTTAGTGACTTTCCATTCTCAGACACTTCTTTAATTTTTTTGACATTGATTCTTTAGCTCTTTGAAAATATTTTTAACTGATTTAAAGTTTTTATCTTGTAAATCCAACTTTTGAGCTTCCTCTGAGGCAGTTTCTATTTACTATTTTTTTTTTTTTCTCACTGTTTATGGGCCATACTGCCTTTGCCTGTCTTTTACTTTTTGTTGAAAAGTGGACATTTTAAATAGTACAATATGGTAAATCTGAAAGTCCACGCCCATTCCCCAAGGCTTGTTGTTACTGTAGTTGTTTGTTTACAGACTTTTCTGGCCTCATTTGGTAATTTTTTTATTCTTGTATGCACCTACCAAATGATCCATGCTGTTAGTTTAGTGGTCAGCTAATGGCTGGAAAGAGATTTTCCTCCATTGTTGAACCATTAAGTCTCCCATCTTTGCTAAGAGGCTTTATGTGTGTGTTGGGACATGACTTCAATGCTCTGGCAGCTCATAACCCTATCTTAGCATTTGCATTCTGCCTGTACAGAAGCTCAAGTTCAGCTAAAGGTAAGATATTAGGGCCTTTTAAGTTCTCTTCTGGATATTAACACGTTCTTCCACGTGAACTTCTAGATCGCTATGATGGAATTTTCTTAAAGCAGCCTGTGGATATCTTATTACCCAGAATATTCTTTTTTTTTTTTTTTTCTACCAGTCTCTTATTTATTCCAATTAGTATCATAGCCTCAGGCAACTGTGATATTAAACAATAGCCACCAATTTTTTTTTTTTTCCTTTCTTGACAAACAGATAATATGATTTTTTTTTCCACTGGCGAGCCCTGAGTAAGGTCAAATGAAGACATCCCTGTAATAGAACTTTTTTCACAAGCATCCAGACAAGTCAAATAGTGACAACACCCTAGAAACGGGGCTTGTGGGAGCCCTCCGGACCTGCTGTAGCCTTCCTTCCTCTCGCAGCTGCTAGAATTCTGCTTTAACAGACGCTGATTTGAGTTGGTTTTCAAGGATGGTGTGGAGGTAGAGAGAGCGGGATGGGAGTAGTTAAGTTAGAAACCCACTTCGTAATGGTTCTTAACAAGATTCAAGTGCTTTTCTTGAGTAAATGCTACTTAGATTGTTGCAAGCCTTTGGTTACTTTCCAAAGTTATGAAAATTTTATTTATACAATTTTTCCAATGTTGTCACTGGTAGTATGGACAAGTGGAGTTTAGGAAGTCTTTATTCCATCTTTTCAGAAGTCCTTCCCTCCTCCTACATAATAATTTTTTCAGTTACTGAAATCTATTTCAATTTGATATAGACATCTACTGTTTTAGTTACGTCGTGATGCTGGAACACAAATACCACAAGTGAGTAGCATTACAAAAGAGAAGTTAATTTTCTCACAGTTCTGAAGGCTAAAACTCCAAACCAGTATCTGTCTTCATGTGTTTCTGTGTGGGTGTGGGTGTGCGCGTGTGCGCGTGCGTGTGTGTGCGTGCGTGTGTGTGCGCGCGTGCGTGTGGCTCTCTTTATATAACTCAGAAGTCATTAGTTGATCATATTACATTAGATTGTGTTATGGAAGGTGATTGTATTACAGTAGATTGCATTACAAAAGGTGATTACACCGAATTACATTATTGCATTACAAAAGGTGATTACACCGAATTACATTACATGTAGTATAACATCCACAACAATATGGGTTAGGATTTCAACACATATTTTGAAGGGCACAATTCAATCCATACCACCCACTGGCAATAGCAGGTCTCAATAAGTTTCACTGTCCTACCAAAATAATAGGTCAAACTATAATCCCCAAACTCATGCTCCAAAGTGGATAGCATTCTTTTATTTTACAGATAAGATCGGAGTTTATATGGCTTCCTATATATATATATATATATATATATAATAGCAAGAGATTACAGAGCCTGGAATTTAATCTGGTTGGATGCCTCAGGATTTTTTGCACTTGTCCCTTTTGAATTTAGTCTTTAAAAAATGAGATTCTTTTATTCGATAATCAATGTTATTACCGACATTGCAGCCAAGTAATGCCTTCCCAGGGACATATAATTTAGATAGTCTTCTCTGTGCTTTTCATTACAGAAAAAGTGTTATAAATCTCAGCAAGTAAGTTATTTCTTATAATGGATGTCTTCCATTTTGATGATTTATTTAAGAAAATTATAAATGTCTTAATTTCGAACACAAAAAGTTTAGAAAAGTATGCTACCAAAGTTTTTTTTCTGATTTTATTAAAAAATAAAAATTTTTTTAGCATTCAAACAAAATATATGTGAATAATAGGATATGACATTTATTTTAATACTAACAAAAAGTTACATTGGTATTAAGTTCCTTTATTTCAATTGTGGTGCTTTTTTCTATGTTGTTTCAACCCTGTCCTTATCTTTGTTATTTCTATACCAAATTTAATTTGCCTCTAAAAAGAGATATTTTTCTAAAAGTATTTTCCTTTTGTAGATGACTTGTCTTTCCCCCATTTGAATAAGAATCTCTCTTGTGATTTTCAACACTTTGATATACTGTAGCTCTAGGCAAACACATGCAAAAAAAGTGACTATTTTCAAGAAATGTTGCCTTGAAAATATAGTCTTATTAAGTAGTCAATTGGAAAAGGCTTATACATACTTGATTTGAGTTTAAACTCTGTCTCTGATATTTATAAGGTGTACTTTATTACACATTTGAGTTTGCAGATTGTTTCCCTCCAGCTACTTCACTATGAGCACAAAATTAATTATATATGCACCAGCAGATGCCACCAATATGCACTTGAAGAATGCAGCAATAAATTTAAACTCTCCTACCAAATAGAGTTCTATTAAACGTCTTCCTTCCATAAGCAGTTATAATCATGTGTCTGCAATGTTGATATGTAAGTTTTCTAATTTAAATGTTAGGGAACATTTAATCCTATGTTGATTTATATTAATGAAGAAATTGATATTAACTGCGATTATTGTAAGGAGCCCTGGGGTGCAGTGGTTAAGTACTTGTCTGCTAACCAAAAAGTCAGCAGGGTTTCTATGAGTCAGAATTCACTCAACGGCAATGGGTTTTTTGGTGTTGGTTTTGGTGATTATTACAGGAGATTGATAATTGAGGAACTCTAAGTTTTTAAACTTCAGATACAGGGGCTCCAGATGCAATTTTATAGTATATATATTATATATCATGCAAAAGCTGGGCAATGAATGAGGAAGGCCAAAGATGAATTGATGCCTTTGAGTTATGGTGTTACCAAAGAATATTGAATACACCATGGACTTCCAGAAGACCAAAGAAAACTGTCTTGAAAGAAGTACAGGCAGGATGCTCCTTAGAAGTGAGGTGGCAAGATTTTGATTCACATGCTTTGGACATGCTATCAGGAGGGTAAAGTAGAGAGTCAGCAAAAAAGAGGAAGACCCTCAGTGAGATGGATTGACACAATGGCTGCAACAGTGGGCTCAAACGTAACAATAATTGTGAGGATCGCTCAGGACCAGGCAGCATTTTGTTGTGTTGTACATAGGGCTGTATGAGTTCATACATGTATATGGAGCCCTTGGGGCACAGTGGTTAAAGTGATGGACTGGAAACCTAAAGGTCGGTGGTTCAAAACCACCAGTCACTCTATGAGAGAAAGATGTGACAGTTTGCTTCCGTAGAGATTTATAGCCCTGGAAGCTCTGTGAGGTCACTATAAATTGGAATTGACTCAGCTGCAGTGGGTTTTGGGTTTTATATATATTTCTGTGATAAAAATTGAACTCTTCATTCAGGCCGTTGAATTAACATATTTTTTTGAATTGTACAAAAGTAACTACCTTGGAAGAATCTTAAAATAATCCACACTGAAATTCTGAATTGTCAGTCTATGGATCTCTGCATTATGATCTACAAATGATATCATAGCAAAACTTTAATTCCAACTAAAATTCAAAAAAAAGTTACCTTTTGAGATAATCCATGGGGCATTTAACTGCTGTATTTAAATGTACGAGAAAAATCTGCTTCCTCATTTACATGTCTGTCCTTCAAACATTTAGGAACACATATATGTCTTCCATTTCTGTTCCATCTGTATCTGTTCTGTATTCTGTATCTGTATCTGTTCCTCCTATCACACAGTTTCTCAAACCTGGATTTCTCTTTTTGTATGCACAGTGATTTTCAGTTTCTCTTTTAAAATGGTTAGAGCTGATAGCAACATTACAGAGGGTGTCTAACTTCTACAATCTCTTAATAGCCAATTGTAAGTTTACCTCTCAAACATAAAAGCTATTGTTTGACTGTGATCACATGTTGAAGTGATTAATTTATATATGTATATATGAAGGTGCCCTGGCAGTGCAGTGGTTAAGCACTTGGCTGCTAACTGAAGGGTCAGCAGTTCAAACCCACCAGCTGCTCTGTGGGAGGAAGATGTGGCAGTCTTCTTCCATAAAGACTACAGCTTGGAAAACCTATGGTTCTACTCTGTCCTGTCGGATGGAAATGAGTCAAAATTGACTTGATGGGAACGGGTTTATATATATATATATATATATATATATATACACACACATACATACATATATGTGCATGTATGTGTGTATAATCAAACCTGTTGCCATCGAGTCAATTGAGACTCATAGGACCCTATAGGACAGAGTAGAACTGCCCCATAGAGTTTCCAAGGAGTGTCTGGTGGATTTGAACTGCCAACCTTTTGCTTAGCAAGTGTAACCCTTAACCTCTACACCACCAGGGTTTCCTTATTATGTTTATGTATATTTAACCCTAAGTTATCTAAGTTATGCCAAAATTTTACCATGGTCTATCCCTTCTTTCAAAATACACACATCGCACAAACACAGAACACTTCACACACATACATCTCTCACACACACACACAAATACACACATTGCATCACACATTTCATCATGACTTTTTTGACTATCTACTTCATAAAAATAATTTAAAGCTATTAGAAGTAGACCTCTATTTTGAACTATTATATAATTTATTTTCCAAGCCTAGATACTTTTGCAATTGAAAAGGGAAATTATTAATATTTACACTGGAAAAAGACAGGTTAAAACTGGGATTTACTGTTACCCTTCAAATCGTACAAACATGTATACCTAAATCCGCCCGTCCTATACTATCTTTCATATATGACCAGACAAAATCCCTTTTGTCAAAGACAATCACTTTACCTGAGCTTTAGATTTCACAACTTTCTCCATCTTCAGCTACTTTGTGAGATTAATTATGTGCTCTAAATTCTATAATTAGTCTGTTCGCTTTGGTTTTCCTCTCTTAAGAGTATTGCCATTCATGAGTCATAGATATTCTTCAAAATGTATCTAGATTGTTTTACTCCTTTGCTCAAATTTTCCTTGTCTCCTCATCACATTTTCACTGAAATCTATATTTCTTAGTATGACCATTAAGACTCCGTGTGATTTTTCTCCCTGCCATTTCTCTGAGCTTATTCCTTACCAGTCATCATCACTCTGCTTCTGCTGCAGCCACAATAGCCTCTCTTGTTGATACTAGGTGCCACTGAGTCAATTCTGACTCGTAGTGACCCCATATGACAGAGTAGAACTGCCTTATAGGGTTCTAGGTACACTCTTCCTGAAATACACAAAGGGAGCCTCAGAGCCTTTGTACTTGTTGCTCTCCCTCCCGAAACACTGTCCCTCAGATAATTTATTTTCTCATTTCATTGATTACTGCTCAAACACCATCTCCAGTAGAGAGACCTTTGACCATCTTTTATAAAATAGCTGTTCAATCATCATTCTGTTTTTCAGTGTGCCCTCAGTATCCATGACACCCTGTCAAATAGTAGGCTATTGAATAAATTAATAAAGCCCTCAAAATTATCTTTCCTCTAGAAATAAATTGTTTCTCACGTTAAACAGGACACATCGTTTTTATTTAGTTTGTTGTTGTTGCATGGTGGTCAGTGGAAATGGAACTTGTTTGGGAATCAGGAACTGAAGTTTTAAGTTGTAGGTAAAGCTTTGCTATGCGACTTTGGCAAGTCATAGAACTTCACTGCGTCTTTCATTTTTCATGTTTCAATATATGACATTAGCTGTCTACAACTGTTTGAGTAAACTTAAATCTGTGACATAATATTAGCTTTCTGTTTCACATGTGTTTTGTTAACAACAGAGTTTTTTTCAAACACAGGCATTCAGAGAGAATGTGCTACTTCTACTTTATTGAGTGGTAATTCTGTGGTCATTCTGTGGTAGAATTCTTGCCTTCCGTGCCGGAGACCTAGGTTTGATACCCAGCCAATGCACCTCATGTGCAGCCCCCAATCACCTGTCAGTGGAGGCTTGCATGTTAGTGTGATGGTGAACAGGTTTCAGTGCAGCTTCGAGACTAAGAAAGGCTAGAAAGAAAGGCCTAAAGATCTACTTACAGAAAATCAGACTATGAGTCACATCTGTCTGGTCCACAACTGATCATGAAGATGGCACAGGACAAGAGAGCACTTTGATCAGTTCTGTAAGGAATTGCCCCCCGGGGTGGGGGGGAAGGTCATCTTGAGGGCAGCTAACAACCACAACTGTATGAGAAAGAACAGAGTAAAAATACCTGGGCAATAAGCAACCAAAATATACATATATATATATATATATATATATATTTTACTGGCCTTTGTCCTGCAATAAAAATACTAAGCCAAATACATTCTTCTATCTTGTACAAAAACTAATGACAAAAATATTAGATCCAAGATGTATTTTTATGAGAAGAGAGCTCTCTCCTTTTGACCCGTATCATTTGAACTTTTTAATAAAAATGATGCTTTCACATTACCCTACTTACTCATCATGAAGAATGGCAGAAGTAAGTAAAAGAATCTGCTATTGTTCTTCTCTTGTGATTGTTTTCATCCTCATGCTTCCATTTGCAATAAAAACGTTTTAAGTCCAAGAATCATTTCTATAGTTGGAAAACTAGGTTAGAATAGGAAATGGAATAAAGAATAATAATGAAAATTTGTTAATAGCTTGAAACAGTGATTCTATTTTGTCTTTCCATTACTTTTCCATTAAGTTACTATAATTTAATACCATACCTATTAAATATGACTCTTGCTTTTATAATAAAATCTTTGCACCATCGCTAACTCTCATGATGAATTCATTTACTGAAAATATTTCACGTGTGTTTTTCCTTTGTGAGGGCCAGTACATATAAACCTTAAAGAGGATATTTATTAAAGTGCACTATCATTCATGTAGAGAGTAAAAAGTTAGTACACAATCTTAACAACAACAAAAAAAGTAATCATGAGTTACACACTTGCATTTTCATTGTTGTTTGCTTGTCAACATTTCCTAAATTTCATTCCTTTTTACTTTTATCAGTGATGACTTAGTTATGGTTTTAATCTGTTGCCTATAGTAAGGTACATAACTTTCAACTATGTAAACTACTGAGTCATAATACTATCATCCTAGCCTGACTATATGAAAGCCGTTTAATTTTATGCATTACTTCCACCCGGACTTAATTTTCTTATTTTACATGTAGAAAAAAAAAAAATTAAGGACTGTCAGAAATACATACTATATACTTGGTAGTTTGCATATATTTTCAGAATAATCTTCCTAATAATAGTGAGTTACAAATAATTAAACTAAGATTTAAATTGGTTAAGTGATTGTCCTAAGGTCACATAGCAGGTACAGCAAAATGAATACAAATAAGACTCAGTTCTCTTGTGGGAATACTTCATAGTCAAAGAATAATAGAGCAATGAGAGACTTTGAAGTTCTTCTAGCTGAACCGTTCTCAAGCAGAGAGACTTTTTTCATTTCCATAACTCCATTGTTTAGCCTTTTACCTGGTGTGTGTAATACCGATTTTATGTTAGTTTTTCTTTTGAAAATCTTAACATGATGGTAACTTACGATGACATGGCTAATTATTAAAAGAGAGTTTCCAGCAAGGATATGGTGATGATGGGAAATTTACACAAATGCATAAAGAAAAAATCCCTATCCAGATTACTGACAGTGGAAAAAGATTTTAGAGACCTCTGGAGACAAATATTCTTAAATACGACTCTGACCATAAATCTGTTTATGGAGACAAGAAAATATCTATTATGGCCTTTGATTAAAGGACATTTTCACAAAGAAGTTATGAAATGACCATATTTAGAATTGATAGTGAAGCATAGAGAAAAACCAGTAAGATAAAGAGCCACATTTTTATGAAGACTAAGGCAATAAATATCAATTATTTGATAATAGTAATATCTAAAGGCCAGGGAGTCTAATAAAGCTTAATCTGCAAATAATGAAAAATAAGAATCTGTAGTATGAATACAAATGTAAAAATTAACCAATGCTCAAAACCTTACATGGAGCTAAAATAAACTAGAGTTTGAAACGAACGAACAAAAACCGTGTCAATAAGACTATATCATGAAAAGATTGTAGACTAGCCTTAAAACTAGGTAAGATTTCTAATCAGAAAAGCATTATTCTTTTGGAAAGAAATTTGACCTGCTACTAAAATTCAAGAGTCCTAAGTGAGAATTTTAAATTTTGATATTACAAGTTAATACAGAAGTACCTGAGTAGTGCAAACGGTTACCATACTCAGCTGCTAACCAAAAGCTTGGTGGTTCAAGCCCACTCAGAGGCACCTTAGAAGAAAGGCCTCGCAATCTACTTCAGAAAACTCAGCAATAGAAAACCCAGTGGAGAACAGTTCTGTTCTGACACACATACGGTCACCATGTGTTGTAATAGAGTCAATGAAAATGACTATTGGCAAATGAGGAGGGCTGTGAGGACGCCTTGATGGGGAATCAGCAGTGAGAGAACATGGTTGCCAAATGGAGTTCATGCTCTGCTTTCCACCTTTCTGGTCAGGAAACAAGAACCTGCAAACTTTGTCTACAGCCTGTTCTGGGGATCTCTCTCCTCTCTCTTCCCACAGCTTTATGGAGATATATTTAAATACTATACAGTTTACCCATTTAAAATATACAGTTCAATGTTTTGTTTTATTTTGAATATATTCACAGAGTTCACTATTTGTTTTAGGACGTTTTTGTCTCCAGAAAAGAAACCCTGTACACATTAGCAGTCACTCCTCATGTCCCCAGTCAAACTCCCTTCCCCCCTCCCTGGTGTTGGCAACCACTACCCTACTTTCCTTCTTTCTTTGAGTTATTTGCCTAGTCTGGACATTTCATGTCAATAGAATCATACAATATGTGGTTCTTTTTGACTGGCTTCTTTCACTTAGTATGATGATTTCAAGGTTTAACCATGTTGCAGCATATATCATTACACATTCCATTTTATATAATTATGTTCTATCGCGTGGATATTACATCGTATTCAGCCATTCATCAGTTGATGGACATTTGGTTGTTGACACTTTATGGCTGGTGTGAATAATGGTACTATGAACATTCATGTACAAGTTTGTGTGTAGACATTAGTTTTCATTGCTCTTGGATGTATACTTCGTGTTTAACCATTTGAGGAAGTGGTTGCACTATTGTACATTTCCATCTGCAATGTAAGAGAGTGGGTAAGTGCTACAGCTGCTAACCAAAGGGTCGGCAGTTCAAATCCACCAGGTGCTCCTTGGAAACTCTATCAGGCAGTTTTACTCTGTCCTATAGGGTCAGAATCGACTCGACGGGACTGGGTTTGGTTTTCTTGGTTTGGTGTAAGAGAGTTCCCATTTCTTCACATCCTCAAAAAGACTTGTTGTCATTTGTTTTGATGATTACAGTCATCTGGCCGTTCTGTGCTGTCAAGTCGATTCTAATAGCAACCCCTTATGACAGAGTAGAACTGCCCTATAGGTTTCTAAGGCTGCAATCTTTATAGAGCACATCGCCAGATCTTTTCTCCTGTAGAGACACTGGTGGCATCAAATGTCTGACATTTCAGTTAGCAGCCAAGCCCTTAACTCTTGTGCTATCAGGGCTACTAAAAAAAAAAAAAAATTTGTTTTTTGCTACTACTATGTACAAAATGGCATCCAGTTGTGGTTTTGATACACATTTCTCTGATGGCTAATCATGCTAAGTGTCTTTTTATGTGCTCGTTTTTCATTGTACATCTTTCTTTAGAAATGTCTATTCAGATATTTTGCTCATTTTAAAAAATGTGATATTCCACTTTTTATTATTGAGTTACAGGGTTTTTTTTTTTGTAGATAAAAGTTCCTTATCAACTGACAAATTAATGAATAAAAAAGCTAATATTTTGAAACCAAACAAAACTTGAAAATTGTTTGATAATATACATTTAGTTTCCTGTTGTTGTTAGGTGCCACTGAGCCATTTCTGACTCTTAGCGACTCCATGTATCACAGAACTGAAAGGATGCAAGGTCCTGGGCCATCCTCACAATCTTTGCTACGTGTGAGCACATTGTTGCAGCACTGTGTCAGTCCATCTCCTTGAGGGTCTTCCTCTCTTTCACTGACCTTCTACTTTACCAACCATGATGTCCTTCTCCAGGGACTGGTGCCTCTTGATAATATGTCCAAAATACATGAAATGAAGTCTGGCAATCCTAGCTGTTAAAGGAGCTTCTGGCTGAACTTCTTCCAAGATGGATTTGTTCAGTTTTTGGCATCCTGTTGTATATTCAATATCCTTTGCCAACACCATCCATCAATTCTTCTTCTGTCTTCCTCATTCCTTATCCAGCTTTTGCATGCATATGAGATGATTGAAAATACCATGGCTTGGTTCAGGGTGCACTTTGGT
Source organism: Elephas maximus indicus (assembly GCF_024166365.1). Lineage (NCBI taxonomy): Eukaryota > Metazoa > Chordata > Mammalia > Proboscidea > Elephantidae > Elephas > Elephas maximus. The sequence goes on from NC_064832.1 coordinate 83,112,161, forward strand.
CCTTGAAGTGACGTATTTGCTTTTTCACACTTTAAACAGGTCGTTTGCAGGAGATTTCCCCAATGCAATGCATCATTCGATTTCTTGACTGCTGCTTCCATGGCATTGATTGTGGATCCAAGTAAAATGAAATCCTTGACAACTTCAATCTTTTCTCCATTTATCATGCTTATTGGTCCAGTTGTGAGGATTTTGTTTTATGTTCTTTCTCACTGTATTTTTGGGCCATCAATCTATTTTCAGTGGAAGGAGGATACTATCCCAAAATTACAATAAATGTTTAAGTTCAGCAAACACAACAGTAGTATACAATTGATGCAAAACCGGTAGACTCACTTTGCCTGTTAACTAAATTTATCCAAGATAACCTGACCACTCTCTCCTTTGTGTCCTATTTGCAAAGACAACAATGGCTTTTACTATTCAATATTAATGAAGCTTAAAAAGCACCTTAAAATTTTAAGAATTTACTCTGAAGAAGGGGAAAAAAATAACAACTGTGACTCCCATTGATTTCCATGGGATTAATATTTTTTCTTACCTTTCAAATTTATGGAATATGTACAAATTGTAACTAATCCCACACATTTTTCTCCTGGTAACTGTCCTATTGCCAGAGACTGCCAGTGATCTGGAAACCATACACAAAAAATGTATCTTCTGGGAATTTAGTCACCACCATGTTCTCCAGTGTGAGTTGTTGGTCTGGTGGCACAAAATTTAAGTGTTCAGCTACTAACCCAAAGTTTAGTGGTTAGAACTCACCCAGCTGCTCTGCAGGAGGCAGCCAAGACAACTCTTTGAGTCAGTTCTACTCTGTCATGCAAGGTTGCTATGAGTCAGAATTGACTTGATGACACTGAATAACAACAACATTTTTAATTACGCTGCCCATGAATATAAAACATTCAGGGAACTAATCCTAACCCTAGGCAAACGTCCCCTCCCTTTCAATGTCAGAAGTAAGAAAACTCTATAAACAAAACCAATATTTCTGAAATCATATCTTAGAAGATGATTAAATTTAAAAGCTGAAGAAAATGTAGAAGATTCAGTTATCTAAAGATTTTGTTCCTTGTTTTAAGCTGCCATTTTGTTGGCCCTCAGCTCACGGCAACCCCGTCCATCCATAACAGATGCTGCCCAACCTCATGATCATTTGGAACTCAGAACGTTGTGTTGCATTCTGTTTTTATTGGCTGATTTTTAGAAATAAATCACCAGGCTTTTTCCCTAGTCTTCCTCAGTCTGAAAGCTCCCTTGTAACCTGTTCAGCACCATAGCAATGCATAACCCTCTACGGACAGAAGAGAAGTGGCTGGACGTGAGGTACATTGGCCAGGAATTGAATCCTGGTTTCTGCATGGAGGGGGAGCATTCTACCACTAAATCGCCAATACCTTACGAGACTTTAGGTAAAATATGGGCAACCTAGATTGCTAAAGTGTCAGACTACAGGAATAGAAACCAATAGAGATTCTTTTTGAATTCATGAACTAAACCGTCCTTTCCCCTGATGACATGTTGTTGTAGTGTGCCATCTAGCCTATTCCTACTCATAGCGACCCTACAGGACAGAGTAGAACTTGCCCGATAGGGTTTCTAAGAAGTGGCTGGTGGATTTGAACTGCCGACCTTTTGTTCAGAAACCAAGCTCTTAAACACTTCACCACCAGGGCTCTGATGACATGTAGTATCCTGTATATATTTTATTGCTGAACTTGGAGACTTGCATTATAAAGACATATATGTTTACATTCCCCATTTATTGAAGCCAGACTATTAGTTCCTTAAGGACAGAATTTTTGTTTTGTTAATCATTTTATTCCTAGTGTTTAGAACTCTGCCTATGGCATAAATACTTTACTTTCAGTAATATTAGTTTAATTAATGTAATATTAAAGTTGATAAATGATAAATTGAGACCTGAGAAGTTACTCTTCAATCTATTTACTATCCAAGATGCACAATTTTTTTGTGTGTGTGCAAAAGGCAGATAATAAGCATAGATCATAGATGGCATTCAATGATTTCATGTCAGACATCCCTTATTATGAGCCTCAGTTTCCTAATAAACAACAAAAAAAAAATTCAAAATATTCAATTGTACCCTTTACCTTATTTTTTTTCTTGAAAGGTAACTAGAGTGAGGTTATAGAGAGCTTATGGTATCAGCCTTTCTTGATAATATGTATTATCTTTTAGTTCTAAGAGTTTTCAGTTAATGAAGGAATAAGAGAATCTAATTCAGGATGGTATGAGGAAACTGCAAAGCCAAATTTGTGAGAGTGGAAGGAAATTTAGTGTTGCCTAAAGCTTCAAGTATTATTGCAGTTACTGTTCTTATGTATTTTTCCTGATTGACTACTTGAGATTACAAATTAGAATTATAAAATACAAAAAATAAATATATACTTGATTTAAATTGCCATTTAAAAAGGATAGATGAAGTCAAACACAATCCCCTGGAAAATCAAATCATTAGGAGAAATACCACATAATGATATGTTCTTGCCTGTGTTTCATTTGTGGAGTTTTAAAAACTGACCTACTTATCTGATGTCCCCTGACAAAAAGATCACAGAACATCCTTGAATAATAGGTTGCAAACAACGTAATGCTTCTAAGCACTTTAGAAAAGGAGAAAGAGAGGGAATTTAGTGGAAAAATACTGGTACATCATAGAACCAATAGGCAAATAGAGGATTAGCCTTTGGGAAGTGGCAGTTCTTACAGGAACTCTGGAGGATTAGGCAGCAGAAGCAGCAGCAAATGTCACTCAGATAAACAAACTGGCCCCCACGTTGCAGCTGTCACCGGAACGAAGGAATTCCCCAGCCCCTAGTGTTTGTTTCAGTTGCTTAAGCTCCAGAGTACTGAAAGAGTATTATTGACAAAGCCCACATCATTTCCCCATCCATTGGCTCTGCCCTTTGACTGCCCTAGCAAGAAGTGCACACTAAATCCCACTAAGAAGACATACAGTTGGAGAATTCTTAAGGAAGTCTGAAGAGAAATTACAAAGTAGGAGTTAGAGCCTGAGAGGAAAAAATGCTTCACATTCCCAGATAATGTTCCTATATCCAAATATAGATACAGAAATGATATCTAGAAGGCTTCTTGTGGATGTATGTCTAGACATCCCATCCTACGGCAACTATAAGCAACAAAGATGCATCTTGGCAGCCACCTTAGTCTTTGAGTAAGCTTTTAATGGTCGGGGTTCATGCAATAAACATTTTGAGAGTAATTACATTGTTGTTGTTTTTATTATGTGCCATTGAGTCAGTTATGACACATAGCAACCCTATAGGACAGAGTAGAACTGCCCAATAGGATTCCCACTGAGTGGCTAGTGGATTAAAACAGCTGGCCTTTTGGTTAGCAGCCAAGCTCTTAACCACTGCGCCACCAGGGTTCTTACCTGGCAGGGGAGATACCACGACCACAAAGGTGATTTTCCCACAGTGAGGCTCATCCACTGCACTTCAGTGTGCTAACCCCGGCCATTTCCTCAAATGTGAAACTAGACTGCATAATTTGTGGTAATAATATTAATAATACCAAATGGAATAATTAAAAAGCATATGCTAGTGGTATTGATAACATTAATCAAGTTACTAAAGAGGCTTCTTATTAATGTAAAAATGAGTGAAAACTCAGGTATATTTTCTCTTTCCTCATTACGCGAAATGTAATACATTACTGCTTCAAAGGCCAGATGGTTGTATAATGACTACATTTCATTTATTTCTAGTTATTTGAGTTTTGATATATTTTCACTATAATCCTCTAAAGATCTGTTTTATAGAGTCTTGGAATCAACATTACTTTTACAAATTAGAAATAGTTTAGCCTGGCTTTCAATATCATAGACTATTTTGATATCAATGTATAGTCACCATTGTTCAAGATAAGTTGAAAAAAAAAATTCCGAGGGGGAAAAAAAATACGAAGGTCAAAACAACAAGCATATTTACTTGTCTCTCTTGATTTTTTATTTTTTCATTCAGTTTTCCTGTGTGAGTGGATTAAGGTATTTTATTGTAATGAGGGAAGTTTTTGAGGAGGTTTAAGCTCAAAATTTTTATAGACTTTATCTGAGCTAGAGTTCTGAACCTGACTCAATGATGTGAAGTTTGTATCTGTGGTCAGTAGAGTGTTTTATAAATTTTCCAGTATATCCTCTCTCTTCTGGGACCCCAATGGCACAGTAAAGGAGGGAATAAACTTTGGCCACCTTGGGGCCTGGAGATGCAGTGGTTAAGAGCTACGGCTGCTAACCAAAAGGTCAGGAGTTTGAATCTATCAGCTGCTCCTTGGAAACCCTATAGGACAGTTCTACTCTGTCCTTTAAGGTTGCTATGAATTGGATTCGACCTAACGGGTTACAATTAGTATTATGAAACTTGAACTGTTACAAAACGGATTTTTCAGGCATTCTTTACGTAAAAGAGACTGAAATGAGATGAACAAACAACAAAAGTAACGATGTAAACTTAGAGTCCACATTTCCCAATAGTTATATTCAAAATCTTCAGGCTTTGCATAGTCTAAATGAACTTACACTTGCAGGTGAGAAAGAAAGCAATCAACAACCTTATAGGCCAGATTAAGGCCTATAAGGGCCCTAAACAATGATAATCTGTAGTGCCCCCTTCTCTGTTTACTCATGCAATCAAACTGTATAAGAGGGTTATACACATACATGTATATATGTATGCGTGTGTGTGTGTCTTAGCTATCCATGACATAACTTCTTTTTAAATGTGGCTATTATAATATTACTGTTTGAATGAAAAATGGTATATGCCATTTTAGTGGCATGAGATGAACTGGACTATAAAATTTTAAGTGGATGTGGGGTACTACGGTTTTTACTATATACCAAATTTTCTACAAAAAGAATATTCCACATATTCTACAACAAAGAAAATGAGTCAGTGAATTCAGCAGTTTCAACAATCAATGTAAAATTCTGTTAATCTCCCACAACAAAAAATTGATTTCCACCAATTTTGCTTTAAAAGGCCCATTCTTCCATTTTGATGCTTATTTCATAATAAATGCCATAATTATAAATGAACAAATGAAAATATGTCATAAAAGAAAATTTAATGATCAGAAAACAAATATTACAACAAATTATTATATTTTATTTTTAGATAGATAATTCACCTCTAAATGTTATCATTAAAAGCATTTTTTTCTATTCTTTACTCCTTGAAATTCTTCACTGATTTCATCACAGTTAAGCTGTCAAACAAAATCTACTTCCATACATAACAAGGATAATGAATCGAGTCTTTCTTGAATTTTGTTGTATGCTGAGGTTTTTTAAGTCTCTTTAGGGACAAAAATGAGTGCTCTGCTGTGCAGTTTGTGATCATTAATGTAAGGAATATGGGTAAAGTGATTTCAACATTGGGAAATATGCATTGTATTTTATCTCCGGTTATGGAATCATACATGCCAACCCAAAGCCAAACTCACTGCCATCCAGTCAATTCTGACCCATAGCGGCACTATTGGACAAAGTAGAACTGCCTTATAATTACAGATTTCCAAGGCTGTAAATCTTTACGGAAGCAGACTGCCACATCTTTCTCCCATGGAACAGCTGGTAGGTTTGAACAGCCAACCTTTCAGTTAGTAGCTGAGCACTTAACCACTGCCCTACCAGGGCTCCTTTCCTACATGCCTACATGAATAAAATTTGTCTTTCCTAAATCTGTAAATTTAGTTCTCATGTAAGAATGAAATTATTCCATTTCTCCATAGAAGTTTTTACTTAAATCATAGTGATAAGCCTGCACTAATTTCTTGGCTATCTTCGTGTATTCTTCATCAGGTATATCCATACTGCTTAAGAAAGGAAATCTATTTGAAAGAACTTGACATACTTTCGTCCTTCTTTTCATGCAAGATTCAAGCATATCAATAACGGTGTAGCATGTGGTTATGTGAAATTGATCTCTGGTACTCAGTGATACTTCTGGTCCACTTACATCATTCTCTTGTTTCTTTCTAATGCTTCTGTGATGGTAAAAAAAAAAAAAAAAACTGCTTGATAATTAGTATTTGGCAGTATTTTGTTGTGGTTTCAAATTTTTCAAAACCTTCTCTTAAATTATATGAATACCCTGTTAATAACTGCTAGAGATCTGTACATGTCTTTAAATTTACTTCTGAATCTTAAAGAGCTTGTCTCGTCTGATGAAAATCCTGCAATATATTCTTCCACATAATCAACATAAATACATATCTTAACATTTTCATCCTGTTGGTGATATTTTCAGCGTCTCTTTTGGTCTCTTCTTTTTGTGTCTGGTGTGCAGCAATATTTTCCAAGGCATCTGAGGTTATGATTCCAGACCTGTACTCACTGCTACAGCGTGCACTTTCCAATGTGTATTAGAAAGACATTTTAACACTCAATTATTGCCTAAATATGTTTTAAGAACTGCTCATCAGTAAATAGAGGTGGCGAAAAGTGCATACAGTAACTGAACAGTAGGGGAAAAAAAAACAGCTTCTGGACAACGATCTACTGCTCTATGTCCTACAAGATTAATGCACAGCACATAGTATGAAAATGATATATTCATCACATGCTAAAATTTTCTGTTGCAAGCCTTGATAATGACCTGACATATTGGCAGCATTGTCATAGGGTTGGCCTCTGCACTTATAAAAATCAATTTTGCGAACTTCACATAAAGAGTGAAGTACTTGATTTGCAGTTTTTTCGGTGGTGTGACTTTTTAAGGTAGTGAATGTGATAAATTGCTGGACGGTTTTCCAGCTGTGGGAGGTAATTATCTGCAAACAACACTTGGCCGATCTGTAAGAGAAAGATTAGGAGTGGAATCTGCTATACATATTTCACTGGAAATTGTTGATAGAACTTTATCATTTATTTATTAATTCTTCACACATTGTTTTAGATGTATAAAATGGGTTGCTCTTTCCTGTGTTACCATATTTTGAGATGTGACCCACTAAAATGGATCAAACTGAGCATCAAGGTCAATTAAACACCACAAATTTCTACTTTGTGGGGACCCAAACACTTCATTCATCCACGTTCAGTAATTGCTATAATGGCAGCAAAAACAGGCTGCAGGATGACTTTCCATTACTGACGACCTTCATTAAATTCTGTTTCCAGTCCATGAGTTAAGCCAAAACCATGTCTTTGGTTTAAACATGACAACATAAAATTTCTGCAAATTGAACTGTTTTCATGTTTATCAATCACATTTGAGTTGCATCAGTTACTAAATCCATTGTAACAAATAGAGAATTAAATACTTTAAGACTGAGTTGTTTGCAAACGAAACAATCTTCAGAGCCTGCAGACGGAGAATACTGTAGCTGCTCCTTCTTGTGATTTTCATCATTAGCTTTGTATCCTAGAAATATATTCTGGTTACAGGACATTGTTTGCTTACGATTCAGAAGTATTCCCCATGAATTTTCAAATGGTTCACTGTGATGTTGAGAACCACTTGACTCTCTTTAGATCCAAGAATTTTTATTAGTAGAATAAAAGTTATTCCACAAAGCAGGATTTGTATTTCTGTCATTTACAGGGTCTGCAGATGCGACGATTTCATATCCTAAAGTAGTTTTACTTCCTACATCATTGTTTTCTGTTTTTTTTTTTTTTAACTACAGCAAGGAATGAACGCAGAATCTGTTCCAAATTCTGTTATATTCATATTTTTATTAGTAATTTCAGCACAAGCTGTACTAGTACAACAATTTGTACCCATTTTACTCAGGTGTTCAATGAAAGAAGTCTCTTCTGATTCATTACATTTTAAAAAGGAAGTTAATTTTTGAAATTGTCTTTAGGATTCACGAAACCTTTTCTTTTTATCCTCTGTAAGTGTTTGTTTTTGTGCTCCACTTAGTTGCTGGCATTTTATTTTACCTGGGTATAAAATGATGTAGGCATATTAATTTGAACAGTTGAAAATAAATAAAATTTATAAAACAACTAAAAGTTATCAAGAACATGCTCAGCTTTTCTAAAGCTGAAAGGACTGAAGAAAAAATTCAAGACTCTAGTTGCAGTACTGAAGGACTCTATGGGGAAAATATTAAACAACACAGGAAGCATCAAAAGAAGGTGGAAGGAATACAGAGTCACCATAACAGAACGAATTGGTTGATGTTTGACCATTTCAGGAGGTAACATATGATCAGGAATCGATGGTACTGAAGGAAGAAGTCCAAGCTGCACTGAAGGCATTGATGAAAAATAAGGCTCCAGACATTGGCAGAATACCAGTTGAGATGTTTCAACAAACAGATGCAGCACTGGAAGTGCTCACTCATCTATGCCAAGAAATTTAGAAGACAACTACCTGGCCAAATGATTGAAAGAGATCCATATTTATGTCTATTCCCAAGAAATGCGATCCAGCTGAATGTGGAAATTATCGAACAATATCATTAATATTACGTGCAAGCAAAATTTTGCCAAAAATCCTTCAAAAGTGATAGTAGCAACAGTATATTGACAGGGAACTGCCAGAAATTCAAGCCAGATTCAGAAGAGGACATGGAACCAGGCAGATCATTGCTGATGTCAGATGGATCCTGGTTGAAAGCCCAGAATACCAGACAGTTGTTTACTGTGTTTTATCGACTATGCTAAGGCATTTGACTGTGTGGATCATAAAAAAATTACGAATAACATTGCTGAGAATGGTAATTTCAAACACTTAATTGTGCACATGAGGAAACTGCACATGGACAAGAGGCAGTCCTTTAAATAGTTACTGCATTGTTTAAAGTCAGGAAAGTTGTGTGTCAGGGTTGTATCCTTTCACCATACCTATTCAATATGTATGCTGAGCAAATAATCCAAGAAGCTGGACTACATGAAGAAGGACAGGGCATCAGGATTGGAGGGATACTCATTAATAACCTGCGTTATGCAGATGACACAACCTTGTTTGCTGAAAGTGAAGAGGACTTGAAGCACTTGCTAATGAAGATCAAAGACCACAGCCTTCAGTATGGATTGCACCTCAGCATAAAGAAAACAAAAATCCTCACAACTGGACCAATGAGCAACATCATGATAAACGGAGAAAAGATTGAAGTTGTCAAGGATTTCATTTTACTTGGTTCCACAATCAACAGCCATGGAAGCAGCAGTCAAGAAATCAAAAGGCGCATTGCATTGGGCAAATCTGCTGCAAATGGCCTCTTTAAAGTGTTGAAAAGCAAAGATGTCACCTTGAGGACTAAGGTGCCCTTGACCCAAGCCCTTGTGTTTTCAATGGCCTCATATGCACGTGAAAGCTGGACAAAGAATAAGGAAGGCTGAAGAATTGACACCTTTGAGTTGTGGTTTTGGCAAAGAATATTGAATATACCGTGGACCACCAAAAGAATGAACAAATCTGTCTTGGAAGAAGTACAACCAGAATGTTCCTCACAAGCAAGGATGGAGAGACTATGTGTCACATACTTTGGACATGTTATCTCGAGGGATCAGTCGCTGGAAAAGAACATCATGCTTGGTAAAGTAGAGGGTCAGTGAAAAAGTGGACGATCCTCGGCAAGATGGATTGACACAGTGACTACAACACTGGGCTCAAGCATAGCAACAATTGTGAGGATGGTACAGGATAGGTCGATGTTTCGTTCTGTTGTGCATATGGTCACTATGAGTCGGAACTGACTTAACAGCACCTTTAACTTTGAGCATGGAGAAAATTTTGAGTTAATAGTTTAGTAAAAATGAAAAATATTAATTATGGAAAAATAAAAGACTGAATAAAATGTGAAAATCTTTCAGATATGAATATTATTATATCTTGAGGATATTGCACTTTGTCCTCTGCTCAAATAGAAGTAGTAATTTAATAAATTTGACCAGAATGTTCAAGTTATTTATAATTGTTTCTTTTAACCTATGTTTATAAGGAATAATGGACTTCTTTTGAGACTAAAAAACATGAATTTAGAGCTTTAAAAAATGTGAGGATGTTTTGAAGTAACTGTTTTTGAGAAAGAGCTGCCATGGAAGAAATTCCCGAGAATGATGGGGAACCACTTCTGCCTGGAGACCATGGACATAGGGTGGCATCCATTCATGATTCTTGCCTGATCGAATATTTCCTATTGTTGCTGCTGCTGTTGACCCGGTCCTGTGCCATCCTCATGATCAGCTGTGGGTCAGATCATTGTGATTCACAGGATTTTCATTGGAGGATTTTCAAAAGCAGATTGTCAGGCCTTACTTCTCAGTCCACCTCAGACGGGGAAGCCCTGCTGCCACAGATTCCGCATCGTACTAGTTACCGGTTTGCTGTTGATTCAGCTCATGGCAACCTCTTGTGTTTCAGAGTAGAACGCATTTCAACTCTATGTATTTCAGAGTCTTTCCGGGTCTTGCAAGTTTTCTGCTTTTGACGGGGTGCCGTGTTACCACTTTTCTATCATTCATTTTAGTGAAAAATATTTGAAGTTTCCCTCTCTGACAGGTTTCTGCCTTACACAGGTTCTGGCTTTCACAAGTTTTACTGTATTTTGGTGTTCAAATTGTTCAAATGATCAAGCTGGTTCCTGATCACTGTTTACTTTCTGGCATAACTACATATTCCAGGCTCATTTTGTACTTGACTTGTTCATTTTCTGAGAAGATCTGGTTTGTCTTAGTGACAAATGGTCTAGAGATTAAGGTCTGGGAGCAAGTTGTGCTCATTATTACTGAAGATTTTTTCTTTGTGTGTGTGTGTTTGGCTTTTTTTGTAGATGGAGCTAAAAATATACATAGGAATATGAATGTATATGCGCACATGTGTACCAATATCCATACACATATACCTACATGTACATGTGAGGATGTTGTTGTCATTAGGTGTCCTTGAGCCAGTTCCAACTCACAGCAACCCTATGTACCACAGAACAAAACACTGCCTGGTCCTGCGCCATCCTCACAGTCATTTTTATGCTTGAGCCCATAGTTGCAGCCACCGTGTCAATCCATCTCATTGAGGGCCTTCCTCTTCTTCGCTGACCTCGTACTCTACCAGGCATGATGTCCTTCTCCAGGGACTGATCCCTCCTGATAACATGTTCAAAGTATGTAAGATGCAGTCTTGCCATCCTTGCTTCTAAGGAGCATTCTGGTTGTACTTCTTCCAAGACAGATTTGTTCATTCTTTTGGCACTTCATGGTATACTCAATATTCTTTGCCAACACTTCAATTCAAAGGCGCCAATTCTTCGGTCTTCCTTATTCATTGCCCAGCTTTCTCATTCATATGAGGTGATTGAAAACACCATGGCTTGGGTCAGGCGCACCTTGGTCTTCAAGGTGACTGACATTTTTGCCTGTAAGGATAGACATACATAATCACACATATATTTTATAAATCATGAGTTAATTCACTTCCACAATGGTTTTATTTCATCTGTCTCATTTCTTACTTTTATGTATAATATTTCACAGTGAGAGCCCTGGCTTTCAGTCACTTCAACACATTTTCTTCTTCCTTTTTGCTTCTATAGCTCTTATTGATTTAATTTTATGTCCTGATTATGTATAATATTAACATGCTTTCAAAAGTCAAAACTATACAAAAATCTATATACAGAGCAGTATCATGCTGTCTTGTATTTCTCTTTCCCCACTATGCTCCACTCCTTGTATGTAACCAATGTTAGTGTTTTTTCGGTTACCATTTTTGTTTTGTCCTTCTGTAAAAATAAGCAAATATTGTATATGTATGTATTCTTATTTCCCTTTCTTTCTAACTTAAGGATTAATACACTACATATGATCTTTTACTCATTGTCTTTTTTCACTAAATATCATCTGCTTGAATTCACTACATATTAGTTAATAGACATCTTCCTAGTTGTTTCTTCCTGCATTACATTTTGTGCATATGTTACGGATACTCAACCAATCTCCTATGTATGTACATTTAGGCAGTTTCCAGCATTTTGCAATTACAAATAAGGGATCAAAAAAGAATCTTTTGCATACGCATTTTCTTATTCTTGGAGGTTAAGTTCAGGGTAAATTTCTTGAACTGAGACTGGCAGCAGGAAGGGTAACTGCATGTGTAGTTTTGTAGGGCTTTGGCAACTTCTCCGGAAGGATCCCGCCAGACTGTATTCCCACTAACAAAGTATGAGAATATCTACTTCCTCACAGCCTTGCCAGCAGAGTACGTTGTCAGGCCTGTGATGTGTTTGCCAGTTTGATGGCTGAGAAATTGTATCTCAGTTTGAATTTAGTATTTTAGTTATAATTTGCATTTCTTTTATTACGAGGGAAGTTGAATATCTTTTCATATATTTAAAAATCATTCATCTCTCTGTCATGAATTGTCTTTTCATGTCTTTTGCCCATTTTTCCATGGAATTTTCCTCAACTTTTAAACTTTTTTATAAATTTGGAATATTAAACTATTGTCTGTAAGAAATATTGGAAATATTTTCCTAGTTTGTCATTTTTCTTTCGTCTTTGCTCATGGTGGCTTTGTCTTATAAAAGATTATTTTTTGGTAGTCAAATTTATCAAGTTTTTCCTTTATTTACACCCAGGTCATAGAGGAAGTCGCCATAAATATCCTAGGTAAGGAATTCAAAGGCAAGTCTTTAAAAAAAACAAAAAAAAATTTTTAAGGTTAGATTACATGCCTAAGCATACAAAGATGGTAGCGACCACGCCAAAACTTCCAAACGCAGTGACTCTGAAGAGCATGAACTGACAAGTGGTACCTTCGCTCCAAGATTTTTAAAATAACCAAATGGACAGGTGATATCAAGGAGGTTGTATAAAGTGAAAAATAAAAACAAGACAAAAAACAGTTGCCTTCAAGTCAACTCTGGCTCATGGCAACTCCACGTGTGTCCCAGTAGAACTGTTCTCCGTAGGGTTTTCTTTTCTTTTCTTTCCTTCTTTTTTTTTATTGTGTTGAAAGTATGGCCAATACGAATGCATCAGTTCAACTATTTCTACAGGTATCGTTCATCCACAGTGTTTTCAATGGTTGATTTTTTGGAAGTAGATCACCAGGCCTTTCTTCTGCTGTGCCTGTGGCTGAACTCAAACCTGCAGCCTTTCAGTTAGCAGAGAAGCACATTAACTATTAGCACTACCCAGGGAATCCTAGTACGATAACGTATGAAGTATATACAGGCATTAAAAAAAAAAGTGTGAAATTCTACTTTCTGAAACCTCAAACCCGGTGATATTGATCTGAATTTTGAAAGCCATAAGACATGCAGCAGATGGAAGGGAACTCCTAGAACCAAACTCAAAGTGTCTAATAAGCTACTGCTGAATTAAAGCAAAGATCTCCAATGACAGCGTCTTATTGTACCGGTAAATGAAGAGAAAACATGAAGGAACTGATGCACAGTAAGGCATGGCGAGGACATTTACCTCTATTAGAAAGACACAAAAAGGAATCAGAAGTGTAATTGTTTTCACATATATATTTGGGTCAAATTAACTTGTGCAAAATGTAGAAAGGCAACATCATACCCAGTTCTTTGCTGTGAGATAGCTTTGTCATTGTATTCAATTGCTCCTCAATTGAGTTATCTTTTTAAATTTGCTATAAACTGTCAGCTCAGAGATGTCTAGGAATCACAAGTTATATTTTGGGAATATATGATCTTTCAGGGTACATATTAACAGCATAATGAGGTATTAGATAAAGGTGGGGGTAAAATAATACAAAGGGTTATCTCCCTAGACCCATTCCTTTTTTTTAAGTCCTTCCTTCCTTCCTTCCTTCCTTCCTTCCTTCCTTCCTTCCTTCCTTCCTTCCTTCCTTCCTTCCTTCCTTCCTTCCTTCCTTCCTTCCTTCCTTCCTTCCTTCCTTCCTTCCTTCCTTCCTTCCTTCCTTCCTTCCTTCCTTCTCTCTCTTTCTTTTTCTTCCCTCCTTCCCTCCCTCCTTCCCTCCCTCCTTCCCTCCCTCCTTCCCTCCCTCCTTCCCTCCCTCCTTCCCTCCCTCCTTCCTTCCCTCCTTCCTTCCTTCCTTCCTTCCTCTCTCTCTTTCTTTTTCTCTCTCTATTGTGCTTTAAGTGAGGGTTTACAGTTCAAGTTTGTTTCTCATACAAAAATTTATAAACAAATTTTTATGTGACCCTTACTTGTTTTCCCTATAATGTGACAGCACACTCCTCCTTTCCACTCTGTGTTTCCCGCGTCCATTCAACTAGCTCCTGCCTCTTTCTGCCTTCTCATCTCACCTCTGAACAGGAGCTGCCCATTCAGTCTCATGTATCTACTTGAGCTAAGAAGCACACTTTTCACAAGTATCATTTTACGTTTTATTGTCCAGTCTAATCTTTCTCTTAAGAGATGGCTTAAGGAATGGTTTTAGTTTTGGGCTAACAGACAGTCTGGGGGCCATGTCTTCCAGGGTTCCTCCAGTCTGTGTCAGACAATTAAATTTGGTCTTTTAACTAGAATATGAGCCCTGCATCCCACTATTCTCCTGCTCTATCAGGGGTGCTCTGTTGTGTTCCCTGTCAGGGCAGTCATTGGTGGTAACCAGGAACCATCTAGTTCTTCTTGTCTCAGCCTGATGGAGTCTCTGGTTTATGTGGCCTTTTATGTCTCTTAGGCTCATATTTTCCTTGTGTCTTTGGTTTTCTTCATTCTACTTTGCCCCTTTTTTTTTTTACTTTGCCCCAAGTGGGTTGGGACAAATTGATGCATCTTAGATGGTCACTTGCTAGCTTTTGAAACCCCAGACGCCACTCACCAAAGTGGAATACAGAACATTTTCTTAATAAACTTTTTTATGACAATTAACCTAGATGTCCCCTGAAACCATGGTCCCCAGATCCCCACTCCTGTCCCTCAAAGTGTTTGGTTGCATTCAGGAAACGTCTTATCTTTTGGTTTAGTCCAGTTGTGCTGACTTCCCTTGTATTGTGTGTTGTCCTTCCCTTCACCTAAGATAATTCTTGTCTATTTTCTAGTTAGTGAATACCTCCCTCCCTCTCACGCCATCCTCATAACCATCAAAGAAGGTTTTCTTCTGGGTTTACATCTTTTCTTGACTTCTTATAATAGTAGTCTCATACAATATCCGTCTTTTTGCAACTGCCTAATTTCACTCAGCATAATGCCTTCCAGATTCATCCATGTTACGAGATGTTTCACAGATTCATCATTGTTCTTTATTGCTGCGTAGTATTCCATTGTGTGAGTCTGCCATAGTTTGTTTATCCATTCATCCACTAATGGGCACCTAGGTTGTCTCCATCTTTTGGCTATTGTGGACAGCATTCTGACCCATTCTGAAAAAATAATATTTGCACCAACATTGGCTCTCCCTTCTTCTTTCCATTTCTTTCCCAGACTTTCATAATTACAAGAACTGCTTAAAAATTAGGTGTTCCAGCTAATAATGAGAAAATGGGAGAGGTGTGTGTGTGCACATTATGATAAATTTTATAATCATTTTAATATTGTTTTTCAGTTTATTTCTTAGTATAATGAATTTACAATTAGGAAACAAAATAAAGATATCAGAACATTTCCAGAAAGAAGCAGCATTTGTATTAATCCAGGCTTATTGCTTGAAAATAGACTTAGAAAAGTTAGAATCTTTCTCTGTGGCCCTGTGGGAACTTCTGCTTCTCAGCAATGTTAAGATTTAGAACAGAGCTTTTTCACTGAGACATTAGGGAAAAGAGGAGAATTCTCATTCCATTTCTAATAAAGTAAAAACCAGTGTGTGAAAATAAAAGTTCAAAAATATAAGATCAAATGCATACTTTTTAAATAGTAAATAGTGCTTCTTAAATAATATTTCTATTAAATTATTGTGAATTTTATAACATCATTTGCAAATTAAATTCTGAGAGCAACATTACCACAAATGTGTCTATAATATAAAAATAAGTTTCTATGCCAGAATTTTAAAGTAGTTGGAAAATTAGGTCAAAGTCACTATTTCAATACCATAAGTACAATCATAAAAAAGAGAAACATAGATATTTGAATATTACATATGTTATATGTTAACTGACCTACTAAAATATCTGAAATATATTAGGTCTTAAATAAACTTTAAGAGACTACCTTTGAGATTTAACTATATACAATATATCAAGATATTTTCAAAAATCTACCTATTTATAAACCCTATTTTTTATACAATAAATAAGGAGAAATTAAAAATACTAGCTCAAACTATATAATATCTCCTTACTTACATTCAGAGGCTATGAACTGTTTTAAGGCAAAAGAAATACACACCGTCATCCAATTTCCTTACGCTTCAGAAAGAAAATGTAGAATTTGGGTATCTATATAGTCTTTTTAAGATATGAGAGAGGCACATACAGGTGAATGGAAGCTGAGTACAGCTTTCTACATCTTATGCAGGTGTCCAGTAAGGTTGTCCTCAATAGGATTCAACTACTCCATATTTAACTTTGGCAAAATCTTATTGTTTATAAGGATAACAAACCAAAATATATGGTCTATCCATAGAGCTATTGGCAACACTGGTGGCATAGTGGTTAAGAGCTACATCTGCTAACCAAAAGGTCAGCAGTTCAAATCCACCAGGCTCTCCTTGGAAACTCTATGGGGCAATTCTACTCTGCCCTATAGGGTCGCTATGAGTTGGAATTGACTCGACGGCAATGGGGATAAAGCTATTCTTAATTCAGTGAAACATTTCTAAATCACTGTGTACTACTGGAGCCCTGGTGACATAGTGGCTAAAAGGTTGGCTGCTAACCAAAAGATCAGCAGTTCAAATCCACCAGCTGGTCCTTGGAAACCATATGTGGCAGTTCTATTCTGTGCTATAGGGTTGCTATGAGTTATAATCCACTCGAGGGCAATGAGTTGTTTTTTTATTATTATTATTTGCATTATTTTTAATATAGTGCTACCTCTTTCAGAAATAAAGGAATAACTATGGGCAAATTCTCTCAATCTTTCATATACATATATATATATATATATATAAACCCTTTACTGTGGAGTCGATATACGTATGTAATATAAAACAACATTATTTACTTATAACCATGTATTCTTATATATATTATGCTGTTGTTAGGTGCCGCGGAGAGGATTTTCTACTAATTTTCTACTCATAGTCACCCCATGTGACAGAGTAGAACTGCCCCATTGGGTTTTCTAGTCTGTAATCTTTACAGGAACAGATCTCCAGGTCTTTCTCCTTGGAGCTGCTGGCTGAGTTCAAATGGCTAATATTTTGGATAACAGCCAAATGTTTAACCACTGAACCACCTTCATGTAAATTGTTGAAACCATTCAATTGTATAATTATATCTTCCCCAAAACTGTACTTGTTCTGTCTTACGTTCTATTTCTCGATATGCTATAAAATCTACAGAACATTACTATTTTTGCTTTAAAATATCAATAAAGTTTTAAACTCATATGCATATTAATAAGAATGCTGCCATTGTTGTCAGATGCCATCAGGTTGGTTGCCACTCATAATGACCCCATGTACAACAGAATGAAATACTGCTCTGTCCTTCGCCATCCTCACAATCCTTGCTAAGCTTGAGCCCACTGTTGCAGCCACTGTGTCAATCCATCTCGCCGAGGGTCTTCCTCTTTTTTGCTGACCTTCTACTTTACCAAGCATGATATCGTTTGCCAGGGACTGATACCTCCTGGGAACATGTCCAAAGTGTGTAAGATGCCATCCTTGCTCCCTAGGAGTACTCTTAGTTTTGTTTTTTTTTAAAATATGCATTTACCCGATTATTTACTTCTAAAAAAAATCCTGTTGCTTACGAGTTGATTCCGCCTCACAGCGACTCTATGAGGACAGAGTAGAACTGCCCCATAGGGTTTCCAAGCAGCAGGTGGTGGGTTCTTTATTTTCGTTAGCAGCTGTGGCTCTTAACCACTATGCTACCAGGGCTCCAAGTGTTCTTTATTTCTTCTTATTCAGTCAGAATATATATATATATATATATATATATATATATATATATATATATATAAGCATTTCTTATAGTATAAGTCAATTGAAGATAAATTCTCTCAGCTTTCATCCATTTGAATACGTCTTTAAAGTCATTTCCAACTCAGCTACTTATAGGACAGAATAGAACTGCCACATAAGTTTTCCAAGGTTGTGAATCTTTACAGAAGCAAACAGCCGTGTCTTTCTCCCACAGAGCGGTAGGTGAGTTCGAACCTCTGACCTTTTGGTTGGCAGCCAAGTGCTTTAAGTGCTGTGCCACAAGGGCTCCTATGAAAATCTTTAATTTGTTTTAATTTTTAAAGGATATTTTCACTGTACATACACTTCTAGATTGCCTGCTTTATTTTTTCACTTTAGCACTTTAGACCTGTGTTTACATCCTGTTTTTGACTCTATTTTGGTGAAAAGACAGCTTTCATTCTTTTTTCTTTTGTACATATTGTGTCATTTTTTTCCTCTGTGCAAAAAATTTAAGATGGTCTCTTTATCTTTGGTTATTTAGCAGTTTGACTTGATGGTGCCTAATTGTTATTAATTATTAGGATGCTTACATTATTGCTATTTTATTAATTATGCTAAAATATTTCCTAACCATAAATTTGCAATTATTAAAAAGTGTTCCATAAAATTTAATTGCTAAGAATTTCCAAAAAAAAAAATTAAAAATTGTATAAGTCAGATTATATAGCGCAAACACACAGCTTAAATGTTTGAATTATTTCTTCAAAAGCCATGTTAGTCCCTGAAGACTTAATACCATGGATATGTGTTTTTTAGAATTTCTACTTTTTAAAGTGTGTTTTCTGACAGCATATTTTTATTTCAAAATCTTGAAGGACTTAAAAGTTTTGAAATCTTTAAAAGAAATTCAAGTTTTGAAGAAGAGATGGCAATTTTTATGTCAAATATAAATAACAAAATAATTTAAACTATACTTTGTTTTCAAAGGGTACATAACAGACAGTGGTAATACTAACACATTTTATTTTTCTGACACAAAAGAGTGTTTCTTAAAGTGCTTTACACTCATCACTTATTTCAAAATCACCTGGGGTCCTTGTTAAGCAGGCAGGTATATGGAGCACACTTCAGGCTGTGTGAATCAGAGAGAAAAAAGGACTGGTGGCCACAGGAACATGCATGCTGATTGGTTTCCCTCTCGATTTATAAGCAGAATAACGTTAGGGAATCACTTCCTTAGACAAATATGAAAGGGGATGATTCTCCGATACTGTAATCCAACCTAGATAAATATTAAGGCCACATTGTAAAGCATATACTGTGCCTTGACCTGTTATATTATACTATAAAGGGTAACTTCAATGACACAGATGTCTTAAGAAACACAAGGAACTTTAGCTTTGTTCTTTTAGTTAGGGCCAGTCTTTATCTCAGTTAAAGCTGGATTTGTATATTACCATTTTCCAGGGGAACGCAAACATATTGTTATGTATTTTCTAATCACATGGAAGGTGAGTAAAATCTGTATCATCTTCAAACTCAGCTTTGAAAAACAAGTACTTTGCAATGAATCATGTTACAGCAAAACATGGTAGTCAGCAGTTAAAACTTAAAAAATGGTAGTCAATCCTGCCATGAACATTATGGTTGCCAATTATTTGACACATTATATTCCGTAAAGTTCTTGACCATGTTTACTTTGTTTTGTTAGGATTTTGGTGTAGATTAAATGACGCGCATAAACTTTCTAGCAAAAAATGGTACCTTTAAAAGTGTATTTTTGAATATACTTTTCATGAGAACATGGGTTTGCAAATCTATTTTATGTACGGAAGTTTGTTCAAAGGCAATCACATACGGGAGCTCAGAATCTCACAGAGAAAAACCTAGCAGATCTGCCATTTAGAGGTGCCCCACAGACACTTCATAACACTGAGAGCTCAGCTTGACCGCTGCGTTTAATTGCTGAACAGCTGCAGTGAATAAATGCTGGCAAAGTCATGGAATTGCTAATTTTCTAAGAATTACAAATAGCTAAACTCAAATCATACAGAATCAGCTAATTCCATACTCCTTTTTTCCTGCCTATTTCTCATCTAAATTATCTTATATCCTGGCATAAAGTACAGGTCAGAGCTGTCAAAGTGTCATAGAGGGTTAAATTGCTGCAACAAAGAAAATCAGGGGAAGACTACTTAGCTGACCTAATCAGCACTTCAGAATCAGGCCACCCAAATATATCGAAAGAACAAAGAGCAGTGACAGCACAACAAAAAGCAAGGGCTTGGAGGTACTGAAGAAACTCTTGCTCTTAGCTTTGATATTGGTCAATGACTCCTTTTGTAATATATCTGCATATGTTCTTCCTGTCTGTAGACCAGGGTTGACGCTTTGGAATCAACTAGCATGTGTGTTGAAAAGATAGATTTCATGGCATTATCTCAGATTTAAGGACTCTTATCCAAAAGTTCACAATTTAGGAATCTGCTTATTTATTCACTGAGTGCTGTGCATCTCGAAATGAGAAAAGCCACATGGATGTGCCTGGCTAAATAGAATAATCTTTTTCCTGAGACTGCTGAAAGGATAGTGGAAATGATATTGGGGCCTCCTTAGGAGGGTGCATCTCTCATTTGCACTCCAGATGAGTAAGGAAATACTTCCAAGGGAAGTAATGGCTAAACCTGTCCACAGAGAATTCACAAATTGCCTTTCTTGATAGAATACATGTACTCATTCCATCATAGCTTCCTCTTCTATTTCAAATTAACAGATGCATTCGGAAATAGATGGATTTCTACAAATAATACGAACTGAAAAAGTAGAATTTCTGAAGAAAATAGCCCTTAGAAACCTGTAACAAATTTATAAAAAATTTAAACCTGAAAGGATTAATGTGTTTATCTATATCTTTGTAGCCCCAGTATCAAAAGGATTATAATTCATAATCTCTTTGGTAGCTTGACCTGACTATACCTCATGAGAGGATGTGGTGTTGTTGCAAAGAACAGGCTATAAAACCCTGCCTGTTCATTCTGATATTCCCATTTGTGCTTTCCAATCATTTCCCTGTAACTATCACCACTCAGCTAACCAAAAAAAAAAAACCCGTTGCAGTCGAGTTGATTCTGACTCATAGCGACCCTAAGCCAACCAAAGAGAAGCAAAATCTTGAGCTATGTGTTATTATCTATGCATGTATCTATAAACAATATTTTTTGCCTTTTTATGAAAATTCAAAGTAATCATATGAGTATTTTTCTGGTTCAATTCAATGTTTATTTTGAGAATGAGCCTCATTTATTCATTGTATGAATTAAAATGCACTTATATTTTTGAATATCCATGGACATTTGAGTTGTTTTCTCTTCTGACTGATTGCATATATAGCTTTGTATGTATACTGGTAATTTTTTTTTTTTTTTTAGTGCATATAAAGGAGTGAAATTTATGGGTCATAAGATTCACATGTGCTTATCTCTATTGAGAATGTCAAACTGCCCCCCAAAATGTTTGTACCAGTTTATACGTCTACAAGCAACAGATGAATTTTTCACCTTCTCTACATCCTCCCTAACACTTGGTATTTTCTGCCCTACCTGTTTTCACAAATCTGGCTGCATTTGACTGGTAGCTGGTGAATAGATATTAATAATATATTCATATGGCCTTTTTCCCCCTCTTTTTGGAAATGACTACTCAATTGTTAATTTTTCCAATAATTTTTATCATTTTTCTTCCTAGTACACAGTTACATGTATATGCACATTGGATGCCATTCTACTTCTGATCTCAGCTTATCTTTCAATCTCTACATTGTCTTTTATAAACAGATATTATTAATTTTAATGTGATGCCAAGTATAACTTTTCTTTATGACTTATCCTCCTTACTGTTAGGAAATTCTTTACCGCCATAATGTTATAAATGTTGTAATGTGCCTTCGAGCCGGCTCCTACTCCTAGTGGCCCTATGAACGAAGAACGAAGTACTGCCCAGTCCTGCACCATCCTCACAATCATTACTATTTTTTATCACATTGTCGTAGCCACTGCGTAAACCTACCTTGTTGAGTGTCTTCCTCTCTTTCACTGACCTTCTGTTTTACCAAGCATGAGGCCCTTCTCCAGGGACTATCCCTACTGATAACATGTTCAAAGTACTTGAGACGAAGTTTTGCCGTTCTTGCTTCTAAGGAGCATTCTGGTTGTACCTCTCCCAAGACAGATTTATTCATTCTCCTGGCAGTCCATGGTTTATTCTTCACTGACACCAAAATTCAATTCTTCTTCAGTCTGCTTTACTCTTGTCCAACTTTCACGTGCATATGAGGTGATCGAATAGACCATGGCTTGGGTCAGGCGCACCTTAGTCCTCAAGGTGATATCTTAACTCTTCAACACTTTAAAGAGATCTTTTTGTAGCCAATTTGCAGCAGGTTTACCCAACACAATATGTTGTTTGATTTCTTGACTGCTGCATCCTTCTGGGTGTTGGTTGTGGATCCGGGTAAAATGAAATCCTTGAGAACTTCAAAATTTTCTCCATTTATCATGATGCCACACGTGGGTCCAGTTGTGAGAATTTTGGTTTTCTTTATATTGAGGTTAATCCGTACTGAAGCCTGTGGTCTTTGATCTTTATCAGTAAGTGCTTCAAGTCCTCTTCACTTTCTACAAGCAAGGGTGTATCATTTGCATATCATAGGTTGTTAATGAGTCTTCTGCCAATTCGTACACAGTGTTATTCTTCACATTGTTCAGTTTCTCAGATTATTTGCTCAGCATACAGATTGAATAAGTATGGTGAAAGAATACAACCCTGACACACACCTTTCCTAATTTTAAACCATGCAGTATCCCTTTGTTCTGTTTTAATAACAGCCTTTTGGTCTATGTATAGGTTCCACATGAGCACAACGAAGTGTTTCTGAAGTTCCCATTCCTCGCAATGTTATTCATAACTTGGTATGATCCACATAGTTCAATACCTTTACATAGTCAATAAAACACAGGTAAACATCTTTCTGGTATTCTCTGCTTCCATCCAAGATTCATTTGACATCAGCAGTGACATTCCTTGTTCCACGTCCTCTTCTGAATTCACCTTGAATTTCTGACAGTTCCCTGTCCATGTACTGCTGCAACCATTATTTAATTTTCAGCATAATTTTACTTGAACGTGATATGAATGATATCGTTTGATAATTTTCACATTCTATTGGATCACCTTTCTTTGCAATGGGCATAATTTTGGCTCTGTTTCAGTTGGTTGGTCACATAGTTGTCTTCCAAATTTCTTGGCATAGATGAATGAGGGCTTCCAATGTATCATTCGTTTGTTGAAACATTATAATTGGTATCCTGCCAATTCCTGGAGTCTTGTTTTTTTTGCCAATGCCTTCAGTGCAGCTTGGACTTCTTCCTTCAGCATCATTGGTTCTTGATCATCTGCTGCCTTCTGAAGTGGTTGAACATTGACCAATTCTCTTTGGTACAACGACTCTGTGTATTCCTTCCAGACAAGTTGTGGGATGGCATCAAGGACATTATACATGAAGAAAGCAAAATGCCATTAAAAAGACAGGAAAGAAAGGAAAGATCAAAATTGATGTCAGAAGAGCCTGTGAAGCTTGCTCTTAAATGTAGAGTAGCTAAAGTGAACAGAAGAATTGATGAAGTAAAAAGGCTGAACAGATTTCAGAGTGAGGCTCAAGAAAACAAAGTAAAGCTTTATAATGAGATGCTCAAAGACCTACAGTTAGAAAACCAAAAGAGAAGACCACACTCGAAATTTCTAAAGCTAAAAGAACTGAGGAAAAAATTCAAGCCTCAAGTTGTAAGGTTATAAATATATCTCTTAAACTCTCCTCTGTATTTTTTATAATTTATTATCTCACATTTTAAGTATTTAATCCACCTAGAACTGACTTTTAATAAGGGTTTAAAGTAGCTATCTAATTTCTTTCATGTTCCTTTGAATAACCAATTTGTGTTGAATGATTGTTTCTTAATCCCTCTTACCTCCACCAAGATGCACGATCATAATTATCAGATAAAAGTTCCTATGTATTATGGGTCTGCTTCTGAACTATTAATTCTGTTTGGTTGCTCTGTCTGTGTCAATACCATGCTCTCTTAATTGCTGCGTATCTAAGACTTGATATATGATAGACAAGCCATAGCAACTTGCTTTTCCACTTTCTTCTTATTCTTTCACTTTTTCAGGAATATCTTGATTTCTCTTCATTTGGGTGCTCTATGGATTTCTTTTTTTTCATGGCAGGTCACGTAAGTGTTAGGACAATACTTCCAATTGTAGTCCTCTCTTGACACACATTGACATCAATATCATTATTAAAATACATTTGAATAAAAGAATGAGATTGTTTCCATGAGAAGTCAACTGCCAGGGCTGGCGGGGGTATGTCTCTGGCTCTCCATGAACTGCTCACCAATCCCAAAGCCAAAAGATTGACTAAAGGATCAATCTATTATTGCAAATGTAACCTGTTCATGGTACATTCATGTTACATGACCCACCAGTTAATTTTGAAAGAGATGGTTAAAAATATTTATCACCGAGCATCTCAGGTGATAAATATTTCAGAGGGTTGCTCCAACTTGCCTAAGAAGGGAATATCTTTAGCAAATTAATTCCATTTCTGTTATCTTTTTTTTTTTTGGAGCCTTTACAGAGGCAAGGATGTTGCCTTTCCTACTAATTTTGCTTGATGTCTAGAATAACATTGTGCTCAACAAACTATTTAATAACAAACTTGGGAAAATGTTTCTGGTTGAACAATATGTCTTCCTAAATGCAGAAATACTATCCAAAAACTAAATAAGAGCTCAAACTTTTCTTTCTGTTCTTTCCTTTTTCTCTTTCAGCACAATTTATATATTAGTTCTAAAGTCTTTTCAAATGCTATGGGCACTAGATCATGGTTAAAAGAATTATATTTGGTAATGCTGCTTTGAGTCTGTGGGATGTAACATTCTCTGTAAAAATTTTATTATCGCCAAAGGCAAGAAATACTTTATTTCCAACATCAAAACTAAGTAAGACGTTGCTCATCTTAGGTGTCTGGGAATATATAATGGGACCAGGATTACCTCAGGAGATAGAAGGTAACATTTGTAAACTCAGAAGAGTTTAAAATTGCTATCCTGTCTGCAGAGAGCGCATAACTTTCTCCAAAACAATGTTCTAACTTTTTAATCTCTTCAACTGCACAGCTGTGCACGGACTGTAGGAATGAAAAACAAATCGTCCAGGAAAAACAACAGCTGCAAGTCTATATTCTTGGATGAAGCCTCAAGGTTCAGTGCCCAAGGGATTAAAATCCAAGATTTAAGAAAACACTAAAAAAAGAAATAAGTGCCTTGGCTCGTAAATACATGGAACACAGTTTTAAAAATAAAGTTTTATTATTCTTTTTTTTTTAGTGTATAATACCAGCTGCTGTAAAGGACAAAACGAAATTTGACTGAAGGGCCTGCATTTGTTTTCTTTATTTCTAGTTAAATTTTTTTTTTTTTTGCGTTTTTTACTTTAAAAAAAAATCAAATCACTTGCATTATATTTCCTATTTTATGTCTGTTTATTCACATGTGAGATGGGAAAAATACTGATGCTATGCAATTGTTTAATAATTTTAAAGCCAATATATGAAAGTAAACTATAATTCACAGTGCTAGTTTCAGGGTGTGAGGGTTATAATACATGTTTCTTCAAAAATGTAATATTTTTCCTTCAGCTATAAACTGGAAGTTTTTCTTCTTTTTTAAATATATCTAACTGCTCTGTTTTATTCCATTGCTATATCATGTGATATTCTCACATGGTATGTCACTTTTCTCTGGCTAGAATGATAAGGGCTATTACTAATGATTGCTTCTGATTTTTGGCTTCAGCATAAATTGAGCTTGAGAACTTTCTATGAACATAGATACTTTTTTTCATTCTCTTAGCAATTTATTCATCATTAAATTTGTCATGCATGCATATGATAATGGAGTAATGTAAAATGATATGTTATTCTGGTATTATAATTAGTAATTTTATATGGATTCTCCTTTAGCCTATCTCTTTAATATTTATATCACAATATGAATAATAATTTTTATACCATTATTATACAAAAAACTAAATTCTATTGTTTTTGTTGTTGTTGGGTGCCCTCAAGTTGATTCCTACTCATAGTGAGCCCATGCAACCAAGTAGAACTGCCCCACAGAATTTTCTTAGCTCTAATCTTTGAGGAAACATATCACCAGATCTTTCTCCCACAGACACACTGGGTGGATTTGAACCATCATGATTTCAAAATCAAATTAAATACTTAAATTAGCTCCCCTTGTAATTTCTTTTTTTTCTTTAAATAATTTTTATTGTGCTTTAAGTGAAAGTTTACAAATCAAGTCAGTCTGTCACATATAAGCTTATATACATCTTACTCCATACTCCTATACTCCAGCCAGTTACCTCCTTCCAGTCTCTCCTTTCGTAGACGTTTTTGCCAGTTTCTAACCCTCTCTACCCTCCTATCTCTCCTCCAGACAGGAGATGCCATCACAGTCTCAAGTGTCCTCCTGATACAAGTAGCTCACTCTTCGTGAGCATCTCTCTCCAACCCATTGTCCAGTCCCTTCGATATCTGATGAGTTGTCTTCGGGAATGGTTCCTGTCCCGGGCCAACAGAAGGTTTGGGGACCATGACCACTGGGATTCTTCTAGTCTCAGTCAGACCTTTAAGTCTGGTCTTTTTATCAGAATTTGGGGTCTGCATCCCACTGTTCTCCTGCTCCCTCAGGGGTTCTCTGTTGTGCTCCCTGTCAGGACAGTCATTGGTTGTGGCCGGGCACCATCTAGTTCTTCTGGTCTCAGGATGATGTAAGTCTCTGGTTCATGTGGCCCTTTTTGTCTCTTGGGTTCATAGTTATCATGTGACCTTGGTGTTCTTCATTCTCCTTTGATCCAGGTGGGTTGAGACCAATTGATGCATCTTAGATGGCCACTTGTTAGCATTTAAGACCCCAGACGCCACATTTCAAAGGGGGATGCAGAATGTTTTCATAATAGAATTATTTTACCAATTGACTTAGAAGTCCCCTTAAGCCATAGTCCCCAAACCCCCACCCTTGCTCCGCTGACCTTTGAAGCATTCAGTTTTTCCCGGAAACTTCTTTGCTTTTGGTCCAGTCCAGTTGAGCTGACCTTCCGTGTATTGAGTATTGTTCTTCTCTTCACCTAAAGTAGTTCTTATCTATTAACTAATCAATAAATAATCCTCTCCTACCCTCCCTCCCTCCCCCCTCATAACCACAAAAGTATGTGTTCTTCTCAGTTTATACTATTTCTCAAGATCTTATAATAGTGGTCTTATACAATATTTGTCCTTTTGCCTCTGACTAATTTCACTCAGCATAATGCCTTCCAGGTCCCTCCATGTTATGAAATGTTTCACAGATTCGTCGCGTTCTTTATCGATGTGTAGTATTCCATTGTGTGAATATACCATAATTTATTTAACCATTCATCCATTGATAGACACCTTGGTTGCTTCCAGATTTTTGCTATTGTAAACAGAGCTGCAATAAACATGGGTGTGCATATATCTGTTCGTGTGAAGGCTTTTATTTCTCTAGGGTATATTCCAAGGAGTGGGATTTCTGGGTTGTATGGTAGTTCTATTTCTAACTTTTTAAGAAAATGCCAGATAGATTTCCAAAGTGGTTGTACCATTTTACATTCCCACCAGCAGTGTATAAGAGTTCCAATCTCTCCGCAGCCTCTCCAACATTTATTATTTTGTGTTTTTTGGATTAATGCCAGCCTTGTTGGAGTGAGATGGAATCTCATCATAGTTTTAATTTGCATTTCTCTAATGGCTAATGATCGAAAGCATTTTCTCATGTATGTGTTAGCTGTCTGAATATCTTCTTTAGTGAAGTGTGTGTTCACATCCTTTGCCCACTTTCTGATTGGCTTGTTTGTCTTTTCGTGGTTGACTTTTAACAGAATCATATAGATTTTAGAGATCAGGCGCTGGTCAGAGATGTCATAGCTGAAAATTTTTTCCCAATGTGTAGGTGGTCTTTTTACTCTTTTGGTGACGTCTTTAGATGAGCATAGGTGTTTGATTTTTAGGAGCTCCCAGCTATCTGGTTTCTCTTTGTCATTTTTGGTAATGTTTTACATTCTGTTTATGCCTTGTATTAGGGCTCCTAACATTGTCCCTATTTTTTCTTCCATGATCTTTATCATTTTAGTCTTTGTGTTCTGGTCTCCGATCCACTTGGTGTTAGTTTTTTGTGCATGGTGTGAGGTATGGGTCCTGTTTCATTTTTTTGCATATGCATATCCAGTTATGCCAGCACCATTTGTTAAAAAGACTATCTTTTCCCCAATTAACTGACACTAGACCTTTGTCAAATATCAGCTGCTTGTATGTGGATGGATTTATATCTGAGTTCTCAATTCTGTTCCATTGGTCTATGTGTCTGTTGTTGTACCAGTACCAGGCTGTTTTGACTACTGTGGCTGCATAATAGGTTCTAAAATCAGGTAGAGTGAGGCCTCCCACTTTCTTCTTCTTTTTCAGTAATGCTTTACTTCTCCGGGGCTTTTTCCCTTCCATATGAAGTTGGTGATTTGTTTCTCCATCACATTAAAAAATGTCATTGGAATTTGGATTGGAAGTGCATTGTATATATAGATGGCTATTGGTACAATAGACATTTTTACTATGTTAAGTCATGAGCAAGGTATGTTTTTCCACTTATGTGGGTCCTTTTTAGTTTCTTGCACCAGTACTTTGTAGTTTTGTTTGTATAGGTCTTTTATATTTTTGCTAAGATTTATTCCTAAGTGTTTTATCTTCTTGGGGCCTACTGTGAATGGTGTCATTTTGGTGATTTCCTCTTCGATGTTCTTTTTGTTGATGTAGAGGAATCTAAGTGATTTTTGTATGTTTATCTTATAATCTGAGACTCTGCCAAACTCTTGTATTAGTTTCAATAGTTTTCTGGAGGATTCCTTAGGGTTTTCCGTGTATAAGATCATGTCATCTGCAAATAGAGATAATTTTACTTCCTCCTTGCCAATCCGGATGCCCTTTACTTCCTTGTCTAGCCTAATTGCTCTGGCTAGGACCTCTAGCACAATGTTGAATAAGTGCGGTGATAAAGGGCATCCTTGTCTGGTTCCCGTTTTCAAGGGAAATGCTTTCAGGTTCTCTCCATTTAGGGTGATGTTGGCTGTTGGCTTTGGCTTTGTATAAAAAATTTATTATGTTGAGGAATTTTCCTTCAATTCCTATTTTGGTGAGAGTTTTTATCATGAATGGGTGTTGGACTTTGTCAAATGCCTTTTCTGCATCAATTGATAAGATCATGTGGTTTTTGTCTTTTGTTTTATTTATATGGTGGATTACATTAATGGTTTTTCTAATATTAAACCAGCCTTGCATACCTGGTATAAATCCCACTTGGTCATGTTGGATTACTTTTTTGATATGTTGTTGAATTCTATTGGCTAGAATTTTGTTGAGGATTTTTGAACCTATGTTCATGAGGGATATAAGTCTGTAATTTTCTTTTTTTGTGGTGTCCTTACCTGATTTTGGTATCAGGGATATGGTGGATTCATAGAATGAGTTAGGTAGTATTCCATCATTTTCTATGCTTTGAAATACCTTTAGTAGTAGTGGTGTTAACTTTTCTCTGAAAGTTTGGTAGAACTGTACAGTGAAGCCGTCCGGGCCAGGGCTTTTTTTTTGTTGGGAGTTTTTTGATTACCTTTTCAATCTCTTTTTTTGTTATGGGTCTCTTTAGTTGTTCTACTTCTGATTGTGTTAGTTTAGGTAGGTAGTGTTTTTCCAGGAATTCATCCATTTCTTCTAGGTTTGCAAATTTGTTAGAGTACAATTTTTCATAATAATCTGATATGGTTCTTTTAATTTCAGTTGGGTCTGTTGTGGTGTGGCCCATCTCATTTCTTATTCGGGTTATTTGTTTCCTTTCCTGTATTTCTTTAGTCAGCCTGGCCAATGGTTTATCAATTTTGTTAATTTTTTCAAAGAAACAGCTTTAGGCTTTGTTAATTCTTTCAATTGTTTTTCTGTTCTCTAATTCATTTAGTTCAGCTCTAATTTTTATTATTTGTTTTCTTCTGGTGCCTGATGGATTCTTTTGTTGCTCGTTTTCTTCTTGTTCAAGTTGTAGGGACAGTTCTCTGATTTGGGCTCTTTCTTCTTTTTGTATGTGTGCATTTATCGATATAAATTGACCTCTGAGCACTGCTTTTGCTGTGTCCCAGAGGTTTTGATAGGAACTGTTTTCATTCTTGTTGCTTTCTATGAATTTCTTTATTCCCTCCTTAATGTCTTCATTAACCCAGTCTTTTTCGAACAGGATATTGTTCTGTTTCCAAGTATTTGATTTTTTTTTCCCTAATTTTTCTGTTATTGATTTCTACTTTTATGGCCTTGTGGTCTGAGAAGATGCTTTGTAATATTTCGATGTTTTGGATTCTGCAAAGGTTTGTTTTATGACCTAATATGTGGTCTATTCTAGAGAATGTTCCATGTGCGCTAGAAAAAAAAAGTATACTTTGCAGCTGATGGGTGGAGTGTTCTGTATAAGTCTGTGAGGTCAAGTTGGTTGATTGTAGCAATTAGGTCTTCCATGTCTCTATTGAGCTTCTTACTGGATGTCCTGTCCTTCTCCGAAAGTGGTGTGTTGAAGTCTCCTTCTATAATTGTGGAGGTGTCTATCTCACTTTTCAATTCTGTTAAGGTTTGTTTTATGTATCTTGCAGCCCTGTCATTGGGTGCATAAATATTTAATATTGTTATATCTTCCTGGTCTATTGACCCTTTAATCATTATGTAGTGTCCTTCTTTATCCTTTGTGGTGGATTTAACTTTAAAGTCTATTTTGTCAGAAATTGATATTGCTACTCCTGCTCTTTTTTGATTGTTGTTTGCTTGATGTAATTTTTTCCATCCTTTGAGTTTTTGTTTGTGTCTCTAAGTCTAAGGTGTGTCTCTTGTAGGCAGCATATAGACGGATCGTGTTTCTTTATCCAGTCTGAGACTCTCTGTCTCTTTATTGGTGCATTTAGTCCACTTACATTCAGCGTAATTATAGAGAAGCATGTGTTTAGTGCTGTCATTTTGATGCCTTTTTATGTGTGTTGTTGACAATTTCATTTTTACACTTTTTTGTGCTGAGATGTTTTTCTTTGTAAATTGTGTGTTCCTCAGTTTCATAGTAGTTGGATTTATGTTTGCTGAGTCATTACGTTTTCCTTGGTTTTTATTTCGAGTTATGGAATTGTTATACTTCTTTGTGGTTACCTTAATATTTACCCCTATTTTTCTAAGTAAAAACCTAACTTGTATTGTCTATATCGCCTTGTATCCTCCATATGGCTGTTCTATGCCTCCTGTATTTAGTCCCTCTTTTTGATTATTGTGATCTTTTACATATTGACTTCAATTATTCCCTGTTTTGAGCTTTTTTTTCTCTTTAAAATTAATCTTAATTTGTTTTTGTGATTTCCCTATTTGAGTTGATATCAGGGTGTTCTGTTCTGTGAACTTGTGTTGTGTTGGTATTTGATATTATTAATTTTCTGACCAAACAATTTCCTTTAGTATTTCTTGTATCTTTGGTTTGGTTTTTGCAAATTCTCTAAGCTTGTGTTTATCTGTAAATGTCTTAATTTTGCCTTCATATTTGAGAGAGTTTTGCTGGATATATGATCCTTGGCTGGCAGTTTTTCTCCTTCAGTGCTCTGTATATGTCATCCCATTGCCTTCTTGCCTGCATGGTTTCTGCTGAGTCGTCTGAACTTATTCTTATTGATTCTCCTTTGTAGGAGACCTTTCTTTTCTCCCTGGCTGCTTTTAAAATTTTCTCTTTATCTGTGGGTTTGGCAAGTTTGATGATAATATGTCTTGATGTTTTTCTTTTTGGATCAATCTTAAATGGGGTTCGATGAGCATCTTGGATAGATAACCTTTCGTCTTTCATGATGTCAGGGAAGTTTTCTGCCAACAGATCTTCAACTATTCTCTGTGTATTTTCTGTTATCCCTCCCTGTTCTGGATCTCCAATCACACTTAAGTTATCCTTCTTGATAGAGTCCCACATGATTCTTAGGGTTTCTTCATTTTTTTTAATTCTTTTATCTGATTTTTTTCAGCTATATTTGTGTCAATTCCCTTGTCCTCCAGATCCCTCACTCTGCATTCCAATTGCTCAAGTCTGTTCCTCTGACTTCCTATTGCATTGTCTAATTCTGTAATTTTACTGTTAATCTTTTGGATTTCTGAATGCTGTCTGTCTATGGATTCTTGCAGCTTATTAATTTTTCCACTATGTTCTTGAATAATATTTTTGATTTCTTCAACTGCTTTATCAGTGTGTTCCTTGGCTTTTTCTGTAGATTGCCTTATTTCATTTCTGAGGCATCTCTGATGTCTTGAAGCATTCTATAAATTAGTTTTTTTTTTTTTTTTTTTTTTTTAATATTCTGCATCTGGCAATTCCAGGATTGTATCTTCATTTGGGAAAGATTTTGATTCTTTAGCTTGGGGAGTTGTGGAAGCAATCATAGTCTGCTTCTTTATGTGGTTTGATATCAACTGCTGTCTCCATCTATAAGATATTGTAGTGATTTATTTTGTATTTGCTCACTGAGTCGTATCTTGTTTTGTTCTCTTTCATTATACGTAGATAGGCTACTCGATTGCACTGTCTTGATTGTTGTAGCCCTTGAATCACTTATGTCCTATTACCAGCTGGTTTGGGCTGTTACCAGATATATAAGCCTAAGAGTCTGTTCACTATTCTTGAGTAGAATCTGATTTTGGGTCATCAAGTGTGTGGTGCAGACTGTCACCTCTTCACCTAGAGGAGTAGTGGTGATAGTTTTGTGCACCAGATTCTAGTAGCAGCAGAGGTTCACACTCCAGGGGGGGCAGGATGCTGACAGGCTTCCCCCAAGTGCCAGTGAGTTAGGTGTGTCTCTATTCCTAAAGCACTTTGGTGGGTGGGCTCTGCAGGTGTACCTTAGGCGTCCAATGCAAGTACCTCTACAGATTAGTAGGTGTCACCATCCTTAGACCCCTAAGGCAGGAGGCTAGTTGGTCTGCAGAGCTTCAGCCCTCAGTTCCCCATTGTGGGTCAGTGAGGGCTCTGTTGAATACACAGAGACATCAGACCTGGGAAACTTGTCTTTCCAGTAATCTGCTAAAACAATTACAGTCAGATCCCTATCAGAATTGCCTTTGCATTATAATAGCCACCTTGTTCCCTGTAGGGATGAAAGCCCAAGACTGTGGATCTCATATGCTTGGCTGGAGCTGGTTCTGTATTTTTAGTCCAATTAGGTAAGAATTTTTGGTCCCTGGGTTTTTAGTAGCTGCTTCTCTCAGGCCAGGAGAATGGGTTAGGAAAAGATGAAAAAAAAAAAAAGAAGAAGAAAAACTGCAGAGCACTTCACTCTCTGGCTCAGGAAATTTCAGTGTTAATGAAGCCTCCTGGGAAAGGGAGGAGAGGGATCAGATAAATAGGAGAGAGTAGCACCCGGGAATATAGACAAAGTTACTTATCTTGTTTGGTGATGACTGTTTTATCTGAGATTCCCGAGGGGTG
Source organism: Elephas maximus indicus (assembly GCF_024166365.1). Classification (NCBI taxonomy): domain Eukaryota; kingdom Metazoa; phylum Chordata; class Mammalia; order Proboscidea; family Elephantidae; genus Elephas; species Elephas maximus. The sequence goes on from NC_064832.1 coordinate 83,145,780, forward strand.
CGTTGACTGTGTGCACTGGCTGGGTAGAGATTGCCCCTGAGGGTCAGGCCTGTGTTCCGTGCTTGTGCTGTCTCAGAAGCCGTGGTCAGTTCCTCCGCTCCCAGTCCAAAGCCCAGCGCCAAGGTTCCCCAGCCGGAACACCCCAGTCCCGGCTCCAAAACCAGTCGCTGCCTCCCAGTGACTTCTCCTCCTGTCAGCCGTATCACTGCACTGCCTGCGTGCACTGGCTGGGCTTCCCCCGAGGTCACTTCAGGGGGCTAGGGCTTTGTCCCATGTTTGCGCTGTCACAGGATGCCGTGCTCAGCTCCCCTGCACTAAGTCCAAAGCCCGGCGCCAAGGTTTTCTGACTGGGATGCTGGCTCCAGGCTCCAAAAGCAGTCGTTGCTTCCCCGTGGTTGTTCATTCTCAGTCTCTGTCGCTCAGGTCAACTGTTTAGATCTGTGTTTGATGGTCAGGGTTCGTAGATTGTCATGTATGTGATCGATTCATTTGTTTCTCCAAGTCTTTGTTGCAAGAGGGATCTGAGGTAGCGTCTACCTAGTCAGCCATCTTGGCCCCACCTTCCCCCTTGTAATTTCTTAATCACCCACTTTTTAAATCACTTTTCATTACCTATCTCAGTCTATTATTGCCTATCCATCTACCCACTAATCTATATAAAAAAAAAAATTTTTTTTTTTTTTTTATATATACAACTATATTTCCTCTTTTGACACATACTGTCTTAAAACCCAGGGCAAAGAAGAGTACCTGAAGTTAGCAGATACTCAGTGAAGATTGGTGGAATGAATGAAATAAATGAATAAATGCATGCCACACATTTTTCTCATTCAGGAATCAATAATACATAACCCCTCCCAATCCGGTCTCATATGCCTTAAATTCCCTGTACTTTGTGGCATTCAGTGATGACAAAAATTGTTTCAACTAAGTTGCCAGCATATGACAAACCTGTTCTATAGTTCTATATCAATAGCAAGAGACAGTTCAAGGAAGAGCTTAAAAGCACACCATTTAAGCTGAACTGTATTAAAGATAAGCAGGCAATATCATAAGTTAGATGGAAAAGCTTACATACTATGTGATTTTATCTATATAAACTGGAAAAACAAGGAAGATGATCTTTTGAAATGGAAATCAGTATAGTTGTTCTCTTTTTGGGGTAATGATTAGAAGGTTACATGAAGAGGCTTCTGGAGTATTTATAATAGCATGTAACTTGATCCTAATGATTACACAGATGTGTACTCTTTGAAAACTGAGTTGAACTTATAAGGGTTTTTTTTTTTTTTTTTTTTTAAGTTTACCTATGTATTTACATTTCTATCAATAATTGACACATAAAAAAAAATCAGTTATATGAGGACTTGGGAGAAGAATGATTTAGGTAGGACAACAGTTTATGTAAAAGTCCTAACAAAGAGTTTAGCTTGATGTCTTCTAGGAGAAGAATGGAAGCAAGTATGATTGCAGCATAGTGAGGAAAGGGTGAAACATCTAGTTAATATGATCAGATACCAGACCGGGGCCAGATGTTGTAGAAACTAATAGACCATAGCACGGAGTTGGAATTTAATTTTAAATGTGAAAGGAGACCACTTGAGACTTCTTGGCATCAAAAAGATTGTCTGTTTGATTCCACCCGGTGCTTCTTGGAAACTCTATGGGGCAGTTCCACCCTATCCTAGAGGGTCACTATGAGTTGTATTCGACCCAATGGCAACAGGTCAGGGTTTTTGGTTTTTAATCTTTACAGAAGCAGACTGCCACATCTTCCTCCCTCAGAACTGCTGGTGGGTTCAAACCACTGGCCTTTCAGTTAGCAGCCAAGCACTTTAACCACTGTGCCACCAAGGCTCCTTGATAACCCACTAGGTGTGTTAAACAACAAATTGGACATTGTAGAAGAAAAATCAGGTAACTTGAAGGCATACAGGTGCAAGCTATCCAGACCGAAGCAGAATGAACAAAGGCTAAAAATATGATCAGAGCTTCAGAAAATGTGAGACAATATCAAAGAATTAAGTTATGTATGTAATTTTAGTTCCAATAAGAGGAAACATATTGCATACATGGTACAAAGAAATAACTGCTGACTTCTCTTCAGAAACAATCCAAACAAATGTGCTTGTCAGAGTTTGATATTAAGGTTACGCTGGCCCCAAACATGAATCAGGTTTTGATACCTTCAAGTTTATTTTCTGAAAAGGCTGTGGGAAGGTTAATGGTGTTTTTCATTTGAATATTTTATCAAATTCACTGGTGAAATCACCTGGACCTGAAGTTTTCTTTTTGGGAAGGTTTTAAATAATAAATTCAGCTTCTTGAACGGCTATAGTGCTAATTGGCTTTTGTGTTTCTTCCTGTGTTAAATAGGATGAGTTATGTTTATCAAGAAATTTGCCAGATTTTAAAATGAGTTGACAATGTTATTCTATACATATTATTTATCATTACACACTTAGTATCTGTAGGGTCTGTGTTGTTAACCCCAAGTTCATCTCTGATATTGGGGTTTGTGTGTTCGATTTATCTCTCTGAGTCTATCAGTAATTTTTTTTTAACTTCTCAAAGAATATAGCTTTTCATTTTGTTAAATTTCTCTATTGTGTCTTTCTGTTTTGTTGTTTTTCTGCTCTTATCTTTACGACCCCCTTCCTTCTACGCATTTTGGGCTTATTGATCATCTTTTTCTACCTTGTTAAGACTGAATCTTAGGCTACTGCTTTTTGATCTTTGTTCATTACTAACTAGTTTAAGCTTTCAAAGCTTTGTTTCCAACTCAGCACACTGCTTTGTCTTTATACCATACATTTTCATATATTACATTTTAATGATCATTCAGTTACATTTATATTTTAATTTCTCTTGTGATTTCATCTGTGATCCATGACTTATTTAGATATGCTTTGATGAATTTCTATATAGGGTTTCAAAAATAACTTACTTGCATTGATTTCACATTTAATCTCATTTTTGCCAATTAATTCACACTCTATTTTTCTATGACTCTGATACACTTAAATGCATTTGTAAATCATTTTTTTTGGCTTAGTAAATGGTCTATATTTGTGAATGTACCATGTGTACTTAGAAAAAGTCTGCAATCTGTAGTTGTTGGGTGTAACATTCTGTACCCGTCAATCAGATCAAAGTTGTTGAGAGTTTTGTTTATATCATTAAAATTTTTTATTTTTTTTCTAGTTGATTTATCAGTTATGGAAAGAGGTATGCTAAATTTTCTTATTCTGTACCCATTTAATTTTGTGAATTTTATCTTCATGTATTTCACGGGTCTGTTGATTGAAGGGCAACTGGTTTGGTGTTTTGGTCTAATACACTTTTATGATTTTTATGCTTTCTTGATGAATTGTCCCTTTTATCATTATAAAACTTCCCTCTTTAATACCCTTTGTCTTGCAGTAGATTTTTTTTTTTTTTTTGGCCTGGTTTTTTTTTATTCAAATAGCTCCTCCAGCTTTATTGTTGTTGTCCTTGTTAGTTGCAGTCAAGTCAATTCTGACTCATGGTGACCCTGTATGTTCAGAGGAGAACTTCTCCATAGGGTTTCCAAGGCTGTAATCTTTCAGAAGCAAATTGCCAGGCCTGGCTTTTGAGGCATGTCTGGGTAGATTTGAATCATCAAAGTTTCAGTTAGTAGTCTAGTACTTAACAGTTTGTGCTAAGCAGGCAGCCTCCAGCTTTATAATTCTTAATGTTTTTATTAGCCTTAATGTTATCATGGTTTTAATTTTTGTGTCCATTTACTTATATTTTCTTGGGTATTTAAAAGTGTTCCTCCTGCAAGTTGTATAATATAGGGTTATGCTTTTTTATGCAGTCTGCCAATCTCTGTCTTTTAGTAGAGAATTTATTGTAATTATTTATATGACTGAATTTAGGTACATCATTTTATTTTATTTATTTTTTGTGGTCCCGTCTAATTTTTATTGTTTGCTCTCTTTTTTTTTTTTTTAATTATTTGAGTATTTTTAGTGTTCCTTTTTAAATAAAATATCTTTTTGGACATACTTTTTGTAGTTGTTACATTTTTTAGTTGTTCCAGGGTTTTCTAAGGACACTTTGGTGGCAAATTGGTTAAGCGGTTAGCTATTAAGCAAAACATTGGAGTTTGGAACCTACCAGCCTCTCCGTGGGACAAAAAACTTGGCAATCTGCTCTTATAAAGATTACTAGAAAATCCTATGGGTACTTTCTACTGTGTCCTATAGTGTTGCTATGAGTCAGGATAGACTCAACAGCACAAACAACAACAGGGTGTTTTTCATATAGATAATAAGATTTACTTTACATTAATGTAGAAACCTTGCAATCAAAATGTTAACGGTTCGCTTAGCCTTAACCTTTTTAGTTACTATATATATATATAACCTGTTTTAGTTATCATATATATTACACCAACGTATGTTGAAAACTTAAACTGGAGAAGTGACTCACATGGGGAAATAAAAGTCAAATTAAAATATTCTCAGTTTGAAGAAGTCTGTCAGCAGATGTGCTCTACAAGAAATGCTGAAGGACGTTCTTTAGATTGAAAAGAAATTACACCAGATAGAAGCCCTAATCATCAGAAGGAATGAAGTAATAACAACAACAATGGTAAATATGTGGATAAATGTAACATATTACGTTTTCTCTACATTGCTTAAAGTATGTTTGACTATTCAATAAAAAAATATGATTTTATTCGGAGTTATTAATGTAGTCAGTGGGTGGGATATTTTATACTGGTAGTCCTCAACTTATGACAGGGTTCTGTTCCAATGATTGTGTCATAAATCAGTTCTGGTGTAAGTTGAACACCTTTTTTATTCAATATTTCCTTTTATCGTCAGTATCTTTATAAATATGATCTTTATTTGTCTTTGTTGAATACGTTATGTATAAACTTGCAGATATATTTTAATACATACATATATCCGTTGCCATGGAGTCAGTTCCAACTCATAGAGACCCTATAAGACAGAGTAGAACTGCCCCATAGCATTTCTAAAGAGCAGCTGGTAGATTCAAACTGCCCACCTTTTGGTTATTAGCTGAGGTCTTAACCACTGTGCCACCAGGGCTCTAATATATACATATATACATACATACATTAAAAAAAAAAACATAGAAATTTACCCCAAGGTTGAAGAAGAGTTGGACAATGTTGGCAATTTGTTAGCTGCAGTGATGCCATTTGTGGCAGGTTCTGGATCATGTGGATTATCCCTGGGAATAGGGATGGCATTTCTAGGCAGAAAATTAGGGAGAATTCTTTGCATAGTCCTTTTTTTATTATTATTCTTTTTTTCTTCATCTATTTCATGATAACGTATCACTGGTTCCCAAATCGGCCTATCGACTTCAGCAAAGCGATCAGTGGTTCATGTTTTCGAGCAACTGAAACTCTTGATTTAGTTTTGAAAACTAAATCAATACAGCAGTATTTTGAACAGTAAATCATAAAATCGAACATCTGCAAGTGAACATCTGAGAACGATAGCATCAGCAAGTGACGTGGTTCATCATTATATATGGTACGTATTTAAAAAAAAATTTTTCTTTTTTTTTTTTATTACTAACAATAAGATGTGCAAAAAAAAAAAAAAAGACCAGAAGGTCGTAAGTGCTGTTCGTCGTGACTCAAACACATTGTAAGTCGGGGACCTCCTGTACTACCATAGCAGAATTTGTACTCTATTTCTTGTGTATATGAATCTCTTTATATAGTCCATTATCTATGAAGCAAATACCCTAGTGTTAGAATCTAGATCACCCACCATCCGATACTACTAATTATATGATCTTTGTCATTTATAAAGAAAAATAATTTATCTTTACAAATAAACATTTAAAATAACACACTTTTTGTATTGCTGGATATAATCATAGTTATTCAAGTTTTGATTATCTAAGCTCAATAAAAATACATTTCATGATTTTCATATATCTTTTTTTTGGGAAAGCTATTCACAATGAAAAGTAAAATTTGGTATATTCATCCTGGATTATGTAAAATCTGAGCTTAATGAGGTACATCTTTGCTAATAACATAAACATTTAACTGCTTCCAAATTATTCGCAGATTCTCTGCACATTGTATTTAAACAGTCTGAAAATTATATTTCTTATTTAATAAGATGCAAAGCTATAGGATAACAACTAAAAAGCGTGACTAGACAACTGTTTCAATAAGTTTTGTCAAAAAAGGGAACAAAAATAAAACATGGAATAACAAGTAGTTCTTAAGGGAAGTGGAAATTAGTAAATGCTTTATTTTTAATATGTGGATGATAACATAATCATAGGAGTTAACAGACAATGTGGCACATACATGTTGAAATTCCCAAGAATAAACATAGACAGAGAATTAATAAGAAGTAGTAGGAAAAAAAAAATTTTTTTTTTTTTTTAGTAGGTAAACAAGATACAAATCCATTGACAGATGATAGCAATTGGCCTCCGCGTTGATGGATTCTAACCAGTAAGGGATAACAGGTCATAAAATGAATGATATGATACGAAAATTAGGGGGCTACTAGGAAGTAAGGCGAACGAACTCAATATGGCATTGAGAAGAGAACACTTACCACATTTCTAAATCCTTACTGTGGGGCTTCCTACTTCTCTTGTTTATTAGACATCCCGTTTCCCCCACTATTTAAAGAATGAGTGACTAATTTCACCTGAGGTTTAGTTCGATGGAGCAAAACTAGCTAAATCTAATGTCACATCTGAAAATGAAGGAGGAACCTTGTACTATGAGGCACCAGACACCTAGAGCATGTCAGGAAAAAAAAAAAAAAAAAAAACATAAAATAACTTAGGTTTAATAAAATACACGAATAGAGAAAATTAGTTCTAAATTACATGAATTGTATTAGCTAGGCATTTATCATTTGTTAGCAGAAAATTTTTCTCAAGGTGAAGCCTAAGAACAACTCTGTGCTTCTAAATGGATTCTTAAGTGTCTGTGAATGTCTGTCAATAATGAGTTTATAAATGTCTTGTGTCTTCATTAATTCCTATGTAAGTTTATCTATTTTATTCAAATTTTTAAATAATATAAAATGATAAAAGCATTTATCACATCAGCTGAATGAATGTGGTTAAGCACTGCTATGTAATTATAAGATTCATTTTGCCTTTCAGTTTACAATCACTTTGGCATCAAGTTATCTATCATCAAAATAGGGGCTTAGTAGATGAAAACTGAGGGTCCTTAAAAGAGAAGTGAGGCATTCAAGAACAGTTGATGGTCAAATAAGATAATGTAGTGTGTCATATTGACATAGATTTTAGAGTAGTCTAATTTGATAATTCGTTAAGAATGAAAAAAGGCAGGATATGCAATCAAATCTGAGAAGCATGTGTACTGTATCAGTCAGGCTACAAACATGGGTGTTAACCCATTTATCTATATGCTCTTTACAATAGAAACATCTGATATGTCAGAACATAGAAGACAAGGGAGAAAAAAAACTACTTGTCATTCCAACACTAACAAAAATAAAAATAGAAGGTATGTTAATATCAGAGTAATTGATGTAAAGACAAAAAGCTTTTCTAAAGACAGAGAAATTACATGATAATAAAAGTTTCAATTTGCCAGGAATAAATTACAATTCTAAATTTATGTGCATCTAAAAAAATCCTTCAGACAAAGAAATAAAAATAGAAGTAAAATGAGAACCAAATTAACCTACATTCAGAGTGAAAGATTTTGAGCACAAACCTCTCTGTAATTGAGAGAATTGTAAGACCAAATGACCCTTTAATGGGTTAATTCTTTATATTATTTTTCAGAATATTTTGGCGATGCCAAGTTTTTTCACTAATGGGGTGAATGCTGAATCATTGTTTGTCACTAACTTTTTATTATTTAAAAAAAACAGGGTGCCGATTTCAAGAGGGACGTATCAGTCCCATATTCCATGAAGCGCATTGTACATCTCAATCCCATGGCACATCACACTTCCTGGTTACACTTGAGCCATAAAATATCCTACTCAACTTTCCAAAAACGTAGAAAAATACACACAGTATACTACACATTCCACTTGCTCCTCATAATTGTTCTCAGTTTGATTTAGAGTGGGCCATATCAGCACCAAGTTCCATGAAGCACATCAGACTCATGGGGCATATCAGCCCCATGGCCCAGGAAGTGCATCACAAACTGTTTTCACCCCAAAAAATAATTCATCTACTGAATGCTGGTGACCTTACCTTCCCAGTAACACAAAGAAAGTAGTAACTATACTTGAAAGGCTTATCTCACTGTACAGAAGCAAATTGACACAAAAGTTTGACACAATCTCTGCCCTGGGAAGCATCGTCTCACACGAATGGCTCTCAAATGTGGCACAGACCAACTTCCTTGTTTTTTAGGCAGTTGCATCAGTATCTGCCACGACGACAGAACATACTAAAGTGGCTCAAATGGGTGCCAGTAAACTTCCAAGGGCAGAAAATGTAACACAACATATATATTTCATGTCCATGAAAGGGATAATACGTATTTACAGAAGATTTGAAAAACATGATTAGCAAAACAAAGAAGGGAGAAAATATTCACAATTTTAAGTTTTGTATTTTCCAGTGTTTAAATCATGAGCATTATAGCTTCCGTACACAGAGTGCAATGGCAAAGCACTCTCTAGAAGTTGTACCTCTCTTTAGCTGTGAATGCTTTCCTTCATTTCCAAACTTCTGACCGTGTAGTGTACAGTCTCTTAAGTTCACTTACTGCTTCATGCCTTATTATCCTGCTTCTTCGTCCAACTCCATAGCAAACTACTAACATCAGTTTCAGTAATGGCATCCTAAATGCTAAATACAATGTCAATCTTTTAATCTTAATCTTACTAACTCCTTCTTGAAAATTTGAAACTGCTCAAACTCCTTGTTGTTCTTTGATTTTTAGGACATCATTTGTATGTTATTTTATTTTTTCTTATCTCTCTATTCATTTTATTATAGTCACCTAAAAAGATTAATCTTTCTCTACTTACATCTAAACCATTGTTTAGGTTATCATCCTAAGCTCTCTTTCCTTTTCAGATTCCACATTGGAAGAAAACAAACAGCACCTCTGATCTCTTCATGATACTCACAAAGTCAAAATATGTACTCGGATATCTTGGAGATATCTCCATTTAGTTTTTCTACAGTAAGAGTTTTTTTTTTTTTTTTAAGAGTATGCTCAGAGTGTAATTAACGGTCTCTCCTCCAAGTCAAGTCACTCAAGATGAATGTTGGGGACTTTTCATTCACTCCCTTAGATTAATTGCCCACCATGGTATCAATTTTAGTACTGAAATCTCTTCTCATATTTCTTCCTCCTTATATGTGCATATTATGAAATTTACTGTTGACATTTATTGGTGTAATTAGTAAAATAGCCAGAATAGTGAATCATCTATTGTTTTATTTATGCAGCATTAATTTCAATCCCTTCTACAAACAAGTTTTCACTGTTTTATATTCCAACCATGAAATTTGAAGTATTGCCAAATGTTTCACATACCCCATTTACTGATTACAGAACATTAGCCTAGCAGAAAACATGTAACACAAGCTGGACAAAGCAAATTATATCCCAGAGATTTATTAGCATAAGGCCAGAGAGGGGCTTAGTTAGGTCCGCCTTGGCTATAAAGCCACAAAAGGAAAAATAAGCTTCTTGAACAGTCTTCTTCCCCAATATAAGGAGGAAGACGAGATGGAAAGACAGGGAGAGAAAGAGAGAATAAATCCTAGCCATATGAATTTCTCTGCTTGAAGCTTCTCATATAATTGTGCTGTATCATTGATCATTCCATATTTATTCAGCCATTCAGTCATTGAGCATTATATATTTATTAAATTTCTTTGTTGTGTTCTAACAAACTTCAGACATGGCTTCTGTTCCTTGCAGCTAAAATATTACTGCCTGAGGTAGTTTTCTAACTAATCAGTTTACAATTCTCCCTGTTCTAATACAACTGTTTTTTAAAAAATGTAACTTTCTTAAAAAACAAATCTAATTATATCATTTTCCTAATGAAAATATTTAAGTAGCTTTTTGATAAATAAAATAAAAATTTAAAAATAATTCATATCATTTAAATGGTGTGGAATTGGGCTCTCGCCTTTTCCAGTCACTTTTATTTTCATTTATTTTATCCATAAAGAATACTTAATTATCTAATTAATTTCCAAAATACCAGGCACTATTCTTGAAAGAAAGAAACCCTGGTGGCATAGTGGTTAACAGCTATGGCTGCTAACCAAAAAGTTGGCAGTTCAAATCCTTCAGGTGCTCCTAGGAAACCATACGGGCAGGTTCTACTCTATCCTATAGGGTTGCTATGAATGGAAATCCAGTTGAGCTCAACAGATTTGATTTTTGTTGTTGTTGTTATTCTTTTAAGACAGGAGATGCCCATTTTCTCATAGAGTTTTGTTGTAGTGAAATGCTCCTATGTGTGTTTATGTGGTGTGTGTGTACATGTTTGTACATATGTACATACACCTATATACACAATATACCGACACACATGCACTCACATATGTGTGTATATATGTATGCATGTATATGCATGTGTATATGTGTTTATAAATGTGTATATGTATGTTTTATACATGCAGATGTTGCTTTAATTTGCTTGCATTGCTTATTTTCTTTTTTTCACCCTCTTCTTTCTCCCTGGAATGCACTTTGATGTCTAGAGTTAAAAAAAAAATGTTAAAAATCAGTATTTTTTTTTATTACCTAAGTCAGTCATCACTTATTCCCCAATAGAGAGATACATCTAAACATCCATGGAGATTTAGATTTTTGGAGGGTCAGCCTCCTGACCCTCCAAATCTCCTGTACATATATTTGTTCTGACCACAGAGTACAGTAATTTCTAGTTTACCTTCTATCCCCTGGACTCTATACTGAGAGTTTGAAATCAGGTAATCTAGTGTTGTGCTTCTGACATATTTGCAAATGTAGAGGGAAAGAAGATTTAGGAATTTTTTTTTTTAATGAGAAAATTGGGAAGTTAGAAAATTAGCTGTAGAGGTTGATTGCCTTTGCATGTACAAGATTTAATTATGGGGGGGATGACAATATATTGAGGCAGAGAGTATTCAGATGTACCTCAGATAAAGAGTCCAATTTGGAGAACAGTAATGTGTTCTCAAGTTGAGCTACTAGCCTACAGTGAAACACACATATAAGAACATGCACATAGTGATAAGATATATATATTTATATATGTGTGTGTATATATATATATATATACACATGACAGTAAACACAAGATTTCTGGATCAGTAGTGGACAGACAGATTATTTAATTACAGAATATTTTAATGCTGGCTGCCATTTTCCACTCTGGGCAACAGGATGACAGATGCCATCTGTCCTTACATGGGGGTCTGTTTTAGACAAGAGGAACCTTAATGTTATGAATCTCAGATCTCATATAAGGAAGTTTGCCCAGCAGTCTCTCCTCCTGTCTAGAAAATAAGAGAGACTTTATCTTTCCAGTATAAACAAATCTTCTGAGAAAAAGAAGGTGATAAAGGACTCCAGAAGATATAAAGCTGTGCATCTATCTTTAACTCATAAGATGTGTTTGCCATTCACTCATCCTTTAACCCACATTGCCAGTATTTTTCATACAGGAAGACCAGACCATGCAGAAACATGAAAAAAATTCATACAGAAGTCTTTCATAACACACTGAAGACTGATAATATTTGTGGAACTATTCATTTTCTGGCTCAAATTCAGTTTGTTTACCTTCATTTATAGGTAAAATGTTTCAGAAGTCCTTTCAAGCATAATCCACAATTTTTCAACATCACACAGACAAGAAGAGCTTTAAATTTTGTACTTTCAAAAATATTTTGTGAAATGTGTAAGATTTAGATCAAAAACTACTCGAGAATGTCACCTTTAGGGGAATCATAAGCTCTCAGTAAGAAATCAGAAATCATAATTGTAGAGAAAAAATAAAGTTATTTTTGGAATGAAGCTTACTCAATACAGAAATGCATGAAGAATAAAAGGCAAATTGCTGGAAATTAACAATACCAAATGAAATAGCTGTAGCATCAGTCAGTGTACATATTATTATTTCATACAGAGATTCATCTCAAAACTTTTTGATTTATTTTGTCTCACACACCTGGTACCTCTTCTAAGTAATGGGAATTCAATGACTTACATAACAATCTTATTGCCAATGGTAAGGTGCAAAGACAGAAAAGTAAAATGACAATTGTGTGCCACAGTGCTTCCAGAATAATTATAGTTTAGTTTTGTTTTTTTGTTAGTGACCTTATCTCTATTACTCCAAGAGAAAATATTATAATTTTGTTGAATATTATGACTATTGTTTTTTCTATAGTTTTAGCAAAATGCGAACGTTGAAGCACTGTTTCCTTCCTGAAGAGTAATGTTTCTGTGCTACATTTTTACTGACGATAATTTGTGGTAAATTTTCTTCTGCTTGAACTAAAGATTTTCTGGATATACAGGGACAGAAACCAACACTACAATGACCACCTCATCTTTTTTTATTTTGGTAGGTCATTTTTATATTCTACTTTTAAAAAATTATAATTGGCTAACTTCTTTCTTTAAAAGAGAAATATGGTAATTGATCTCTTCTGTTATCAAGAGATGATTTCTCCTTTCACAATTCTGAATGGACTGTAACTATTCTATTTTAATTCCTTGGCATAAGGTAATGTTGAGGGGAAGGATGAGTTAACCAGTACAGTTTTTTTTTTTTTTAATATTCTTTCAAAAAATCTAATAATTTTTTTTTCAGATTTTTCCAGATGGGCCATTGAGGACTTTGAAAAGATGAAGGGTTGGTGATTCCCACCAAATCCTCATTCAACTCTCTTATTTGGTATGTGCAGAAAACAGACAAATCTCAAACAATGGCTGTGAATTATCATGATCAAGTTGTGACTTCAATTGTAACTGTTGTTACAGTTTTGTTTTCATTGTTTGAGCATATCTCATGGTCTTTGCTTTTTCACCTGATGAAACTGTTTTCTATACATATTAGTTAAAAACCACTGGAAGCAGTTTGCTTTTAGCTGGAAAGACCAACATTACAGCTTCACTGTCCTACCTCAGGGGCGATTCACCTCTTCAGCCCTATGTAATAATTTAGCCCACAAGACAGCACAATGGTTCAATACATTGAAGACATCATGCTGATTGGAGCTAGTGAGCGAGAAATATCAACCACTTTAGGCTTATTGGTAAGATATTTATTTACCAGAGGCTGGGAAATAAACAAAAACCAGGGACCTTCTACCTCAGTGAAATTTCTAAAGTTTCTTTGGTGAGGGCATGCCAAGATTTTGGATTTCCTACTCCGGTCCATTTACTGAGGTGGCCCAAAAGCTATTAGTTTTTAGTAGGTCCCAGAACACATCAATGTTCCTCATACTTCCAGTCTGTCATAGAAGCCGCTCTACTATTTAGGCCATATGATTTGTCATGTCTGATTACACTTTCAAGTTTTATTGGCTAATAGCGAGTTGTTTGGAGACTTTAGCAGGCCCCTATAGGTGAATCACAGTATAAAGCCTTAAGATTTTGGAGCAAAGCCCTTCCATCCTCTGCAGATAACTACTCTCCTTTTAAGAAATAGCCTTTGGTTTGCTACAAAGTCTTAGATGAGAGTTAACCCATACCCTTGGGCCACCAAATTACTGTGCAGTCTGAGTTGCCCTTCATGAACTGGGTATTGTCCGACCCAGGAAGCCTTAATGAGGAATGAGAACTGTCAGAACGTCCTATCAGGATGTATGTTGCTGATCAGAGTTGGGCATGCACTGCAACATTCCATTGTCAAATAGAAGTGGTGCATATGAGATTGGTTCAAGCAGGCCCTGAAGACAAGTAAATCATATGAAGAAATGGCCCAAATGCCGATAGCCCCAACTCCTGGTACATTACTTTTTTCTCTCAGCCCACATCTATAACCTCATGGGATTTCTCTATGACCAGTTGACTAGAGAAGAGATAAATTGGGCCAGTTTACAAATGGCCCTGTATAATATACAGGCAGCACCTGAAAGTGGACATTCATTACTACAGCCCCTTCCTGGGACATCCATGATTGGGCAGAACTTACATCAGTACACCTGGTTGTTCATTTTGCCTGGAAAAGAAATGGCCATATAGATATGTAGATTATGGGTAGATAGACAGATAGACAAACGGATAGGTAGTAGATGATAGATAGACAGAGATAGATAGGTAGATAGGTAGATAGATAGATAGATGATAGATAGATAGATAGATGATAGATAGATGATAGATAGATAGATAGATAGATAGATAGATAGATAGATAGATAGATAGATAGATAGATAGATAGATAGATAGATAGATAGATAGATAGATAGAGATAGACAGATTTAACATCTTAGATGGTAAGAGAACAGGAGAGAGATAAACAGATATGCAATTTTTAATCTCTCTCTTGTTCTCTTATCATCCAACTTAAGATGTGTTAATAATAAATAATAGTTAACTTTATATCATTGTATTTAAGTTACCAGGATATCAAGAAGAGTGGTGTCACTGAAGATATTTGCACCCTCCACTGGGGAAAAGTTCAGCATGTTTTTGGTTGTACGGAATATAGCTGTTTCATGCTAGGTGGAATTATGACTTTGTTATTGTATTTATTACAATAACTATTTTAAGGAGAAGTGCAAGGGTACAAACCTGGTAAATGGTGGAATGTGATAGTCAGGTTTATGGGTCAATTTGGCTAAACTACAGTCTCTAGTTCTTAATTAAATGTTAACTTAGGTTTTTTGTAGATGTGATTAAAGTCCATAATTAGTTGACTTTAAGTAAGGGAAATTATCCTAGATATTCTGGGTGGGCCTTACTCAATTAGTTGAAAAGCCTGAAGAGCAGCAGCAGAAGAAATTCTGCCTGCGATGAGTAACTTCAATTATCCCTAGAGTTTCTGCCTGCTCTTTCTGAAAGCCAACCTATGGATATCTGACTTGCCTGCCCAGCCCCCACAACTGAGTAAGCCAATTCCTTTCAATAAACCTCTTAATATATATCTCCTACTGGTACTCTTTCTGTAGGTGAATCCTGGCTAATATACATTTATAACCTCACTTTCTAATACACTGGGCTGTGAGCCACTTGAATATTTTTCAATTCATAGATTAGCCTGGATTTAGAACCTTTTGCATTGTGACTGAAGATTATTCCATTGCTTTCATCTTTGCATTCATTTATCACATATCTAAAATAAGATATACTCGTAGACACTCCACTTGCTTATGTGCATGATAGCTGGATGGGTACAGTATACTTTAGAGCAGATGCACAAAATGACAGGCTTCTCTTCCAAGTGGGGGGGCGTATGAGTGGAGGAAGGAAGTTGACAGGGGGTGAGCAGAGAGAAGGAAAATGAGGCTCAGTGCAGCATAGCATAAGCCCTCATTCTTCTGCCCTCTTGGTATCATCACTGGAAACATTTCTGGTGTACCACAGGTGTATTCAGTGGGATTAGTTATGTTTATCATGGGATAAGGACTGTCTGAAAGTCATATCAAGATGTATGTTGCTGATCTGAGAGAGGGCTCTGGAAAGTTGCCGTGGATTAAAGAGTTGAGGAGCGGTAAAATACAAGGCCACCTAAAATTCGCTAAATATCTTTGAGAAAACTTTGTGCTTCCACAGTCTATGAAATTGGGAAAATCAATGTAAATTTATCAAGATAAAAAATCTAAGGAGGTATCCAACTATTAATAGTATGTGTGTGGCACACTTAAGCATTCATTCCTTTTCTGGATACATCCTGAGATAACTAAAAATAACAAAACTTCAGAAGAAGAAACTCAAGTCTATGCTGAAAATTGCAAAAAGAAAACAAAACAATAAACTGTCAACATGATTAAATTGTTTTGAATTTTTACTACTTTTTTATTAATACTGTAAATGGCACTGTGACATCAAATATAAAAGGGAAAGTAGTAAGATAAGAAATAATGAATAATAAAGGTATAATTTACTGTTAGAGGAATGATTATATTAGATATCCCTAAAAAAACAGTTTCATTGCCATAGGGAGTAGAAAGACAAATAGTTATAATGGAAAGATAAAGAATGTAAGTAAGCTCATCCAATGGAAGGAAGGTGAAAATTCTCCTGGAGCTTCTTCATTGAGGTTAGCATTAGTACTTAAATTGTGTACTGAGTGGACAAAGCCGAATATGTAGCCAAAACATACTGAATGGTAGCAGGGTGCTGGGCTTCTTCCTGATAACTATATACAATCACATTAACAAAATGAGAGATTAAGAAGGCAATAAAATCAAAGCCAGAGAGAATTTCAGGATCATAAAAGTAACAAAATACAGAGCCCAACACTGTTACTTGAGTGTGAGGCTGTTTTCCCTAGAATATTAATTACCAAAATTTAATTATAAAAAAGGAAATTTAAACAGATTTTATGGTGGCTGAAGAAATTGGAAAAGCCTTCAAAGAACTATATCCAAGGTAGGCAACCAGCCAAGATAGTACCAGGGCAAATTTCCATTAAGTTTGATGGCATAAGTAATTATTCTGATGTTCCAGAGAAGAAATACAAATAGAAACTTGCCCATTTCATGTAGTGATATTATCAAAGATGGATATCAAATGCTGACAAAGAGATCGAGAAATCAAAATGTAAAGTACTTTTTCATGAGAAACAGTTGTGGATGTAATGTAATCTTGATAACACATTCTTTTAGCAACTCAAAAATTAGTCCATGTCAATAAATATAATAATATTCCAAATTAGGCAAAATATAAATGTCTTTAAAGGTAATTACATATTTAAAAGCTATCATTGTTCACTACAAAACACATAAAATCCTCAAAGTAAACACAAATTATTTGGAGAGCTTCTTAACATGCCATGTTTGTATTTAAATATCTGTATTTAAATAATAAAAAAAGTGCTTGTTCTGAAAAAAAAATTTCAAGCAATTGTGTAGCTCATATACGAGATATATAAGCAAAATTAAGCCTTCAGGATGGATTTCACATCAATAAAAATCCTCACCACTGGATTGATAAGCAACATCATGATAAACAAAGAAGATATTGAAGTTGTCAAGGATTTCATTCTACTTGAACCATAATCAACGTCCATGGAAGCAGCAGTCAAGAAATCAAATGACATATTACATTGGGCAAATCTGCTGGAAAAGACATCTGTAAAGTGTCAGAAAGCAAAGATATCACTTTGAGGACTAAGGGACAATTGACCCAAGCCATGGTATTTTCAGTCGCCTCACATGCATGTGAAAGCTGGACAATGAATAAGGAAGACTGAAGAAGTGATGCCTTTGAATTATGATGTTGGCATATTCAATGAATATACCATGGACTGCCAGAAAAACAAATAATTTGTCTTGGAAGATGTACAGTCAGAATTCTCCTTAGAAGCAAAGATGGTGAAACTTTGGACATGTTATCAGGAGTGACCAGTCCCTGGAGAAGGACATAGCTTGGAAAAGTAGAAGGTCAACAAAAAAGAAAAAGACCCTAAATGAGATGAATTGACACAGTGGCTGCAACAACGGGCTCAAGCATAGAAAAGATTGTGAAGATGATGCAAGACCGGGCAATGTTTCAATCCGTTGTACACAACTGACTCTCCGGCACCTAACAACAGTAGGACGTACACAGGTGAACCTAACCTGTGTTATTTAGCATAAATGAATCTGTGGTAGTTTTCTAGATCTGCCATACAAATTAACCTAAACTGGGTGTTTTAAAACAACAGTCGTTTATTCTCACGACTCTGGAAACTAGAGGTTTGAAATTAAAGTGGAGCCAGACCCATGCTCCCTCTGAAGGCTCAAGGGAAAAATCTATCCTTCACTCTTTCTTTGCAGATGTAATTAGTTAAAATGTGGTCTTCCTGGATTAGAGGGGGTCCTAAATCTAATGACTGGTGCCTTGTAAGAGGAGGAAAGGGCATACAGAGACACACGCAGACAGAGAGAGGAAAGAAGTCCACGTGAAGACATAGGAGAGATTCTAGCAATGGAGCTACAAGCCAAAACCTGTCAAGACTGCCAGGA
This sequence comes from Elephas maximus indicus, assembly GCF_024166365.1. Taxonomy (NCBI): domain Eukaryota; kingdom Metazoa; phylum Chordata; class Mammalia; order Proboscidea; family Elephantidae; genus Elephas; species Elephas maximus. The sequence continues at coordinate 83,163,900 of NC_064832.1, forward strand.
GCCATTAAGAAGTTGCTCTGGGGCTGGGTTAAGAACTTAGAAAACATTAAAATAATTTCATAAGCTGTACTGAAGTTTAATCATTTGTTTGGCATGAAATACTACCATAGGATTGCTCAAAGTTTCTTTTTAATATATGATATATAAAAGTCAAAATGACTCAGATTTGTCCATCCACAATTTGAAAATGTAAACTAAAATTTGAAAAGAAAAAAATGTGTAGATAGATGTCTATTAACCTCATTTGGCTAGCAACATCTCTATAGAAAATTCCCAGGAGTTATCAAATGGTCAATGAAATATACCAGGGAGTCTAACATCAAAGCCAAAAGCTAAATGAGGAGACAATATAAAAAAAAAGTGGTCTTTCGAATAATGGGCAAATTGTAGGTTCTCCATGTAATGTTTTGGGCAATTGCCTAACCAATTGAGAGGAAAGAAAAAACTAATTACTTTTCTATGGCCCAAAACTTCACACAAAATTTGAAGATATTATTTATTAAATAACATTGAAAACGTTGAACATACTATAGATAACTAGTACGTAGTTTTAATGAAAGTATTCATTAAGTTTAACTTCAAACTCAGAAGCCATAAATTGTTACATGGCAACTTGAAGAGAAATTATCAAATGTATGTCTTTATATATAAGCTGAGGAGCCTGTGGCAGTACAGTGGTTAAAGCGCTCCACTGCTAACCTTAAGGTTGCAGTTCAAACCCCGAAGCCGCCCCAAGGGAGAAAGATATGGCAGTCTGCTTCCATAAAGCTTTACAACCTTATAAATCCTATGGGGCATTTCTACTCTGTCTTATCGGGCCGTTATGAGAGGGAATTGACTCGATGACGGTGGGTTTTAGCGGGTATATACGAGTTGGGTATCTTAAAAGCTAGCAACTCTTTTTCTATATATCTATACTAGAGAACAACTGGAATATTGACCACACAAAAACACATATTTATATATGATTTCTAGTGCAGTAGTGAGTGCAATTACAAAAATTAGTAAAGAAGTAAATAATGTGGAAGTTATTATATACATAGTTTGTATAGATATAAACCAAAATGATAAGTATGATAATCTCTGGGAATGAGAGAGATTAGAGTTGAGGGCTGTTGCCAAAGAAATTATAATCTTATCTGTAAATATTTTATTAAAATGCAATATATTCATGCCCCATGTGTCTAAAAATAATAGTTATAAAAAGAAATGTGTTTTTAGTGGAAAAGAAAGTATACACACATTACTGTCTGTGTTTAATATATAACTTGGAACCAGCCTGGATCAAAACATTTAGTATTGATTTGTTTATTTGAAATTTGGATAGAAATATTTAACTTTCAGGGCTGTTGTGAAGACCAAATAATATAAATCTTTTGTTCAATAAAATGTTTAGTTGAATATATCTACCTACCTACCTACTTATCTATCTACTTATTTATTTATTCTTACATTGCAGGGAGGGGTATAGGTCATAAAGATAGTGGTGAATAAACCAGAAAGTGCCTCTTTTTGAGGTTACTATTTTTATTGGAGTGAAGAATATACATATGCAAAAAGGGTAGATCGTAACATGACACCTAATAAATGATGCAGAATGTATGTTTCCCCTGACTCAGCTTCAATGTCTGAGGCCACTGCCATTCATCTGTATATTTACTTATGGAAAAATGAATAATATCTTTATGTCATAACACACCTCTCTGTAACTGAGTTAGATTAATAAGATCCAGAGAAGCAAAGACAGCTTTATTAATGAATATATTCCTTCACACAATTGTGGATACATTTTTGTTCCTCCATAAAATATGTATTTATGTCCTGCAGCCATGGATCTAGATAGCAAAACCAAAGAATAAGTACTCTATTACTTATTTTTGGCTAATATGTTGAGTACTTGGGAATAAGAATATACATACACTCAAAAGTTTTAATGCACTTGTAGCTATTCTCTTGGTGGCACTTCCTTTTTGTCAAATCCACATTCAGGAGACATTTTTCCTGATGCGTACCTACCTATTTCTGCTTAAACTGAATAAAAGTTTAAAGGTGAGTACAGTACACACTGCAGGTTAATAGTTCATTCAGCATTTGATAAAGTTAATAAAATAAACAGTTGTGCCATTACGTTGTAAAGTTGATTACTAGGGAATGATTAGTTAACTGCCAACTCTTTACAAAGGCCCACGAGACACCTCATGAATTTGTAGATTTCTGAGTACTTCAGCAGTGCTTAAGTTCAAAGAGATATTAAAATGCTGCAACCTCTGATTTCATTTTGACTGTCCTTGGAAAGGCTCCAACAAATCGACTAAAAAGCCTACCACAGGAAGCCAAAGAACTTATATAGCCTGAGAGTCAGAGAAATATTTCTGCTGAATAGAGCACTTACTTCTATTCATGAAAATACGATTCTCTAATTCACATCTCATAATGCATATTTATCAATACATGCATAACAAAGCTTTTAAAGTTTTAGGTCTTTACAGTGTTTCTCTGCCTGGGAAGAAAATAATGCATTTGTGAAAACCATGACACAAAGTGCTGTGCATATTTCACACCAGAAAATGAGGTATTCGTGTAGTTGACTATGTTTGCTATTGCAATAATGGTATTTTTTTTCAATAACCCACTTGAGTGCTCCTGAGTATATGATTCCCTTGAGACCTCCATTTTCATTATAAACAGGCTGCTACTGAGCCTATTTTTATTTTCACAATAATTTGAAATTATAAAAGAAACAATTTCGGAAAGTTTTATTAAAGGAGCACCGTCCAAGCTTATCTATATTGAAACCTACTTTTGTATAATTGAAACTGGGTGAGTGATTTCATTGGAGCATAAAACACAAGGAATTAATCATATAATTTTTTTTTTCAAGAATGAGTAAGGGCGTTCTTTCACAGAATGTATGCTCTATGTGAAGCTACAAAATGAGCCATGTGTTGGGATGTAGGTAGCCTCTTTTCTAAAGCAATTATCTTTTAGGATGGTTTAAAATCTTTGGCCTTTAGAACACATGTGCCTTCTGCTTAAAGCGCTGCTAATAGAAGCATTGATGATGCATAAGTCTATGACTTAGTTCACTGTATCAATCAGTGAAGGATGGGAAAATGCAATGAGACCGAAATCCAAGCAATCAAAAGTACATGAGGAGACACTCATCGAATCAACTGCTTAGGCTGCTCACCTTTAGGTAGTTTAGAGAAAGGAAGTAGAATCAAGTACTCTCCACAAAACCTGTTTGAACACTTGACTAATGTCAATTTTCACCATCAATTCACAAATCTAAGTGTTTCTATTTGAGGAACTGTGTATAAAAGTGTGTGTCAAAGTGTATGTAAGCAGGCGTGTGTAGGTGTATTAGTTTTGGGAAATGTGGACTTCCCGTAATTGTTATCCACCGTCAGTTGTGTCCAGTCCATCCTGACTCATGGTGACCCCATGTGTGTCAGAGTAGAATTGTGCTCCAGAGGATTTTTTAAAAATATTTTATTGTGTTTTTGGTGAATATTTACATAGCAGTTTAGGTTCCCACTCAACAATTTCTACACAAGTTGTTCAGTGACATTGGTTACATTCTTCACAATTTGTGAACATTCTCATTATTTCTGTTGGATTGTTCTTTTTCTATTAATCTAGTTTCCCTGCTCCCTTACATTCTATCTTTGTTTTAAAGTAATTGTCGACCGTTTTGTCTCCTATAGGTGATTTTTTAAAGGAACACCTTCATAGGGTCTTCAATGACTGATTTTTCAAAATTATATCAACAGACCTTTTCTCAGAGCTGCCTCTGAGTCAACTCAAGTCACCAACCTTTCCATTGGCAGCCCAGCACTTAACCATTTGAGCCAGCCAGAGACTCCTTGTTATATCAGGTAAACAAGTAAATTTGCAGAATGATAAAATATTCATGCATGAAATGTAGGTGGACTTGATAAACATTTTAATAGAAATAACTGCTACAAAGAATATGTGCTTATGATTGGGTAACAACCGAAAATACATTCTCCTTAGGGATTACAAGAGATCAAAGATGTGCTGTTGGCCAATATTTCAGCACTGTTTCTGCCAATTCGTTTCTTGGTTGTTGTCCTATTTCTCAATGCATTTCAACGGATTTTAGCCTTTTTTCCATTGAGTCCATTTTTGGTTTCACTGACTAGGGTTTTGTTGTCATACCTTCAAATTCTTAAAAGTGAGCTGAAGTTTCTGATCCCTTTTATTTATCTATTTTTAAAATATATTCATTTTTATCTTATTATTAACTGTTTCTTGCACATATTCTTCTATGTTTCCTGCACCACTGTTAATCAATAGGTCTATATCTTTAGTCTTTCAAACTACATTTTGAGGAAATATATTTCATTAATTTTTAGTAATGCTATGGTTTTGTTCTGATTGTTTCTTTTTGTTTGTTTTGTTTTATCAAATCTGCCTGCTGGAAAACCAGCTATAAAACCAAAAGACCAAACCCAGTGGCGTCAAGTCGATTCCAACTCATAGCAACCCTATAGGACAGAGTAGAACTGCCCCATAGAGTTTCCAAGGAGCGCCTGGTAGATTCGAACTGCCGACCCTTTGGTTAACAGCTGTAGCACTTAACCACTATGCCACCAGGGTATATTATGTAATAATTCTTTTAGCATTGCATCAAATTGCCTATTGGTTACCAGGAAACTGATCATACCCTGCCAGAGGGCAAGAAATAGCCAAAATTTGGCTTAGGTTTAATGTGCCAAAAGGTATTATAATCTCTGGATTCTGCTTTTGGTTCTATAATCATTTTTTCTGTTTTGTCCGTGACTACATTTCCTTCTTTTATTTCTAGTATATAATGTCTCCAAAGATCTGTCCCCTGTCTGCTCTTTTCCTTTACTCCTTAGTGCTCATGTACCTAATATTTTCTACTTGTAGACATATACATTTTAAAAATATTTCTCTTTATTATGCATGGAATTCCATAACTTACGAATGATATTGTTTTTGCATATTTACTTATTTTCATAATTTGATACCAAAAAACAAACAAAAACTAGTTGCTGTTGAGTTGACTTCAAGTCATGTCACCCCATGTATGTCTGAATGAAACTGTGCTCCACCGTGTTTTCAGGGTCTGATATTTCAGAAGTAGACCACTCAGCCTTTCTTCTGAGTTGCCTCTGGATGAACTCAAACTGCCAACAGCCAACCATCTCACACCAGCCAGAGACTCCAATTTGATACCATGTACTTTTAATGTCTTCTCACTCAAAGTATAGACATGGATTAAATAAAATAATCTACATTAGCAGATTTTGTTTTTCATATGTAAAATTAAATATCAAGCTTTAGACTCTTTCAGTCGTTAAGTCATGTATTTCCAATCACAGACATTTAACAATTATTGAGCTTATATAACATTCCCTGGGTACCACGAACAGTGAAACACTAGACTACTAACTGAAAGTTTGGCAGATCAAACCCACCCAGACGCGCTTCAGAAGAAAGACCCTGTAATCTGCTTCTGAAAGGTCATAGCCTTGAATACCTTGTGGAATGCAGTACTACCCTCTACAGATGGGGTTGTCATGAGTCAGATTCGATTCAAGGCAATGGGTTGAGACGGGGGCCAAGATGACGGACTAGGTGGACGTTGCCGCGGATCCCTCTTGCAACAAAGACTCGGAAAAACAAGGGAATCGATCACATACATAACAATCTACGAACTCTGAACAACAAGCACAGACTTAGAGACGGAAAATGAACAAATACGGGCAGACAGCGACCGTTTTCAGAACTAGGAGCCAGTGTACCAGGCAGGTGACCTTCGGAGCCCGATCTGGGGCAGAGCCCAGGGGGGCAGATGGCACAGACGGGGGGCCCAGCCCTTCCCCCCCGAACCCATCCCGGGAGGAAGTCTAGCTGGTTGGCACGGGCGGCGTAGTGGCGCAGCCGGAGGGAGAAGCACCCGGGGGGTAGTGACTGATATTGGAGCAGGGAGAACAGCGCCCCAGCTGGGGACCCGTCCCGCCGGGAGTTTGGCAGGAAGCGGGCGGGGCACGAGCGGGGGGTGGAGGTCAGCTATATTTCCCTAAAGCAACCCCGGGGCAGGGCCCACACGTTCGTGCGGGAGGACGCTCACCCAGTCCACGCGTGTGGTGCGGCGAACCGGAGGGAGAAATCCCCGGAAGTGACTGGTCTCAGAGCGGGGAAAATAGGGTCCCAGACGGGGAGCCATTCCGCTGGGATTTGGGCAAACGCGCGGGCGGGGCGTGAGCGCAGGGTCCAATTATATTCCCCTGAATTGACCCAGGGGGCAGGCACACCTGGTCGTGCGGGTGATGCCCACCCAGATCGTGCGTGTAGTGCGGCGCACCGGAGGGAAAAACCCCTGGAAGTGACTGGTCTCGGACCGGGGAAAGCAGTGTCCCAGCCGGCGAGCCCTCCCGCTGGGATTTGGGCACGCGCGTGGGCGGGGCGCGAGAGCGGGGTCCAATTATATTCTCCTGAATAGACCCTGGGGGCCGGCCCACCCTTTCGTGCAGGAGACGCCCACCCAGTGTGTGCGAGCGGTGTCGCGCACCGGAGGGAGAAGTCCGCGGGAGGAACTGACTGGTCTCCGAGCAGGGAAAGCAGTGTCCTAGCCGGGAAGCCGTCCCGCCCGGATTTTGGTGGACGGGGGCGGAGTGTGAACGCGGTGTTCAGCTCTATATCCTGTGGTGCTACACTCCCAGCTCTCTTATCCCTCCCCCACCCTCCCCAGGCGGCTCCATTAACATCCAAATACCCGGAGCCAGAGGGAGAATTCAGATAGGGATCTGACGGCATTTTTTTTTAGCTGATTACCTGGAAAATCTAGTTTCCCAGTGATGGCTCGGAGACAGCAGTCCATATCAAACCACATAAAGAAACAGACCATGACAGCTTCTCCAACCCCCCAAACAAAAGAATCAAAATCCTTCCCGAATGAAGATACACTCCTGGAATTATCAGATATAGAATATAAAAAACTAATTTACAGAATGCTTAAAGATATCACAAATGAAATTAGGATAAATGCAGAAAAAGCCAAGGAACACACTGATAAAACTGTTGAAGAACTCAAAAAGGTTATTCAAGAACATAGTGGAAAAATTAAGAAGTTGCAAGAATCCATAGAGACACAGCATGTAGAAATCCAAAAGATTAACAATAAAATTACAGAATTTGACAACGCAATAGAAAGTCAGAGGAGCAGACTCGAGCAATTAGAATGTAGACTAGGACTTCTGGAGGACCAGGGAATCAACACCAACATAGCTGAAAAAAAATCAGATAAAAGCATTTAAAAAAATGAAGAAACCCTAAGAATCATGTGGAACTCTATCAAGAAGGATAAGTTGCGAGTGATTGGAGTCCCAGAACAGGGAGGGAGGACAGAAAACACAGAGAAAATAGTTGAAGAACTCCTGACACAAAACTTCCCTGACATCATGAAAGACGAAAGGATATCTATCCAAGATGCTCATGGAACCCCATTTAAGATTGATCCGAAAAGAAAAACACCAAGACATATTATCATCAAACTTGCCAAAACCAAAGAAAAACAGAAAAATTTAAAAGCAGCCAGGGAGAAAAGAATGGTATCCTTCAAGGGAGAATCAATAAGAATAAATTCAGACTACTCAGCAGAAACCATGCAGGCAAGAAGGGAATGGGACGACGTACACAGAGCACTGAACGAGAAAAACTGCCAAGCAAGGATCATATATCCAGCAAAACTCTCTCTGAAATATGAAGGAGAAATTAAGATATTTACAGATAAACACAAGTTTAGAGAATTTGCAAAAACTAAACCAAGACTGCAAGAAGCGCTAAAGGAGATTGTTTGGCCTGATGACCAATAATATCAGGTACCAGCACAATACAAGGTCACAAAACAGAACATCCTGGTATCAACACAACTCAAATAGGGAAATCACAAAAACAAACAAATTAAGACTAATTCTAATAAATAAATAAATAAACAAAATAATACACATAACAGGAAATCATGTAAATCAATAGATAAACGATCACAATAATCAAAAAGAGGGACTAAATATAGGAGGCATTGAACTGCCAGATGGAGAGGGATACAAGGCGATATAGAAGGATACAAGTTAGGTTTTTAATTAGAAAAATAGGGGTAAATAATAAGGTAACCACAAAAAGGAATATCAATTCCATAACTCAAGAAAAAAGCCAAGAAAAACGTAACGACTCCACAAACACAAAGTTAAACATTATGAAAATGAGGATCTCACAAGCTACTAAGAAAAACGTCTCTGCACAAAAAAGTATGTGGAAAAATGAAATGGCCAACAACACACATGAAAAGGCATCAAAATGACAGCACTAAAAACTTATTTATCTATAATTACGCTGAATGTAAATGGACTAAATGCACCAATAAAGAGTCAGAGAGTCACGGACTGGATAAAGAAACACGATCCATCTATATGCTGCCTACAAGAGACACGCCTTAGACTTAGAGACACAAACAAACTAAAACTCAAAGGATGGAAAAAAATATATCAAGCAAACAATAAGCAAAAAAGAAGAGGAGTAGCAATATTAATTTCTGACAAAATAGACTTTAGACTTAAATCCGCCACAAAAGATAAAGAAGGACACTATATAATGATAAAAGGGACAATTGATCAGGAAGACATAACCATATTAAATATTTACACACCCAATGACAGGGCTGCAAGATACATAAATCAAATTTTAACAGAATTGAAAAGTGAGGTAGACACCTCCACATTTATAGTAGGAGATTTCAACACACCACTTTCTGAGAAGGACAGGACATCCAGTAAGAAGCTCAATAGAGACACAGAAGACCTACTTACAACAATCAACCAACTTGACCTCATTGACTTATACAGAACTCTCCACCCAACTGCTGCAAAGTATACTTTTTTTTCTAGTGCACATGGAACATTCTCTAGAATAGACCACATATTAGGTCATAAAACAAATCTTTGCAGAATCCAAAACATCGAAACATTACAAAGCATCTTCTCAGACCACAAGGCAATAAAACTAGAAATCAATAACAGAAAAAATAGGGAAAAGAAATCAAATACTTGGAAAATGAACAATACCCTCCTGAAAAAAGACTGGGTTATAGAAGACATCAAGGAGGGAATAAGGAAATTCTTAGAAAGCAATGAGAATGAAAATACTTCCTATCAAAACCTCTGGGACACAGCAAAAGCAGTGCTCAGAGGCCAATTTATATCGATAAATGCACACATACAAAAAGAAGAAAGAGCCCAAATCAGAGAACTGTCCTGACAACTTGAACAAATAGAAAGTGAGCAGCAAAAAAATCCATCAGGCACCCGAAGAAAACAAATAATAAAAATTAGAGCTGAACTAAATGAATTAGAGAACAGGAAAACAATTGAAAGAATTAACAAAGCCAAAAGCTGGTTCTTTGAAAAAATTAACAAAATTGATAAACCATTGGCTAGACTGACTAAAGAAAAACAGGAAAGGAAACAAATAACCCGAATAAGAAACGAGAAGGACCACATCACAACAGAACCAAATGAAATTAAAAGAATCAAGGGAATGGGTTAAGCTTATATAAAGTTGCAAAATAAAGATGACTTCAACCATAAAGGAAACACACAGTATACAAATCAGAAAACCATTCCATATTATAGCATTTTCTTTTGTATTTAATGGCAAAATAATAATAACAATAATAGCTAACTAAGCATAGCACAGTTTAACTGGCAGTTTGTAAATTTATGGTTATGTTTACCGTATAATTATCAAGTTCCTTCCTCAAAGCTTTGACTAATGGTAAGTGAAAGAGTGAGAAGTAGAGGTCAGGTATTATTAAAAAATAATTAGAAAACTTTGGTTTTTTCAAGGATAGCAATTTCATTTTTTTTTTTTTTTTTTGGAAAACACTGAGATTTAACCTTTTGAAAAATAGCTGTATCATCAATTGATGTGTTATCATGGCATATTATTAAATAAAGTAGAAACAGTATTTCATTTTTTTAGGTTGGCCTACAGATTTGAATGCTTCCAGAAATTAGGATAAATGATCATTTTAAGGGAAAAAAATTTCCCATTGCAAAAAATGTATTCTTTTCAACCAATGTCATAGAATATTTTGTACACAATTTGTTGAATGAGAAACTAATTCGCCCTGTAAACTTTCACCTAGAATACAATAACATATTAAAAAAAAAAAAAGATGTATTCAAAGCTTTCTTAGAGCTATTACTTGCTTTGAAAATGAAGTATCTGATGAGGCTTGTCTGTAATTAGGAAATGTTAGATAAGCCCTTCCCTTTGTAGAAACAGATTGGAATAACTACTTCCCAGTATATCAGAATTCCACTATCGTTTGTGATAAGCTATTCTGTTACTCAGTAAATCATGAAGTATGATAATAGGGATGCTCAATAAGCTGCTACAAACTGCATAATAACTCATGAAATTTCACAATGAGTTCCACAGTAAGCCTCTAAATCATGGACTTTCACACTAAAGTTATACAAAGAATATCTCTCTGCTTTACCATATCTACTGTTATTACGAGGTAACTATCAGTCAAGGATGAAACTTACCATTAAACTGAAATCCTTTCCCCATTTCAGCTACAGCCATATGTTGTTGATAAAATTAGATTTTATATTTGTGAGAGGAAAAAAAAATTCCAAGTTCTGTAAAAATATGCCTAAATAATACAACTAATTTCAGCAGTAACTTTCACACATACTAGTTACTGGGTATGGGGATATAACAAAACACACAAACAGGATATAGAATTCTTTAATTCAGAGAAGAGATTTAAAAAAGCAATTTCTTTAAACCTAGTTAATACTTAAATGGAATATATGAATGCATTAAATATCTTGAATGACAAGGGAGGGATAAGATTAAGAAAGCCACCACAATTACTGAAAATAGTGATTGTATGTATAGCTTACATATTCATATATATGAAGAGAAAGAGATGTATTTATATATAATATTAAAAAAGTATTTATTCTCCAGTTGTGATAGCTGTGAAATTCCTCAATCAAGCTTTTTTTTTTTTTTTTTAATGATTTGGGCTATTTCTCACATTTAATATGATTTATATAAAAAAGAAGTAACAGAAATACCACAAGTGGATGGCTTTAAAAAAGAGAAATTAATTTTCTTACAGTCTAGAAGGCTAGAAGTCAAATTCAGGGCTTCAGCTCCAGGGGAAGACTTTCTCTCTCTGTTGACCCTGGAGGAAGGTCCTTCTCATCAACCTTCCCTTGGACTAGGAGCTTCTCTGTGTAGGAACTCTGGGTCCAAAGGACATGCTCTTCTCCTGGAGCTGCTTTCTTGAAGGTATAAGGTCCCTCACTCTGCTTGCTTCCCTTTCCTTGTATCTCTTTTAAGATAAAAGGAGATGCAATCAACACCCCAGGGAAGCTCCCTTTACGTTGGATTAGGTATGTGACCTGGGTAAGGGTGTTACATTCCACCCTAGTCCTCTTTAACTTAATCTAATTTTTTTTTATTTGATCTTGTCCCATTAACCATAGTCAGATACTAGGATTTATAACACATAAGAAAATTATAATCACAAAATGGAGGACAACCACACAATAATGGGAATCATGTCCTAACCAAGTGGACACATATTTTTGGGGGAAATTATTCAATCCATAACAGGCCCCTTGATTTGTATACTAGTTTCATTACTTAAATGCTATGTGACTAAATGTAATTATTTATATTATCTGAATATCAATGACTTCTTTTGGAAAATTGCCTTCAGAAAAATGAGTAATGCTTTATTTAAGTTTTAAAATTTTAGGGGGAAGAGCAAAACAGAACAGGTTTACCGTGCAAATGGGACAAGTCTTACTATTTTATGATTATTTCATCTTTTAAAAAGGTGAAAAGTAAATATGGTTATATACATTTATATGTTGTTGTTAGGTGCCTTTGAGTTGATTCCGACTCACAGCAACCCTATCTATGTACCTCAGAACCAAACCCTGCCCCATTCTGCATATGCTCACAATCGTTGTTATGCTTGAGCCCATTGTTACAGTCTTCATGTCAATCCATCTCGTTGAGGGTCTTTCTCATTTCTGCTGACCCGCTACTTTACCAAGCATGATGGTCTTCTCCAGGAACTGATCCTTTCTGACAATATGTCCAAAGAATGTAAGACACAGTCTCACCATCCTTGATTCTAAGGAGCATTCTGGTTGTACTTCTTCCAAGACAGATTTGTTTGTTCTTTTGGCAGTCCAGGGTATATTCGATATTCTTCACTGACACCACATTTCAAAGGCATCAATTCTTCTTCAGTCTTCCTTATTCGTTGCCCAGCTTTTGTATGCATATGATCTGATTGAAAATACCATGGCTTGGGTCAGGCACACCTTAGTCTTCAAGGTGACATCTTTGCTTTTCAACACTTGGAAGAGGTCCTTTGCAGCAGATTTGCCCAATGCAATGCGTCCTTTGATTTCTTGACTGCTGCTTCCATGGCTGTTGATTGTGGATTCAAGTAAAATGAAATCCTTAACAACCTCAATCTTTTCTGCATTCATCAGGTTGCTTCTTGATCCAGTTGTGAGGATTTTTGTTTTCTTTATGTTGAGGTGCAATCCATACTGAAGGCTGTGGTCTTTGATCTTTGTTAGTAAGTGCTTCAAGTCCTCTTCACTTTCAGCAAGCAAGGTTGTGTCAACTGCAGAACGCAGGTTGTTAATGAATCTTCCTCCAATCCTGATGCCCGTTCTTCTTCCTATAGTCCAGCTTCTTCTATTATTTGCTCAGCACACAGACTGAATAGGTATGCTGAAAGGATGCAATTCTGACGCACGCCTTTCCTGACTTTAAACCAATCAGTATCCCCTTGTTCTGTCCAAACAACTTCCTCTTGATCTATGTATAGGTTCCTCATGAGCACAAATAAGTGTTCTGGAATTCCCATTCTTTGAAATGTTATCCGTAATTTGTTAAATATGGTCAAATATACTTTGCATCACAGTCAAATAACTTTGCATCGCCAATAAAACACAGGTAAACATCCTTCTGGTATTCTTCACTTACAGCCAGGGATTATCTGACATCAGCATTGGTATTGCTGGTTCCAAATACTCTTCTGAATCTGGCCTGAATTTCTGGCAGTTCCCTGTTGATATACTGCTGCAGCTGTTTTTGAATGATCTTCAGCAACATTTTGCTTGCCTGTGATGTTAATGGTATTGTTCTATAATTTCCACATTCGGTTGGATCACCTTTCTTGGGAATAGGCATAAATATCGATCTCTTCCAGTCAGTTCGCCAGGAAGCTGTCTTCCATATTTCTTGGCATAGATGAGTGAGCGCTTCCAGTGCTGCATGTGTTTGTTGAAACATCTCAGTTGATATCCCATCGATTCCTGGAACCATATTTTTCACCAACGCCTTCAGTGCAGCTTGGATTTCTTCCTTCAGTACCATCAGTTCCTGATCCTATGCTACCTCTTGAAATGGTTGAACATCGACCAATTCTTTTTGGTATAATGACTCTGTGTATTTCTTCCATCTTCTTTTGATGCTTCCTGAGTTATTTAATATTTTCTCATTGGAAACCTTCACTATTGCAACTTGAGGCTTGAATTTTTTCTTCAGTTCTTTCAGCTTGAGAAATACTGAGCATGTTCTTACTTTTTGGTTTTCTATCTCCAGTTCTTTGCACATGTCATTATAATACTTTACTTTTTCTTCTCGAGCTGCACTTTGAAATCTGCTTTTACTTCATCATTTCTTCCTTTTGTTTTAGCTGCTTGACTTTCAAAAGCAAGTTTCAGAGTTTCTTCTGACATCCGTCTTGGTCTTTTATTTCTTTCCTGTCTTTTCAATGACCTCCTCCTTTCTTTACGTTTTATGTCCTTGATGTCATTCACAACTTGTCTGGTCTTCAGTCATTACAGTTCAAAGTTTCAACTCTATCCTTGAGATGGTCTCTAAATTCAGGTGGGATATACTCAAAGTCATACTTTGGCTCTCATGGACTTGTTCTAATTTTCTTTAGTTTCAACTTGAACTTGCATATCAGCAATTGATGGTCTGTTCCATAGGTGGCCCGTGGCCTTGTTTTGACTGAAGATATTGAGCTTTTCTATCATCTCTTTCCACAGATGTAGTTGACTTGATTCCTGTGTTACATCTGGTGAGATCCAAGTGCATAGTCACCTTTTATGTTGGTGAAAAAAGGTATTTGCAATAAAGAAGTCATTGGTCTTGCAAAATTCTATCATTCGATCTCTGGCATCATTTCTATCACCAAGGCCATATTTTCCAACTACAAATCCTTCTTCGTTTCCAACTTTTACACTCCAATCAACAGTAATTATCAATGCATCCTGATTTGCGATATCAGTTTCAGATTGTAAAAGCTGGTAAAAATCTTCAGTTTCTTCATTTGTGGCCTTAGTGCTTGGAGAGTAAATATGTATAATAGTAGTATTAACTGGTCTTCCCTGTAGGCATATGGATATTATCCTATCACTGATAGCACTGTACTTCAGGATAGATCTTGAAATGTTCTTTTTGATGATGAATGCAACACCATTCCTCTTCAAGTTTTCATTCCCCGAATAGTGGACTATAAGATTGTCTGACTCAAAATGGCCAACACCAGTTCACTTCAGCTCACTAATGCCTAGTATATTGATGTTTATGCGTTCCACATCATTTTTGAGAATTTCCAATTTTCCTAGATTCATATTTCACGCATTCCATGTTCCGATTATCAACGGATGTTTGCAGTTGTTCTCATTTTGAGTCATGCCACAGCAGCAAATGAAGGTCCCAAAAGCTTGACTCCATCTGCATCATTTAGATCCACTCTACTTTGAGAAGGCAGCTCTTCCCCAGTCATTTTTTGAGTGCCATCCAACCTGGGGAGCTCATGTTCTGGCACTATATCAGACAATGTTTTGCTAATATTCATAAGATTTTCACTGGCTAATTCTTTTCAGAAGTAGACTGTCAGTTCCTTCTTCCTAGTCTGCCTTAGTCTGGAAGCTCAGCTGAAACCTGTCCACCATGGGTGACCCTGCTTGTATCTGAATACCAGTGGCTTAGCGTCCAGCATCACAGCAACTCACAAGCCCCCACAGTACAACAAACTGACAGACTCATCATTTATATTTAAAATTTTAATGCAAGTATGTAATAAAATAAATGAGATTAGTATTACTCAACATGATTTGTCCATCAGAATAATACCTGTTGTTGTTAGTTGCTATCGAGTTGATTCTGACTCATGGCAATAACACAAGTGCAGAGTAGAACTGCTCATAGGGTTTTCAAGATGTGACCATTCAAAAGCAAATCATCAAGCCAATTTGATACCTAGTGGCATTAGAAAGGAGTCCTGGTGGTGTAGCAGTTAAGAGCTTGGCAGCTAATCAAAAAGTCAGCAGTTCTAATCCACCAGCTGCTCCTTGGAAACCCTATGGAGCAGTTCTACTCTGTCCGATAGGGTCACTGTGAGTTGGAATCGACTCAACAGTGTTGGGTTGAGTGTTAGGAAGTATTTATTACTCCAAAGAAGACAAAGCAGATATGTCACTAGTAATGAGTCCTTGACTCCATATGTTGTGTAGAAGGACAGATAAATATTTGCTATAAGCCCTGGTGGCCCAATGATTAAGAGCTCAGCTGCTAACCAAAAGGCCCACAGTTTGAATCTGCAGCCTTTCCTTGGAAACCCTATGGGGCAGTTCTACTCTGTCGTATAGTGTCGTTATGAGTTGGAATCGACTCCACGGCAATTTTTTTGTATATATAGAAATATCACTGGGGAGCAAGTTCTATGGAATTTAGGCCTGACTTGTATGGGCAAAATTTAGAGGTAGTTGTTGGTGCATTGAAGTTCCACTGGAATACTTAACCACCCATGTATATTGTTGAGTTATGTTCTGATACCCTACACAAATTTCTGAACTTGTGAAAAAGCTACTGAAAACAGAGATCTTACATAAGTTTAGAAATTATCCAAGACAGGTCAGCACCATTACATCCACTAATAGCTACACTCTTTGACAGGAAAAAAGAGCAGGCTTGGAAAAAAGTCTACCTTTTTTCCAATTATGGGAAAATAGAGCAATTTAGTGGTCATTACCATTTTTTCTTTGCTTCTTATAGGCAATGATTAGGGTTTCTTTTCTGTTTTCTGTTTTTTTCTTTCTTTCTTTCTTTCTTTCTTTCTTTCTTTCTTTCTTTCTTTCTTTCTTTCTTTCTCTCTCTCTCTCTCTCTCTCTCTCTCTCTCTCTCTCTTTCTTTCTTTCTTTCTTTCTTTCTTTCTTTCTTTCTTTCTTTCTTTCTTTCTTTCTTTCTTTCTTTCTTTCTTTCTTTCTTTCTTTCTTTCTTTCTTTCTTTCTTTCTTTCTTTCTTTCCTTTGAAGTACTTGACTTAAAAAAAAATCCAAATCCATTGCCACCGAGTCAATTCTGACTCATAGCAACCGTATAGGTCAGAGTAGAACTACCCCATAGGGTTTCCAAGGAGGCCTGGTGAATTTGAACAGCCGACCATTTGATTAGCAGCTGAGCTCTTATCCACTACACCACCATGTTAAAAGAGTTCAATCCAATGGAGCTCTGCTGTTGTAAAACTGCCCTATAGGCTTTCCTAGACTGTAATCTTTGTGGGAGCAGATTGCCAGGTCTTTTCTCCTGTGGAGCTGCTGGTGGGTGCAAACCACTGACTTTTTGGTTGGCAGTGGAACATTTAACCATTACATTACCAGGGCTCTTTATGTGGGCCACACCAAACCAAAAACCCACCGCCGTAGATTCCAACTCATAGCGACCCTATAGGACAGAGTAAAACTGCCTGATAGAGTTTCCAAAGAGCGCCTGGTGGATTCGAACTGCTGACCTCTTGGTTAGCAGCCATAGCACTTAACCATTACGCCACAAGGGTTTCCACTGTGGGGCACAGGGGATTCAAACTAACTGCTTTGATTCCTGGAGCAAGCACAGTTTAAAAGCTCCTTGCAACAGTTCATAGGTACTACCACTTGAGAGATTAATAAGGGATAGGTCATTAACCAATTTCTTCAGGTTTCATTGTATTAAGTTATATCATACACATTTTGCCAAGCACGTGAATTAGAGATGATCTCACACACACACACACACACACACACACACACATCAGAAAGAGAGAGACAGGAGAAAATGTCCAAGATGGTGTGGCACAGAGTTTTGATACTGTTTTTAAACATAAACATGTTCGCGCCTTATGTCTAGCATTGCTTGGTATGCACTTTAAATTCATATTTAAGGAAATGCTGGCAACAAGTTTTAACATGCACACCATTGATATCTCTTTATTTGCTTGATTTTCTTTTATCAAAAAGCTATCCTATTTCATCATAAAGGTAAGTAAACATAGAACACAGTTGTATGGTTTGATCATAAATTGTTTTTAATTATTTCTATGAGATACATTTTCAGAGGACTAGCAATATTGGGAATTCCTTGGTCAGATTGGGAGCAGCAGAACTCTAAATTAGAATGGAAGAAAATGTTTAAATTTTTAATTAGAAATATAGGAAATTTGAAACAAAAAATAAAGTTACCTTTAAAATTATATTTGCTAAAATATTAATGAATATTCAAAAAATTAACATGGACCTCTGTATCGATAGTATAAACATTTATAATCATTTTAATGACTGTTGCTGAGACTTTGAAATATTTAAATGAAGTCCACTACATTTCATTATAGCATTAATAAATCTGTTCCATGAAATATCAAAACCTTTAAAGTAACACAAAAGATAAAAAGTAGATGCCTTATCATTTCAGGTAGTTTATATTAAAATCCAGAAAAGTAATCATGAAACTCAGCAGGAGTTTATCTCAAGAATATTAATGAGGAGAATAGCATAATTAATATTCACAGACTTTCATGTCATATTTCCACTTGGGCAAGGCTAGTAAAGATGTCAAAACTCTAATCTTTGAGTATTGAGAGATATTATTCTATTTTTCCCAAATATGTAGGTAATTATAACATTTTTTAAAGTGAAGTAAAACCTCTTATTCAAAATAAAAATTTTGACGTATGCATTTAATTTGAAAATTACATTCAACACAATCGATCATTAAAATTAATCCATACATGTCCAGTTCCAGCCAATATGAAGTACCTGTATTCCTACCAGGTCTCCCTCTTAGAAATAAATTGCCTTGGATATAAAGTAATGAACAAGCACAGGAAGACTCTGAAAGGGGGAAAGAGGAAGGTAGACTATCTAAGGGCCTAGGGACTTTAGAAAAACATGTTGACTTCCCTGAGTTTCCTTATTGACTCCCACATATCCTGGACAGGGAACTGCGGAAGCCTCCAACCCAGAACCACCTGCAGCCATGGACAAAATATCTACCAAAAAGTCTGTTCTTCCTAGCTGAAATATAGGGAAAGGTAACCTAACAACAGAAAACATTTTAGGCAATATGGATCCTACTCTAGGCAAATATGATGAGAATAATCACCCTTTCTTCATGGTTTCAGTGAGGCAAACCATGGAGCTGATCTTCATCACCATCCCCTTGCTTGGCTGAAGCAGGCAGCTGTCCTGATCCCCTGCCTTGCGGAAGCACTTGGTGCTCCAACCCCCTGTCGGGGTAGCATTAGCAGAGGCCAGGAATGAGCTGAGCTTCCACATCTACCCAACAGCAGAGAGATTTAATAAAGCATTACAGGAATGCCTAGTTACCACTGTACTTTACTCCCCCATCCACATGGTATAAGCTTGGCCTAACAGAGAGCTGAAACTCCACCTCCCTTGGCATCAACAAGACTAAGCAAGGCGATACAATTGAGGCCAAGACAGCACTCTAATTATCCTCCAAAGCTGTTGTAAGATGTTTACAGCTCAGAACTGAGCCTCCACCCCTAACTAGCATCAGAAAGGTGGAGTGAGGTGTTGGGGGATGACACTGGATGGCACTCTAGTTCCAGACTCTTCCTGTGGTGTCAGTGGGACTCAGTAGGGAACTGAACTGCCACCTCTGCCCTCCGAACATAAAAGTAGTGTAAGTTAGCTGTTCCTCTTTCTCTCTCCCCAGTGACAGTGAAGAGTGAAAAGGAACCTAACTTATACCCCTACTCAGAGGCAATGAGAAGGTTCAAGTTAGGGTTTCACTTTCACCAGGATGTCTTCAGTGGGTCTGAGGAAAGAGCTAAACTTCCACTCCTATTTACAATGAAGTCATGTCAGTCAGTGTTCCTTTTTTGCCAAGGTGGTTTTGAAGAAAACTGACATACATACCCACATATCCTTTGGATTAAACCTCAACAGGGTAACAGTTTAAAAAAAAAAAAAAAAAGATTCAATAGCATCCAAAGACTCATAATATAATATCAAAAATGTCCAAGGTACAATTAAAAAAAAAAAAATCACACATCAGAACAAAAACAAGGAAAATCACAACTCGAAAAAAAAATCAACCAATGTCAATATCAAAATGGTTTAACATTGTCATTACCTGACAAAGATTTTAAGGTAGCCATGATAAAAACGCATCTGCAAGCTAGAAGCTCTCTTGAATCAAGAAGGAAAAAAGAAAATTTCAACAAAGAAATAGCAGTTATTAACAAGCACTAAATAGAAATTGTTGTTAGTTGCCATCGAGTCTGTTCTGACAGCGACCCTATGTACAACAGAACGAAACAATACCTGGTTCTGTGCCATTCTCACATTTGTTACTACGCTTGAGCCTATTATTGCAGCCACTGTTTCAATCCATCTCGTTGAGGGTCTTCCTCTTTTTCACTGATCCTCTGTTTTACCAGTCCTTCTCCAGGAACTGATCCCTCCTGACAACATGTCCAACATATGTGAAATGCAGTCTTGCCATCCTTGCTTCCAAGGAGCTTTCTGGTTGTACTCCTTCCAAGACAAATTTGTTCATTCTGTTGGCAGTCTGTGGTATATTCAATGTTCTTCGCCAACACCACAATTCAAAGGCATCAATTCTTCTTTGGTCTTCCTTATTCACTGTCCAGCTTTCACAAGCATATGAGGTCATTGAAAACATCACGCCTTGGGTCAGTCTCACCTTAGTCCTCAAGGTGACCTATTTGCTTTTTAACACTTTAAAAGAGATTTCTTGCAAATGATTTGCCCAATGCAATGTGTCTTTTGACACACACCTTTCCTGACTTTAAACCATGAAGGACTGCCAGATCCTTCTTCTTGGTCTGTCTTAGTCTGGAAGCTTAGCTGAAACCTGTCTGCCATGGGTAACCCTGCTGGTATTTGAATACTGGTGGCACAGCTTCGAGCATCGCAGCAACCCACAAGCCCTCACAGTACGACAAACTGACAGACATGGGGAAATGGATATTATAGAGCTGAAAAATAGAGTAACAAATTAAAAAAAAAAAAAAAAAAACCTTATTGACCCATTGGCTGTTCCCAATAGTAGAGCGCAGATGGCAGATGATAGAATCATTGAGCTTGAGATCAGACCAGTAGAATTTACTCATTCTGAACAATAACGAGAAAATAAAACTGGAAAAATAAACTGAAGATATTATCAGATAACTGAGACAATAATAAAAGAGCTAACATTTGCATTATTAGAGTCCCAGAAGGAGAAGAGAAAGTGCAACTAGAAAAAGTATCAGAGAAATAACTGGCTCAATATTTCCCAAATTTGGCAAAAGATATAAATGTATAGATTAAAAAAGCTAAGCAAACTCCACATTGGATAAATCTAAAGATATCCATTTCAAGACACATAAATATTAAGCTTCTGAAAAACAAACTCGAAGAAAAAAAAGTCTTAAAAGAAACCAGAGAGGAATGATTCATTTTCCAGAAGTAAAAACCAATTTGAAGGACAGCAACTTTCTCATTTAAAACCACGGAGGCCAGAATGAAGTTGCACAAGACTTTTAAAGGGCTGACAGAATCACCGACCACAAATTCTACATTCAGTGAAATATTTTTTTTTTTTAGTAATGAAAGGGAAACAAAGATTGCCAGACACATGCAAACAAACAAACAAAATGTTGTTTAGGTAAAACAATTTTGAAAAAGAAGTGAGAGCACAATTGCTTTATCAGAGGTTAAGACAATCTATAGATTCAGTATTCAAGAAAGTGCGGTATTGGTGGAAGGAGTCACTCAGATCAGTGGGACAGAAGAGAGAACCAACATTATAGAGAAATACAATAGACCCACACAGGTATGCCTAATTGACTGGTACACAAATAATTTTATAGAGGAAGCAGAATCTTCAAGAAATGGCAATGGAGTAATTAGACACCCAAAAGGCAAAAAGTAAACTTCCACCTAAACCTCACACCATATAGAAAACATTAACTAAAAATGGATCATGGACCTAAATGTAAAACACAATCCCAACAGTAGTGATTAGACATTAAACTGAGATTCGCTCATTAGAAAAGACCCATAAAGTTTCTGCTGCCTACATCCTGGAAAAGCGAGAATGAAGGAATTACAAATCTTAAAAAGTTAGCAGTATTATTTACGATATTACATTGTGTGCACTTATTGGACAAATTGAGGAGTCTATTGCTAGCTCAGAGACAAGAAGTCGTAGCTGTGTAACATTGTTTGAGGGAGTAATTCACAATCTGAAGTCATTAATGTACTTCAAGTACATTTAACCGATATAGAATATAACAGCAAAAGCATAGGTCAAACTGTGTTTATTAATTATATATGTTTTCATTGCGGGTCAGGTGTATCAATATGGATTATTGATAGTTAATTATAGTTGAATAAATTACAATTAAAAAATAAATTTTAAAAGTAAAAACATAGTAAATTCTACATGATTACAAGTTATATCAAGATCTATAAACCATACCAAGACAGAAAGAATATTTTGATTCTTTATTTCTGTCTTAAAAATGTTTTAGAATATATAATTCATTACTCCTCTGTTGTATACTGGAAGAAGAAATGTATGTTTCTGTGTTATAAGTGTGTGCATGAGTACAGGAATCAACCGTGCCTTCTAAACAATAATTCTAATAACCCTTTAGAATTTCTAGTACCTGTATCACTCCTAAGATGTAAGAAGAAATTTTACAAATGAATGCTATGCAAAATGCAATTAGACCTTATTAGCCTAATCCAATGAACAAACATATGAAGTAATATAGGTAGTTTATGTGATTTCTGAAACTTCACAGACAGCTCACCTCCCCCATATAGCTTCCCCTTCAGCCAATTTTAGTCACTTGCTTCAAATCAAAAGTGGAATTTCATCTTTTTTTTAAACTGGGTTCTTTTACAGCTAGAGAAATTGTGCTATTACAATGCAAATACAAGAGCAATAGGATATATTAGACAAAAAAGGGGGTTTTCTGGGAAAAGACAAGGGCCCGAGGTTATGGTAGGAAGGTAGAAAACCAAAACCAAACTTGTTGCCATTGAGTGGAACTGCCCCATGGAGTTTCCAAGGAGTGCCTGGTGAATTTGAACTGCCAACCTTTGGTTAGCAGCCATAGTCCTCAACTATTGTACCACTAGGGTTTCCAGTGGTAGGAAGTTACCCATACCCATTGCCATCAAGTTGATTTCAACTCATAGTGACCCTATAGGACAGAGTTCCCAAGGAGCGTTTGGCAGATTTGAACTGCTGACCCTTAGATTAGCAGCTGTAGCACTTAACCACTACGCCACCAGGGTTTCCAATGGTAGGAAGGTAGAGTAGTTTAAACAGATGTGCTGGGAGCTAAAAAGCACTGTTGTGCAGGATTCCTGCATGCTTGGCACAATTCACAATTCTGCCTAGATGTGATCACCTGTTATTAAATTAGTTCTGAAAGTAACACTGCAGCACACACGTAATTTAAGGTAGGGTATGTAAATTAGTTGCTCTAAGTTTTCCTTGGAGTCTTTATTAATTCCCACCAAAAATTGAGGCTGGCCAGTAGAAACTTTCATTATAGTTTCAGGTAATTAATTCCAGTTAGAGAAAGACAGATTACATGTGACAGGAGCTAAATACTTAGTGTCCAAATTAAATTATTTAAATAATTAAATTTGTACTTATTCCATGAAATAAAGATAATATGAACATGTGTGTATTGTTTGAGTCAATATACAAAAAGTCAAGTTTTCTCATACATTTGAAGAATTATTACCAACTTTCTTTCTTTTTTTTCAAGGTTAAATTTTTTTTTTTTAAATGCACTTTAGATGAAGGTTCACAGAGCAAGCAAGCTCCTCACTAAATAATTAATACACATTTTTGTGTGTGTGTGTGACATTGGTTGGTAACCCCATGACATACCAACACTGTCCTCGACTTTATGTTCCCCTGGGCCTCTATGAGTTGGAATTGACTGGATGACAAGTTTGATTTGTTTTTTTCTGCTTTCTCATCCTTGTGCCTGGGCTGGTGTTCCCATTTAGTCTCATTGTGTTTTCTGTGCCTGTCTAATCTTTGCCTGAGGGTGAGCCTCAGAAGGGACTTCATTACCGAGCTAAAACGGCATCTGGGGGCCATGCTCTCAGGGTTTCTCCAGTCTCTGTCAGACCAGTGAGTTTGGTGTATTTTTATTTTTTGAGTAAGAATTTTGTTCTACATTTTTCTGTAGTTCTGTCTGGGACTCTCTATTGTGATTCTTGTCAGACAAGTCAGTGGTGGTAGCCAGACGTTATCTAGTTGTGCTGGACTCAGTCTGGTGGAGGCTGTGGTAGTTGTGATCCATTAGTCCTTTGGACTAATCTTTCCCTTGTGTCTTTACTTTCTTCATTCTCCCTTGCTCCAGAGGGGGTGACACCAATGGAGTATCTTAGATGTCCAATCACAAGCTTTTAAGACCCCAGACACTACTCGCCAAAGTAGAATGTAGTACATTTTCTTTATAAACTATGTTATACTGGTGGAGCTAGATGTTCCCCAAAGCCATGGTGAATTATTACCAACTTTTGAATTAAAAAAAAAAGTCATTGAATGAATTCCAACTCATAGTGACCCTATAAGACAGAGTAGAACTGCCCCATAGAGTTTCCAGGGAGTGACTGGTGGATTTGAATTGCCCATTTTTTGGTTAGCAGCCAATCTCTTAACCACTGTGCCATGAGGGCTCCAACTTTTGAATATAAACAAATTTTTTTTTTTTTTAATATTCAATAGGCATCATGAAATAGGAATGGAATATTTTTCATTCTATACCAGATAAGTTTAGTCTGCATGCATAATGCTTCATTAATAATGCAATTCTTAAAATAAGCAGTTTTAGTAAAGTGTTATAAGTGAAAAGTTTAAATAATACCAAAACATAAAAGAATCCCTTAGAAAGCCTGAATCTACAGGTAAAGGGATACTATCCTAAAGTCTAAGCTTAGTGTTTCAAATGGCTCTAAGGTAGTACACTACACCAGTTTGGAAGACTAGGCTTAGCCAGACGTGAGTGTTAGAGACAATCTTAATAACGACGGTAGATAAGTGACACAAAATAGAAAGGGTATTTCTGCTTGACCTACTTCTAGGCTGGTCTCCTGTGCTATCATAAAAAAAAAATCATAGACACACAAAAATAAAAGGCACCCCTTGTTTATGTCTAGACATTTTAGCTTCCTCAGTGTCTATTAACATGCCTGATATTCTAGAATTAGATTGAGAGTTTCCTTTATCACCCATTATTTGGTGATTTT
Organism: Elephas maximus indicus; assembly: GCF_024166365.1. NCBI lineage: Eukaryota > Metazoa > Chordata > Mammalia > Proboscidea > Elephantidae > Elephas > Elephas maximus. The sequence goes on from NC_064832.1 coordinate 83,188,585, forward strand.
AGCTTACCACAATTTTGTGGAAACCCAGGTTGATAGATCACTTAGGTACACCCAATAGCTAGCAGTTAAAGCATGGACCTATTGGGGAATGGAAAGGAACAAGAGCTCCTTAGCTCCAAGAAAGGATGCTCAGCTATCCCTTCTTTCAAGATGAATTTATTCTGTAAATGTGAGAGTGGCCACTACACTGGGGCCATGGCTTGTCTGTTTCTCTAATCAGTTACTTGATCCAGAGAAAGTTTCTTCTAAATAAGTGCTCTGAACCAATGGTAGATTCAATGACTGGGGTTTGGTGCTCTTAAAATATTTTTCCAAATCTCTGTTCTACAGGAGTGAAAACTTGTTGGTTAATCACCTGTTTCTCCCAAGATTGCTGCAACGGAAACAACACTAGCTTCTAATTGGTTTCATTTACTCCTGTATTTTGTATATCAAAATAGGCAATTTTGGTCTTTTTTTTTTAACTAACAGTTTTGTTATTTTTGTTTGTTTAAACATTTGCTACTTGCTCTCATCATCTTTTTCAATAAACTAATTTAAAATAACATAAAAAAAAATCTTTAGGAAGTCTCCATTACACTATGCCACATAATTATTATTTAACTGTAAGTCTTACGGTGAATATGTTTTTCATTTGAATTTTTTTAGTGTGAAATAAATCATATGGAAAAGCACATGAAATATAAACATTAATTTAGCCAATAATTATAAAGCAGACAGCCATGTAAATACCATTCAGGTAAGAAGCCTGCCTTTATATGACTTGCCAATTACCATTCATCCTTTCTCTCTAAAGCTAACCACTATGATGTGTTTTATCAGGAAGCTCTTCTTCTAAGCATAATGATACCTGGAGAAGAATATTTTGAAAAAATATGTACATATAAAAATTTCGAATTCAGCACTAACAGACTATTAAGGGGTAAATTAGAATATCATATCATTTCACAGTTTTAGAAACATTTTAAGGAAAAATATTATTTGCCCCAATTGAACTATAATGAAATTGATGTTTGACAGCATTCCATAAAATATCAAAATTTAAAGAGTAGTTGATTTTAGAACCAGGTCTGGAACCCAGATTTCATGCCTTTCTAACTCATGTGTTTTTTTAGTTTTGTTTTTCCGACAAACTAGAAAGACATAAAAACCAAAACCAAACCCGTTACCATCAAGTTAAAATCCACAGAGTAGAACTGCCCCCTAGGGTTTCCAAGGAGCAACTGGTGGATTTGAACTAGCTGAACTTTTGGTTAGCAGTAGAGGTTTTAACCACTGTGTCACCAGGACTCCATAGAAAGACATACCGCACTGTAAAAGAAATTGCACTAAGAATACAAAGACCTAAAACTTTCCCAGAGTTGGCTATCATTTTAGCCTTGAGCACTGGGTAAATCATTTAATCTTTTTTAAGACAGAAAGTGAGTATAAAATAAGATGATACATATCTAACTACCTAGTAAATTAAATAATCATACAGTCTATGAAACTGATTAGGTTTTCTTAAATTGAGATCCTATTCATGGCATAAATGATTGCCAATAATTGTAATGATTTTGATAATAATAACTATAATTTATTAAATGCTTATTAAGTATCAAACATGCTAAATACTATGCATAATATTTTCCAATTTATCCTTATTGATTTAGTGGCAGAGCCAAGAATGAAATCCGATTCTGCTTGCAGCCAGAGTTCCTGCTCTCATCAGCTCCCCAAAACTTTCAGCTGTATCTCCATCTACCTGCCTAACTGCTTAGACATGTAGATACACAAACTTACATAAATAAAATTGGGGAAAAAAATCTATACATTTTTAATTTTAAGCTTAAGATAATCATACACATTGTTTGCTAATATATTCCCTCAATGTAGTTTTTGGTGTGCAGCCTTTTCTAGGTTACTTATTAAAGTTAAAAATTGAACGATTTAAAAAATACTTAACATGTGGAAAATTTTTAGAAACCAAAAGAAATGTAAATTTATATTAATCCAAGTGGTATGACACTAGGACTATTTATTAGAAATGACATTAATATTATGAAGATTGACCTGCCATTCTTGTATGTTGCTGCTATTGCAAGGTCTTTTTCAATATACCCTGAGTGATTTAATCACATTTAGAGGAGCTTTTTGTTGAAAGACTCATGAAAGACTTCCATATTTGACAAAGTCCCTATTCGGATAGGTATCTTTTTCATTAATAAGTTTATAGAATGCCCAACTTTGATAAGAATTTTCTCTGTGGAATTAAATGCAGAAGGATAAGTCTTATTTTAACAAAGAGAAATATATTCTCAAATCACTATTCAAAATCAATAATTATTTAAATTGTTATTTCACTTAATCACTTAGTTGTATTTATATGCTGTTTGAACATAAATTGACTGTTTATATTGGAACAGATGAGTTTGTCTGCTTGTATTCTTATGATTTTATATTACGGGGCATGTGTCTTCTTGTCTTCTTCCTTTTCTTTCCTCCCTTCCTTCCACACTTCCTGTCTTCCTTTATTTTTTCATATGGACAGAATACGATGATCAAATTTATCTTGAATATTAAGTGTCAGTATAAGAGGTTAACTCAAATATCACAGTGATGTAGTCCAGCATTTACCCATATGGGCTATATAGCAAGTTACTATGTTAACAACAACAACAGCCAAATCTATGACATAGATCCCTTCTGAAAACAGAATGATCATTTTACGAATCTAGGAATACCGTTCCCTAACAAAACACACAAAAAATTTTTTTCCACTTAAAATTAGAGAAAATACGTACTATATCACCTCCTTATTTTTTCTAGTGTTTGCTGTTTCTCTGTATTTGTGAACTGATTAATACATAAAAGTAACTGCCCTCAACTATTATCAGAGAGTTAAATGGAAGAAATGATAGAATGCAATTTAAAAGCACATTTTGAAGCTCTATTTACTGTGCTTAAGAAGTTGAATGTGTTGTTTTCTGAATTCTGTAATTAACAATTCCCAAGATAATTTTTTTGTCTTTTATGTATCTCTTCTAATAACAACCTAAGGCCATACGCTTGAAATAGTTATGAAGAGGCTTTCTTGTCAGGTGACTCTACACTGCTGAATGAGATGTGAACTAAAGGGACATTCACTTTACCTTCTCTGGAGAACCTGCCATAAGTTGCTTTGAATAATTCATGAAAAACCTGTTCTTAACACATCCAGCCAGACATTGTGTCTACTTGTAAGCACTAGTACTGTGCCATCAACCTTGTTTTGACAAAACAATATAAATACGCTGACATTTCCTTTAAATTCTTGAACTGTGTGCCTCATTTCAGTACTTTTTCTTTTTTTTAGTGTTTTTTTCCAAAAAGTTATTTTGTTGTTGTCGTTAGGTGCTGTCCAGTCAATTCCAACTCATAGCGACCCCATGGGCAAGAGACCAAAACACTGCCCAGTCCTGCTCCATCCTCACAATCGTTGCTATGTTTGATCTCATCGTCGAAGTCACTGTGTCAATCCATCTCGTCAAAGGTCTTCCTCTTTTTCAATGACCCTCTGCCTTACCAAGCATGATGTCCTTCTCCAGGAACCAGTCTCTCCTGATAACACGTCTGAAATACGTGTGACAAAGTCTCTCCATCTTCGCTTCCAAGGAGCAACCTTGTTGTATTTCTTCCAAGACAGACTTGTTCATTCTTCTGGCAGTCCAGGGTATATTCAATATTTTTTGCCAACACCATAATTCAAACACATCAATTCATCTTTGCTCTTCTTTATTCATTGTCCAGCTTTTGCATGCCTATGAGGCAATTGAAAACATAGTATGATAATTTGCAAATACTTTTTTTTTAGAATAAGAACACTACATAAACTTATAATCTATTTCCAAAATATCCACTGACATTAAAAGAAATCTGACAACCTTATATAGTCCACTGCAAACCCTGGTGGCGTAGTGGTTAAGCACTACAGCTGTTAACCAAAATGTTGGCAGTTCAAATCCACCAGGCACTTCTTGGAAACTCTATGGGGCAGTTCTACTCTGTCCTACAGGGTCACTATGGATCAGAACCGACTCAATGGCAGTGGGTTTGGTTTTCGTATATAGTCCACTGTGATTAATAAAATACGACCCAAGCCTTCTGATATGCACTTTGAATTGTCTCTAAATTACAGATCCACAAATTTTATGGAATTTAAATGAAAACAAATAACAACAAAAAAAATGATTTAGCAATATTTTCCATTCAATCCTGTAATAAAATCCAACCTATTAACAAGCTTTTCTTTGTGAGATGTTAGGTATTTATAATTATTAAATATATTTATTGCAGCTTTGTTGCATCTTAGAAATCTACAGTCCCTGTGAACATTAAAAATGTCTTCTACAATTTTAACACTTATAATGATATCCTAAGCATAAATGGGTAAAAATAAAATGAACTAAAGTTAGGTTTGATGAGTTGCTGGATTAACTTCCCATTTAGAAAAATGCCACAATTAAAAAAAAAAAAAATCATAGCCAGTCACACATTAAATGCAATTGACCATGCACATTCTAAAATAGATACCTCAAAATTATGCACCCTATTTTTATTCTGCTACTACTCATGCTCATAACTTTTGAGCAAAAGTTTATTATATCTTCTGTACAGTTAGAAGCAGCGTTGTGAAAGAGGACTTGTGGACGATATCTCCATTTTGCCTGGATTCAAATTCCCTGTGTTTATTCTAGGCACATAGGAAAGCAAGTACCTATTGACATATTGACATATATTATGTGTTTCTTGTTGGTCTGGGTTATCTAAAATAGTATTTTATGTTAGGTATTACTCAGAAACTTGCTTTTTATTTCCTTTCAGGTATATGCCTAGGTGATTTTTTTGTGTCAAAACTTATGTATCTATGCCATGAAATCTTATTTTTGCATTGTAAATCCCCTGATCAACATTTTAAATTATTAGCAATTTTCAAAAGTATAAACAACACTGCAATGGACATGCCTCGAACATACCTCCTACAGCATATGTGAGTATTTTTCAAGAGTAGATGTTGGTAGAAGTGTAAGTACATAATTAAGTGACTAGAAAAGGAACATGAGTTTTGAGGGAGGGATTTGGAAGACAATAAATGCTGTCTCTTTAAGTTAAATCTTAAAAAAAAACACAAAACATAATCCACTAGTCCAATAATCTCACTTGCCAAAACAGCATAGAAGGAAATTCAGCACTTTAGGAAGCTGAAATTGCAATCTGATTCTGCTTACTTCTTTGGTTTATTTATTCATTCATCTAATTTTCTGACCAATCACAATATTAATACCCAATTGTATACCAACTACTGATAAAAGCATGGAAACATAAATGTACATCATAATTAGGAAATTATGAAGTAAAAATATGTTTAAAAAGAGGCACTAGCTGATATTCTGGTTATATGGAAGGGGTTGCCATTTAGACCTAGAGCTGAGGGAAATGTTTAGAGGTAAGTGAGGGGGTGAGTGGCAAAGGTTATTTTAATTTTCATGGAGGTGTGAAAAAATAGACCTTGTTTATACAACAGAAAATATTTAGAAAGGTTCAGGTGTAGATAGTGAAAAAAGTCTGAAATAAATATAGATAAGTTGGAAGAAAGTGATAAGCTAGATGTTATGACCCTTACATTTTCCTTTCAGGGAAAAAAAAGTCTAGGTGTACAATAGGTTATGGATTATGAGGGACAAAGTATAGAATCAGTACTACTATGTGTATTTTACTTACTGAACTTGAACACTTAGACGGCATCTACCATGCTTCAAGGACTTCTGTCTGTAACGGCCTATAAGTCATATAAACAATTCCGAACAGCATTATAAGAACAATGTGGAATGAAAAAAAGAAAAAGCTTTAGGGAGCCCGGTGACATAGTTCTGTATTTCCTTTAAACATGTTATCCTGGTTTTAGCGTTGAGAATAGTCACGAGAGTGAGAAAGGGGTGCTAATACACCAACTTCTGCAGTATTCCTGTTTAGAGAGAAGGGGATCTGACTTGGAGCCCTGGTAGCACAGTGGTTAAAAGTGCAGCTGCTAACCAAAACATCAGCAGCTGGGATCTACCAGTCACTCCTTGGAAACCCTATGGAGCAGTTTTACTGTCCTGTAAGGTTGCTATAAGTCAAAGTCTACTTGATGGCAATGGATTTTTTTGTTGGACCTGACTTACAAAATGGGTATGTGGGTAGTGAGAAATAAATGACTGTTAAATATGTAATTGAGGTGGAATTAATATGAATTGAAGGTTGATTAGGTGGGAGGGGTAAGCAAAGGAGAAGAATCAAGAGTAACTCTGTATTTCTGGTTTGCATAATGAGCAGATATTATGTCCTTCATAAAAGAAAAAAGAGAAAAAAAGCAACACAGAGGTTGGAAAATAAAGTAGTTGAATTTGGTTTGAAGTGATTATGGGTGGGCAAAGTAACTGTATTCAACAGGGAGTTAGATATACCACTCTGAATCACAGCAAAGAGAGCTTGAATGAGATAGATAGTTTAGCATTTACATCATTGATAATGGAGTATCCGGAGTGAACATGATTTCTGAGGAGAGAAAGAATGAGAAAACGAGACAGAGAGAGAAGAAAAAAAGGAGAGGAATAGCAGCAGGAGGAAGAGGAGAAGGAGGAAGAGAAGAGGAAACATGAGTTAGGGTAAAAATTGCCATTCTTTTTGTGTGCCCTGGAGCCGATTCGGATTCATAGAGACCCTATCCAAAAACCAAACCAAACCCACTGCAGTTGAGTCGATTCCGACTCATAGCGACCCTATAGGACAGAGTAGAACTGCCTGATAGAGTTTCCAAAGAGCGCCTGGCGGAGTTGAACTGTCGACCTCTTGGTTAACAGCCATAGCACTTAACCACTACGCCACCAGGGTTCCCAGTGACCCTATAGGACACAGTATGCAGTTCCATAGGGCTTCTTCGGCTGTCATCTTTACAGGAGCAGATCATCAGGTCTTTTCTCCTGTGGAGCCACTGGTGGGTTCAAATTGCAGGCTTTTTGGTTAGCAGCCAAGTGCTTAAACCATTACACCAATAGGGCAATAAAGGGAAAAGGAAAAAACTCAGTTCCTAGATAAGTATCAGAAATACCAGAACAGTGGGGGGAGATATAGCAAGTGCCAAAAACCAAACCAGTTGCCCTCAAGTCAATTCCGATTCATAGCGTCTTTATAGGACAGAGTAGAATTGCTTCCATAGGGTTTCCAAGGAGCACATGGTGAATTCAAACTGCTGACCTTTTGGCTAGCAGCTGTAGCTCTTAATCACTAAGCCACCAGGGTTTCCATAGCAAGTGCAGTGTCACTAAAGTAAGACAAAGCCAAAAACTGACTGCCGTCGAGTCAATTCTGACTCATAGCGACCCTATAGGACAGAGTAGAACTGCCCAGTAGAGTTTCCAAGGAGTGCCTGGAGATTCAAACTACCGACCTTTTGGTTAGCAGCAGTGGCACTTAACCACTACACCACCAAGGTTTCCAAAGTAAGACAAGTTTATGTCAAGAACATGAATTAGAAAGAGAAGGACTGAAAATACGGGGTGAGTTTTTTCCTTTTAATGGTGTAATAATAATTTTGGATTGTATTTATGGTTGTTGTTGTCGAGTGTGCCGTCCAGTCAATTCCAACTCATAGTGATCCTATGGGACAGAGTAGAACTGCCCCACGGGGTTTCTAAGGAGTGGCTGGTGGATTTGACCTGCTGACCTTCTGGTTAGCAGTCTGAGCTTTTAGCCACGTCACCGCGAGAGCTCCATATTTATGGTAAAGATGTAGTTTTAAGGGCTAGAGTTTATGCAGTATTACTGAATTATTTTATTTATTTATTTTTGCTGACCAAATGCATATCTATTTACAACTCACGGGTTTGTTTTTTTAAAATTAACTCACATCTATTAGTACCTGTCACTGTAGAGGCAGGTGAAATGACACCGGGCTTGAAAAGCAAAGCATCTTACAGGATAGTCTGCTTAATGTGTACAGTATATTTAAAAATATCAAGTGCCTTTGGAGCACAGTGATGGTAGAAGAGGCCCTAACCCACATTTACATATGCATGCACGTATGTTTTTATTTTTGACAGCAGAACTGGCCACTCCATCTTGTGGCTTGCTTCAGCAATGAAGAAAAGGTCTTTTAGCCAGGACTGTGCGTGCCATACTTGACAGTGAGCAATTGATCCCCTGGTGGTTGACTAATATCTCAAATGAACAATTTCAGTTTACCTTATAATGAAGTCGTGTTTGCTAGGACTCAAATAGAAGCATCTTTAAGTTTCTGTCTGGCTTCCTATCATCATCATCCATATCTCTAAATTAAGACTGGTTTCTCCTGTACAGCTGTCAACTGTTGGTGGGCACACAATGAAATGCTTAGATTTCAAAAAAATGGATCTTACAACAAACATAACCAAACCAAGCACATTGACATTGGTGTCCACAGTTTACCAGTAGTAACATACTGTCCAATGAGAAAAAAGGACTAAAGGGTATGATATCCATACTTCTATGTAAACTTGTGGTAATTTCATATAACAAATTTGTGGTCTAATGATTTTGCTTCTCAATGGAAAATTTGTAAACATTTATGAGATTGAAAATCAGAACTGGTGTTTCCAAGTAAAAAAATCTTGAAAGAAGAAAGTGTCAAATTTTTTAATTCACCTGTTCCATTCTTGAATGTTTCAATCCTAACAAGTTACATCTTTAGAAAAATCTAACTCTATATTTGCTCCATAAAATAAGAACCAGAGAAAGCTTTTATATGCTGTCATTGGGATAGAAATAAGCTACATAACATGGATCAAAAATCCTATAGTTTTGGTATAAAATTGACTGAAAATTTCTTGCCTAATTTTAATCTACACACACACACAAAAAAAAACAAAAACCAAACCCACTGCTGTCGAGTCAATTCCGACTCGTAGCGACCCTATAGGGCTGAGTAGAACTGCCCCATAGAGTTTCCAAGGAGTGCCTGGCGGATTTGAACTGCCAGCCTCTTGGTTAGCAGCTGTAGCACTTAACCACTACGCCACCAGGGTTTCCACAACTGGCTATATATTCTGATTATGGAAATTCTATACAACCTCCATGTTTATGATACTCAAATCAATGAAAATGGATATTGAGCATTTTTTTCTGCTTATGTTGAAACCAATTGCTTATATTATACAGCACTGAAATCCGTATCCCTACTGAAATTGAATATATTGTTAAAAAACAACAGTTAAATGGGTTTATAACATAATAATCGGCATTGTGGGCTAGAAAACTCTGTATTAAAGAACTATGCATTAACATGAAATAACGTGATAAAAAGTAGTATAAATTCAACATATTTTAATTGTGCTATTAAAATACAGTTGCATTCTATGTAAGAATGTGCCAAAATCAGATGAGTATTAAATTTCAATTCCTTCTATAACCACTATGATAATTTCCCCTTGACTTTTGGTTTTCTAATAGTTGCACTTCTAGATTACTTCAGGCGATTCATCCTTGTAATCTAAAATACATTTTGGGTAAGGAAATTACATTTGAAAAATCATGCGATTACTGAAGGACTGTGATGGTACGTTTTTGCCTTTTTTAATATTGTTATATCCTTAAATACAAATGAAGTAAATGTCAAATGAACCTATGCCTTTCCTTTCTGGGGCTGTTCTGTTTTTGTCTATTAGAGCCATTGGGAGATTGGGAGAGACATTGGAGATCACAGAATATACAATACAATACAATAAAGTAAAGGAATTTTCCCAAGGCTTTGAAATCACACTCATACAAACTGGAGATTATCCCTTTTATTTTACAGAAATGTAACTCAAAATAAGTTTAAGAAAGAAGTAATACAACAGCTAAATTTCTATATAAGCAAAAACCAAAACAGAGACAATAACTTCTGAATTCAAATCTAAGCCCATTTTGAAGTGATGTAGAGCTTGTAAGGTTAGAAAATCACCTGAATTTGACAAAATGAAAAGCAAAATTCAGTATAAGAGAAATTTATTTCAGGCCTTTTGAAAGTAACAGAAATTAAGTTGTATAGTATTTTAAAATATTCAAAAATTTAAGCAATTCAAAAACTATTACACAGATAGTACAAAAATATTATATTGACATATCTTAGGTGACTATGTTGTTGTTGCTAGGTGCCATCCAGTTGGTTCCTAGTCACAGCGACCCTCTGTACAACAGAACTAAGCACTCGCAGGCCCTGTGTTATCCTCACAATCATTATTATGCTTGGCCATTTTTGCCGCCTCTGTGTCAATCCATCTCTTGAGGGTCTTCCTCTTTTTCTCTGACCTTGTACTCTACCAATCATGATATCCTTCTCCAGCGACTGATCAATCCTGATAATATGTCTAAGTATGTGAGACACAGTCTCCCTGTTCTCCCTTCTAAGGAGCATTCCAGCTGTACTTCTTCCAAGACAGGTTTGTTGGTTCTTTTGGAAATCCATAATGTATTCAGTATTCTTTGCCAACACCATAATTCAAAGGCATCAATTCTTCTTTGGTCTTCCTTATTCATTGCCTGCCTTTTGTATGCATATGAGGCAAGTGAAAACACCATGGTTTGGGTCAGGCACACCTAAGACCTTAAAGTAATATTATTGCTTTTTTAAAAAAAATTTTATTTATAATACTTCACATGACGTTTTACAGAACAAACTAGCTTTTCATTAAACAATAAATACACATACTGTTTCGTGACATCAGTTGCCAACCCCACAACACTCTATCTTCTGGTTCTTGGGTTCCCTATTGCCAACTTTCCCTTCCCTTCCTGCCTTCTAGTCCTTGCCTCTGGGTGCGCGTGCCCATTTAGTCTCGTTTTGTTTTATGAGCCTGTCTAATCTTTTGCTGAAGAGTGAACCTCAGGATTGACATCATTACTGAGCTAAGGGGGTGTTCAGGGACCATACTCTCAGGGTTTCTCCAGCATCTGTCAAGCCAGCAAGTCTGGTGTTTTGTTTTTGTTTTTGGTGAATTAGAATTTTGTTCTACATTTTTCTTCTGTTCTGTCTGGGACCAACTATTGTGATTCCTGTCAGAGCAGATGGTGGTGGTAGCCAGGAACCATCTAGTTGTTCCGAACTCAGTCTGTTGGAGGCTGTGGTACTTGCGGTCCGTTTGTCCTTTGGACTAATCTTTCCATTTCTTCATTCTCCCTTGCTCCAGTCGGAGTGAGACCAGTGGAGCATCATAGATGGCTACTCACAAGTTTTTAAGGCCCCAGATGCTACTCACCAAAGTAGAATGTAAAAGATTTTCTGTATAAACTATTTTATGCCTATTGATCTAGATGTTCCCTGAGACCATGGTCCCCACAGTCCTCAGCCCAATAATTCAGTCTTTCAGGGAGTTTGGACGTGTCTATGGAGCTTCCATGACTTTGGCTTGGACAAGTTATTCTGGCTTCCAATATTGTGTACTGTCTTACCATTCACCAAAGTTACCACTTATCTACTCCCCTCCCTTGTAACCATCAGAGATTGTTTCTTTTTGTGTGTAAACCTTTTCATGAGTTTTTCTAGATAGTGGTCTCATACGATATTGGTACTTTCGTGATTAAAGTATTTCACTCAGCATAATACCTTCGAGATTCATCCATATTGTGAGATGCTTTGCAGATTCATCATTGTTCTTTATCATTCTTTATCCTTTTTTTTAGTACTCCATTGTATATATGTATCATAGTTTGTTTATCCATTCTTCTGTTGATGGGCATCTAGGTTGTTTCCATGTTTTTGCTATCGTGAACAATGCTACAATGAACATGAGTATGCATATGTTTATTTGTGTGACAGCTCTTATTTCTCTAGGATATATTCCTAGGAGTGGGATTAATGGATCTGATGGTATTTGTATTTCTAGCTTTTTAAGGTAATGTCATATCATTTTCCAAAATGGTTGTATTGTTTTGAATTCCCACCAGAAGTGCATGAGTTCCAATCTTCCCAGAGCCTCTTCAACATTTGTTATTTTCTGTTTTTTTTTTTTTTTTTTTTTTGCTTCCTGCTAGTAATATCAGGGTGAGATTGTATCTCATTGTGGTTTTGATTTGCACTTCCCTAATGGCTTTTTTTTTTTTTTAATGGCTAGTGATCTCGAGCATTTCCTCATGTATCTGTTAGTTGCTCTAATGTCTTCTGTGGTGAAGTGTCTGTTCATATCCTTTGCCTATTTTTCAACTGATTATTTGTCGTTTGGTTGTAAAGGTGTTGGATTTTCCTGCAGATTTTAGAGATTAGTCTTTTGTCATAGCCAAAAGTTGTTTGTTTTTTTCCCAGTCCTTAGGTTCTCTTTTTACTCTTTTGATGAAGCCTTTTGATGAGCATAACTAATTTTTAGAAGATCCCAGTTATCTAGCTTATCTTCTGGAGTTTGTGTGTTGTTAGTTGTGGTTTGTATCCTGTTAATGCCATGACTGCCAGGCGCTCCTTCGGAAACCCCACGGGGCATTGCATAGGGTTGCTATGAGTCAGAATCGACTTGATAGCACTGTTTTTTTTTTTGTTTGTTTTTTGTTTTTTAATGCCATGTATTAGGGCTTCAAGCATTGGTCCTATTTTTTCTTCAGTGATCTTTATAGTTTCTGGTTTTATATTTAGGTCTTTGAGATATGGGTCCTATTTCATTTTTTTTTTTTTTTTTTTGAAGATGGACAACCAGTTTTGTCAGCACCATTTGTTAAAAAGACTGTCTTTTCCCATTTGATGAATTTTGGGCCTTGTTGAAGATCAGGTGACCGTAGGTAGATGGATTTACATCTGAGTCCTCAATTCTCTCCATTGGTCAATGCATCCGTCGTTTTGCTAGTACCAGCTGTTTTGACGACCATAGCTATGTAGTAGGTTCTGAGGTTAGACAGTGTGAGCTCTCCTACTTAATTCTTCTTCAATAGTGCCTTACTTACCCTCTTTCCTTTCCATATAAAATTAATGATTAGCTTTTCCATTTCTCTAAAGAATGCTGTTGATATTTGAATCGGGATTGATTTATATTTGTAGATTGCTTTCTGTAGAATTGAAAACTCTGGTGGTATAGTGGTTAAGGGTTCGGCTGCTAACCAAAAGAATAGCATTTCAAATCTACCAGTTGTTCCTTGGAAATCACATGGGGCAATTCTACTCTGTCTTATAGGGTTGCTATGAGTCTGAATTGACGCAATAGCAACAGGTTTTTTTTTTTCCTTCTTCTTGGTTTTAGTAGAATTGACATTTTCACAAGGTTGAGTCTTCCTATCCATTAGCATGGTATGTTTTTCATTTATGTAGTTTTCTTTTGGTTTCTTGCAGTAGAGTTTTGTAGCTTTCTTCGTATAGGTCTTTTACATTGCTGGTTAGATTTATTCCTAAGTGTTTTTTTTTAGGGACTATTACATATGGTGTTGTTTTCCTGATTTCCTTTTCATCATTCTCTTTATTGGTATATAGGAATTGAACTGATTTTTGCATGTTTATCTTATATCTTGCAAATCTTCTGAATTTTTCTATTAGTTTCAGTGGTTTCCCTGTGGAATATTTTGGGTTTTCTATATGTAGTATCATATCCTCTGCTAATAGGGACAGTTTTACTTCTTTGTTGCCAATGTCCTTTATTTCTTTTTCTTGCCTTATTGTTCGATCTAGGGATTCCAGCACTGTATTTAAATATGAGTCATGATAAAGGGCATCCTTGTCTTGTTCCTATTCTCAAAGGGAATGTTTTCAAGGTCTCTCCATTAAGAATGACATTTGCTGTTGGCTTTGTATAGATGCCCTTTATTATATTGAGGAATTTTCCTTCCATACCTATTTTATTAAGAGTTTTTATTAGGAATTGGTGTTGGACTTTGTTGAATGCCTTTTCTATATCTAGTGAGATGATCATGCGATTCTTTTATTTATGCGGTGGATTATATTGACTGATTTTCTAATGTTAAACCATCCTCGCATATCTGGTATGAATCCCACTTAGTCTTGGTATCTTAATATTTTGATATGAGGCTGAATTCTGTTGTATAGAATTTTATTGAGAATTTTTGCATCTATATTCATGAGAGATATTGGTCTGTAATTTTCTTTTCTTGTAGTGTTTTTGTCTGGTTTTGGTATCAGGGTTATGTTGGCTTCCTAGAATAAATTTGTACGTATCTCTTTTCTATGTTCTGAAAAACTTGAGTAGTACTGGTGGAAGCTCTTTGAATGTTGGTAGAACTCTCCACTGAAGCCATCTGGGCCAGGAATTTTTTGTTGTTCTTGGGAGTTGTTTTTGTTTGTTTGTTTGTTTTACCTTTTCAATGTCTTCTCTTGTTATATATCAGTTCAGATTTTCAACTTCAGTTTGTGTTAGTTTGGGTAAGTAGTGTGTTTCTAGAAATTTGTTCATTTCCTCTAGGTTTTCAAATTCATTGGAGTATAATTTTGCATAGTACTCTGTTATGATCCTTTTAATTTCAGTAGGGTCTGTTGTAATGTCTCCCATTTCATTTCTTATTTGGGTTATGTGGATCCTATCTTGGCTTTTTTTTTTCTTTTTTTGTCAGTTTGGCCTGTGCTTTGTCAATTTTGTAGATCCTTTCAAAGAACCAACTTTTTAAAAATTCTTTCTATTGTTTTTCTATTCTATATTTCATTTTTTTTTCCTGCTCTGATCTTTATAATTTCCTTTCTTCTGCTTTCTGTGGGCTCCTTTTGTTTTTCTCTATTTGTTCAAGTTGCACAGTAATGTTTTGATTTTGTCCCTGTCTTCTTTTTTGATGTGTGCATCTATTGCTGTAAATTGACCTCTGAGCACGGCCTTTGCTATGTCCTAAAGATTTTGGCATGATATGTTTTCAGTCTCATTTGATTGTAGGAATTTTTTTATTCCACCTGATTTCTTCTATTACCCGGTGGTTTTTAAGCAGGGTGTTATTCAGTTTCCATTTTTTTTTTTTCTTGCTGTTCCTGTTATTAATTTCTACTTTGTTGGCTTTGTGATCAGAGAAGATGCTTTGTATTATGCCAATATTTAAATTTTGTTGAGGGTTGCTGTGTGGCCTAAGACGTAGTCTCTTCTGGAGAATGTTCCATGTGCATCGGAAAAGAATGTGTACTTTGCAACTGTTGGGTGAAATGTTCTGTATATGTCTATGAGGTCAAGTTGGCTGATTCTGGCCTTTAGATCTTCTGTATCTTTGTTGAGTTTCTTTCTAGATGTTCTGTCCTTCACTGAGAGTGGGGTGTTGAAATCTCCTAGTATGATAATGGAACTATCAACTTCTCTTTTCAGTGCTGATAGAGTTTGTTTTATATATTTTGGAGTCCTGTCATTGGGAGTGTAGGTATTTATTATGGTTATGTCTTCATGACAGATTGTCACTTTAATCATTATATAATGTCCTTCTTTGTCATTTATGGTGAATTTTGTTTTAAAGTCTGTTTTATCTGAAATTAGTATTGTCACTCCTGCTTTTTATGGTAGCTGTTTGCTTGACATATTTTTTCCATCCTTTGATTTTTAATAAATTTATATCTTTGTTTCTAAAGTATGTCCCTTGTAGACAGCATATTGATGAATCCTTTTTTTTTTTTTAAATCCATTGTGTCACTCTCTGTCTCTTTATGGGTGCATTTAGGCCATTTGCATTCAGTGTAATTATTGATAGGTGTGAGTTTATTGTTGTAATTTTGTAGCGCTTTTTTTGTGGTGCTGACATTTTCCTTATTCCTTTTACTTTCCTGTGCTGAGCTCCTTTTGTTTGTGGATTTTTTGTTTCTTTCTTTCTTTCATTTTTGTAGACGTTTTGTTTACTGAGACTTTGTGTTTTTCTTCTTTATTTTGATGAGTAAGGTTGCTAACTTTCTTTGTGGTTACCTTGGAATTTACCCTTATCTTCCTAAGTTTGAATTGGCCTTTATTACTTGGTATTACCTTGACTTCCTTTCCATTTGAAATTTCTGTGCCTACACCTTTTATAATCTCTTTTATTTTTCTGACATTGTTGTCGTTTACAGATAAACCTCTCTGGTTCCCTGCTGTAAATCTTTTAGTTTTGTTTTATCCTTAAGAGTTCATTACCTAGTTTGCTATCTAGCTGATCCAGTCTTGTGTCTTAAATTCAGACTATTGTCTGATGTTGATTCTCTAACCAAAGTAATCTTTTTAATAATTCTGGTAAGTTTGGTTTGGATTTTGCATATTCCCTTAATTCCTGCTTATCTGGATATGTCCTAATGTCACCATCATAGCTGAGTGAGACTTTTGCAAGATAAATTATTCTTGGTTGGCAATTTTTTTTTTTTCCTTCAAGGTTTTATATATATCATTCCATTGCCTCCTTGCCTGTATTGTTTCTGGAGAGTAATCAGAGCTTAGTCTTATTGTTTCTCCTCTGTATGTGACTTTTCATTTTTTTTCAGGCTGCTTTCAGGCTTTTCTTTGTCTTTGGTTTTAGCGAGTGTCATTATGATATGCCTTGCTGATTTTCTTTTGGATTCTATCCTATATTGGGTTTGTTGTGCTTCTGGAATGGTGAGCTTTTCATCTTTCTTGATATGAGGGAAGTTGTCTGTCAGCAATTATTCAATGATCCTCTCTGTATTTTCTATTTTCTCCCCCTGTTCTACATCTCTGATCACTCACAAATTTTTGCTTTTGATTGTATTCCACTTTGTTCTCAGGGTTTCATCATTTTTCTTTGTTATTTTCTCTGATTTTTCCTTAAAGTCATATCCAAGGATTTGTCTTCAATTTCACTAATCCTGTCTTCCATTTTTTTCAAACCTGCTCCTCAAATCTTCTATGACACTGTCCATTTCTGATATCTTGTTGTTTATCTTTTGGTTTTCTAATTGTTGTTTTTGTATGATTTTTAGTTGCACATTTATTTTGTTCCTGCATTATTTGCCTAAATTCTTCCTTTTTTGTCTGTCTTTTACATGACTTTATCTTTTCCATGATTTTGTCTATTTTTCCTCGTTTTTGTCTGTTTTCCCCTTCATCTCTGGGATAGCCCTGAATATTAGAAATTTGAGTTCCCTATCAGGCAGTTCCAGTGCCTTTTTTTCTATTAGAAGGTCACCCAGTGTTTTATTTTGGATGCCTACTTAAATCTTCCTGGCCTTTTTTTTTTTTTTTAATATGTTTTGATATTTTCTGCTACCTTTGAGACATTCAGTAATTATTAGTATTTTTTGTTTATTGATTGTAGATTTTTTTTTTTATCCTGCTTTTTTTTTGTTTCATTTTGTATATGTGAATAGGTGGGCTGGACTTTCTTTGTTGTTTGCTTGTCTGTGGGCATGATATTTCTTACCATCTTGTCCAATGGGCAGGGCTCAGTTGTGGTGCAACAGGGCAGGTCCAGCAGAAGGGGAGGGACTGGTGTGGGTCATTTCTGGCATGTACTGGGGCCAACAGTGCAGATCGAGTGGGTAACACAGGGCAAGTTCTGGTAGACCATGTCTGTGCAGATCAGGGGTGCAATGTTCGGTGCATGGTGCAGAGAAGCGGGTGGGGGGGGAGAATATGATGTGTGGAGCTAATTGGGTGTAGTAAAGAGGGGAAAGAAACAGATGCCAAAAACAAAGTGCTGAGGGAACCTTCTGTTGAAGTGGTGCAGACCTGAGGAAGCCATGTGCCAGCGACTTTCTATTCAAGTGGTGTAACACAGTCCATCAAGAAGGAACAGATACAGCACACACAGAGAAGTGGTCAGGACAAAAGAAAGGAAGGAAAAGAGAGAGAGATAAGATACTAATTAGAGAGAGAGAAAGGTTCACACAGCCAGCTGGTCAGGAGAAAAGAAAGGAAGGAACATAAGCAGATACAAGAAACCAAGAAAAGAAAAGAAAAAAAAAAAAAAGGATGTTCTCTGGCATGCAGTGGGGATGAGGGAAGAAGTTCCTCAGCTGAGTGGCACTGCACAGCCCATCTAGAAGGACCAGAGATGGTACATGGTGCCAGGTGTTCAGGAGAGAAGAAAGGAAGGATGGTAGAGGGAGACAAGAAACCAAAAATGAAGAAAAACCAAAGAGAAAAAAGAACAAAATGCCCCCGAGGAGCTTACTGGCATGGTGGCATGGACTGGGGAAGTGGCTCCCCAGCTGGGTGGGGCTGCACAGTCTGTCAAGAAGTAGTAGAAATGGCTCACAGAGCCAGGTGCTCCAGAGAAAGGAAAGGAAGGAGATGAGAGAGAGAGAAGAAACCAAAAGAAGCCCGCCAAAAGCAACAATTGCAACAACAACAACAAAATGGCACTGAAGGAGCCAGCTTGTGTGGGTGTGGCGAATCCAAGTGACAAGGAGCCAGAGTCTCCCTGGCTTTCTGATTGAGGCCTGCAGGGGAAAGAAGTGTGGGGGGTTGAAAAGCATGTATCACTGGTTACTGGGTTCTCCGTCTCATCCTGGGAGCTCCATGAATCTGCCTTCATGTACTCCCTGTCCAATGTTCTTGGTGGATGAGGACTCCAAGATGGCCGATAGTGGACCTCCACTCTGTAGCTCTTCTCACTTTCTGTTCTCTGTCAGTTTCTTATTTCATTTGGTGCTTAGATGAGTTCTGTATCCCTTCATTTGACACTTAGGTTTCAGGATTGACATTTGTCTCTGTTTTCCTTAGTTTTTTGAGTGTTTGCTGTGAAGGGATGTTGCTTCTTTCTATAGTGCCATGTTGGCTTCACCCCCATCTTTGCTTTTTCACACTTTAAACAGGTCTTTTGCTGCATATTTGCCCACTACAATGCATCATTCAATTTCTTGACTGCTGCTTTCATGGGTGTTGATTGTGGATCCAAGTAAAATGAAATCCTTGACAACTTCAACCTTTTCTCCTTTTATCATGATGTTGTGTATTTGTCCAGTTGTGAGGATTTTTGCTTTCTTTTTGTTGAGGTGTAATCCATATTGAAGGCTGTAGTCTTTGATCTTTTTTTTTTTTTTAATTGAACTTTAGATGACGGTTTATAGGACAAACTAGTTTTTCATCAAACAGTTAGTACACACATTGTTGTATGACATTGGTTAACAACCCCACGACATGTCATCACTCTCCCTTCTCAACCCTGGGTTCCCAATCACCAACTTTCCTTTTCTCTCCTACCTTCCAGTCCCTGCCCCTGGGCTGGTGAGGCCTTTACTTTTGTTTGTTCCATAGTCCTGTTCAATCTTTGGCTGAAAGGAGAACCTCATGAGTGGCTTCATTACTCAGCTAAAAGGGTGTCTGGGGGCCATACTCTGAGGGTTTCTCCAGTCTTTCTTAAGCCAGCAAGTATGTTCTTTCTTTTTGAGTTAGAATTTTGTTCTACATTTTTCTCCAGCTCTTTCTGGGGCCCTCTATTGTGATCCCTGTCAGAGCAATCACTGGTGGTAGCTGGCCACCATCAAGTTGTACTGGACTCAGTCTGGTGGAAGTGTGGTCTTTGATCTTCATCAGTAAATGCTTCAAGTTCTCTTCACTTTCAGCAAGCAACATTGTGTTATATGTATTTCACAGGTTGTAGAAAAGAAAATTAAGTATAATAAAGACTTTGTTTCTCCTTTTTTAAATATCAGGTTGTAAGCTTTACTTAATATGTTTATATTTTCAATATAATTTTTACAAAAATTGATTAACTTCATCTATGTGAAAACTGTAAAATACCATCATGAGTTGTAAAAACTAATGACAATAGATCGAATTAGTGATTTTTTTTCTTAAATTTACAACTTGAAAAATGACAAGAGAAATATTATACTTATATATCATGAATCAACAAAGTCTTCAAGGAGGATTTTGATTTTGATAGTGATGTTATAAACTAATTATATGATCTATGCAATGAAATACCTCAACATCAACCATCTGGATCTTTTGATACTAACAGTAACTAGTGTTAATTTTTAAATATCGGTTCATCTTTTACCTGGGTATTGGCTTTATATCATTTTTATTGGCTGGACTGTGACCCACCCCCCCAAAAAAGATACATTGAAGACCTAACCACTAGTCCCTGTGAACACAGCCTTGTTTGAAAACAGGGTCTTTGGCTTTACTCACTTTTATGGATTTGATTATTTCTCCCAAAAAGTTATGTTGAAAGTGTAACCACTAGTACCTGTGAACATGATACTTTTTAAAAACAGATTATTTGAAGATGTTATTGGTTATGTTAACATGAGGTCATACTAGAGTAGGTTGTATCCCAATACAATCTGATTGATGCCCTTGTATAAGAGAACAGAACAGAAACACACATAGAGGAAAGAACGTCATGTGATATTGCAGCTGTAAGCCAGAGAATGTAGGAGAGAGGTATAGAACTGATTCTCTCTCAAAGTCTCAGAAGGAATCAATACAGCAGAAACCCTGATCTCAGACTCCCAACATCCAGAAGTAAGAGAAAATATATATATATGTGTATATATATATATATATATATACATACACACACATATTTTATAAACTACCCAGTTTGTTACAGCAGCACTGGAAAACTAATAAAATGACTCAGTTAGAATTCATAAATTTGTATTTGTTACTCATATGGTTAGATATATTGAATTTATTTCTATAAATGGTTAGATATATAGTGAATTTGTTCATACCTTATTACACTGGTATAATAACCCACTGCCAGTGGATAGGTTCCGACTCTTAGTGACCCAATAGCATGTCCAAGGCTGTAAATCTCTGTGAAAGCAGTCTACCATATCTTTCTCCTGTGGAGCCACTGGTGGCTTTGAACCACTGAAATTTTGTTCAGCAGTCAAGCTCCTTAATCACATTGGTATAAAAATACCATTTATCATTATATACTACCTCAAATACCTGAAATATTGCAAAAAGGTAGTGGAAAAAAAAATAGACCTCCAAGTATGTAAAGGACATGTTTACAATTTATATGGTGATGTTTTCTTTTCTGTAAATGTGATCTTATAACCAATTTGTGATTTAAACATATACCCACCTCAAAGCCAAACTCAGCTCTTTATCCTGCCCCCATCCTCACTTCCATCCAACTAAAAACTAAAATGAAAAGGAGAAAGAGGAGGCTGAAATGGGAACTAAAAAAATCTCCAAGGAGATTTTAAGGAAGAATTTGTGAATAGATGGGTTAGTCTGTTTACATTCTGCTTATGTACTTTTATATGAAAATATCTGTTTAATTTTTCTCTTTCTCTCTCCCTCTCTTTTTTTCCAAATTCCCTCTGATAACCAGCCTCTGAGTCCATTTGTCTATTTATCTTGTGTCTTCCGTAGATCTGTAGGTCTCAAGTGTTAGTGCACATAAGATTCATACAA
Organism: Elephas maximus indicus; assembly: GCF_024166365.1. Lineage (NCBI taxonomy): Eukaryota > Metazoa > Chordata > Mammalia > Proboscidea > Elephantidae > Elephas > Elephas maximus. Next base: position 83,209,854 of record NC_064832.1, read on the forward strand.
GTAGCATGTTATAAAGTGTATTTGCTCTTCACAATTCTAACTTAATAGGTCCGGTATGGGAATACATGAACCATAACAGATTATTTGAGTTAGTCTTAGGGCAATAGAATGAGAAAATTATTTAAGTGATTTTGTACATTCTTTTGTCCTAGAAGCTTATTTATCAGCTTAAAATAGTGAAGAAGAAAATAGAATCAAAGAAATATTAAATCAAATATTAAACAAATGCCAGTAAGCCTTTTCCCTAACCCATCCCAACACAATTTCTTTACATTTTTTACTCTGTCTTGAGTGCTTTAAACTTGCCTGTACCAGCAAACAAAAGAAAATTCCATGTAGTTAAACTGACCCCACTCTTCTTAAAAAGCTACTCAGGGCCATCTCATGATATTCCATCTTACTACACTTTTAAGATATATGCTGAGAACATTATCCAAATATTCTTTGGTGATTAATTTTTCATTTTTTTGTTTTTGAAAGAGAGAATAAAATATACTGACAATCACAAAAGTAATAATTTTCTCAACAAAAGAAAAATTTTCATTGAGAGGAGATTCTGCTTTTCATAAGAAAGTAAAAATTCTATCCACATATGTGTGTATTTTTTCTCTTTAAGAAAAAAAATATTGTCCTGTGGGAGGATAAATAATTTGCACCTCTACTTGTTTGGAAAACAATTTCTAAACTTCATAAAACATTGTATTTTATTTTATTATTAATTTTGAATTCATAATTCATACTCTGCTGAGAGAATGATGGCTTCAGAGTATAGTAAAAAATTCTATTAAACTTATAGAGCCCTTGATAATACTTTTATGTAAATAAGATACACCTTATATGAAAAAGATTGTGGACTCCATATTTGTGAATTTCCCTATTCACTAGTATAACTGTGTAAGCCCAAAATCAATACTTGAGGTACTCTCATGGCCATTTGCAGATGTACAAAGCTGTAAAATATTTGAGTCGCCTGTCCCGCATATTCCCAATTGAGAAAAAAATAAGGCAGTGCTCCGCCTTCTTGTTTCAGATCTCATGCTGTAAACAAGTGTCTTCACAGTGTATTTGGTGCCATGTTTTTCACATTTTTGTGTTTTCATTAGTAATTCTGCTATATAAAATGTCCTACCTCACAAGTATAATACTAAAAAGCTGTTTTTTGTTCTTAATTATAAAAAGGCTGTGATGTGCTACAGGAAACTGTGTGCGTTATATAAGCTTTGTTCAGGCATGAGTTATAGCACTGTCGTCTGTGAATTCAATGTTAAAGAGTCAACAGTATATATTAAATAAATTCTCCTTCCCCCTCTGCTCCCCACCAATTGCCACCGAGTGGATTTCAACTCATAGGGACCCTATAGGACAGAATAGAACTGCCCCACAGGGTTTCCAAGAAGTGGCTAGTGGATTCAAACTGCTGACCTTTTGGTAAGCAGCCAAGCTCTTAACCACTATGCAACCAGGGCTCCATATATTAAATATCTTTAAATGAAAACACAAAAAATACAATGTGGTATATTATCAATTGAAAAAAACGTTGTGACCAGAGATTTGTAGGAACCTAACCCTGTGGTTCCACTAGGAGCCAATGTTCCATATTTACTAACTCAGCGTTTATGGGAACTTCACGGAGCATAACTACCAAAAATGAGAATCAACTCTGTGTGTGTGCGTGTGGTGTATATGTGTTTGTATGAGAGAAAATAACTAATATAAATCTGATTTCTGGAAAAGACATTGCAGGATGAAGGATTAACTTTTGTATTTTGTTTTGTCCTGAAAAGTAAATGAATCAGTGAATAAGAATCCTGTGTCATGCTTCAATTAAATTTAAATTGGTTTTGATATCATACTTTGAAAAGTTTTCATTGACAATATCAAAATTTTTTTTTTGGTAGAAGCGCTTGTTTATTGAATGACTAGTGACAGCTTTTTGATACCCACCTATGAAGCATGTTTATTTTTATTTACAGTATAGTTTCATTCAATATTTTATAGTTTATAAATATTATTTAAAAGTATTGCCTCTATACACCCCTCCACATGTCTGTCAGTTTATCATACTGTGAGGGCTTTGTGCTGCTGTGATGCTGGAAGGTATGCCACCAGTATTCAAATAGCAGCAGAGTTACCCATGACATACAGGTTTCATTCAGCTAAACTTCCAGACTAAGTCAGACCTGGAAGAAAGACCCAGCAGTCTACTTTCGAAAAGAATTAGCCAGTGAAAACCTTTTGAATAGCAGCAGAACATTGCCTGGTATAGTGCCAGAAGATGAGCACCTCAGGTTGGAAGGTGCCCAAAATACAACCTGGGAAGAGCTGCCTCCTCAAAGTAGAGTTGACATTAATGACACAGATGGAGTCAAGCTTTTGGGACTTCCATTTGTTAATGTGACACGACTCGAAATAAGAAGAAACAGCTGCAAACACCATTAATAATTGGAACCTGGGTTGTACAAAGTATGAATCTAGGATTACTGGAAATTGTCAAAAATGAAATGGAACACATAAACATCAACATCCTAGGCATTAGTGAGCTGAAATGGACTGGCATTGATCATTTTTAATTGGACAATCATGTGGTCTACTATGCGGAGCATGACAATTTGAAGAGGAATGGTGTGGCAGTCATTGTCAAAAAGAACATTTCAAGATGTATCCTGAAGTACAGTACTGTCAGTAATAGGATAATATCCACACACCTACAAGGAAAACCATGTAATACATATGACTATTATTCAAATTTATCCACCAACCACTAAAGACAAAGATGAAGAAATAGAAGATTTTTACCAACTTCTGCAGCCTGAAATTGATCAAACACACAGTCAGGATGCACTGATAATTACTGGTAATTGGAATGCAACAGTTGGCAATAAAGAAGAAGGATCAGTATTTGGAAAATATGGCCTTGGTGATAGAAACAATGCCAGAAATCTCATGATAGAATTTTGCAAGACCGATGACTTGTTCATTGCAAATATATTTTTTCATCAACATAAATGGCAACTATGTGGAAAGAGACAATAGAAACGCTCAATATCTTCAGGCGGAACAAGCCAGGGGCCGACTGAGAATCAGACCATCAATTACTCATATGCAAGTTCAAGTTGAAACTGAAGAAAATTAGAACAAGTCCACAAGAGCTCCAAAATACGACCTTGAGTGTATCCCATCTAAATTTAAAGACCATCTCAAGAATAGATTTGACATGTTGAACATTAATGACTGAAAGCCAGATGAGTTGTGGAATGACTTCAAGGACATCATACATGAAGAAAGCAAGAGGTCATTAAAAAGACAGGATAGAAAGAAAAGACCTAAATGGATGTCAGAAGAGACTCTGAAACTTGCTTTGGAACATAGAGTAGCTAAAGCAAAAGGAAAAAAAAAAAAAAAAAAAATTGATGAAGTAAAAGAACTGAACAGAAGATTTCTAAAGGCAGCTCAAGAAGACGAAGTAAAGTATAATGATGACATGTGCAAAGACCTGGTGATAGAAAACCAAAAGGGAAGAACAGGCTCAGCATTTCTCAAACTGAAAGAACTGGAAAAAAAATTCATGCCTCCAGTTGCCATACTGAAGGATTCTACAGGAAAAATATTAAATGACCCAGGAGGAATCAAAAGAAGATAGAAAGAATACACAGAGTCACTCTACCAAAAAGAATTGGTGGACGTTCAAACATTTCAGGAAGTAACATATGATCAGGAACCTATGGTACTGAAGGAAGAAGTCCAAGCTGCACTGAGGCATTGATGAAAATCAAGGCTCCGGGAACTGACAGAACATCAACTGAAATGTTTCAACAAATGGATGCAGCACTGGAAGAGCTCACTCATCTATGGCAAGAAATTTGGAAGACAATTACATGGCCAACTGACTGGAAAATCCATATTTATGCCTATTTCCAAGAAAGGTGATCCAACAGAATGCAGAAATTATCAAACAATATCACTAATATCACATGCAAGCAAAATTTTGCTGAAGATAATTCAAAAGTGGCTGCAGGAGTACATTGATGGGGGAACTGCCAGGAATTCTGTCGTACAGCAGATTGCTATGAGTCGGAACCAACTCGACAGCACCTAACAACAACAAACATGTATACTAATTCAAGGCATCAGTTGTGGATGTTGAAGCTGATAAATTACTGTAACTCAGACTTTATAAACAGGTTTTTCTGAAGCCGTGTGTCCCCATATGGGAGACTACATGCTATGCACATGGTAATTAGACCTTAATGTCTTCTGTAAGGTGAAGATTGCTTATAATCAGAATTACTACTTGACATTTTCTTCAATAAGCCGTGAAGTACATTCAGAGTGATCTACTAACAAACCTGCCACACACTCTTCTCTGCAGCAGAAGAAAGCACAGTATCTTGGCTGTATGTTGTAGTTGTATTTCGGGGTCATGCATAAAATCGTTTCTACTATATATTTTAAGACTGGAATCACACTCAGGAAAGTAATAGTGTCACACTGTGAGAGGTACAAGGGAATGAATCAAACTAAAGCCAAGCTGTAGTCACATCTCCCATCTCAATTTCATTCTACAGCACCTGTTAATTGAATAAAATAATCTACAAATCAGCTGAAGAATTTGTTGTATTACTATTTTCTTCCATTCTTCCCTTCTCTCTCTGTTCCCTCCCTTCCTCCTTTCTTTCTTCTTTTTTTTTCCTCATTATCTTTTTTTTTTTAGTTGTTTTTGGATGCCATCGAGTCAATTCTGGCTCATAGCTACCCCATGTGACAGAGTATAATTGTCCCACAGGATTTTCTTGGCTATATTTTTTTTTTATATATATAATCTTTATAGAAGCAGATCACTAGGTCTTTCTCCCATGGAGCTACTGGGTGGGTTCAAACTGCCAACTTCTTGGTTGGCAGCTTAACATTTAACTGTGTCACTAGGGCTTTTTTTTTTTTAGTACACATCTTAAATATATGTAAATTAAGCATATGACTTATCTGACCTGAAATTCAGTTGTTTTTAAAAAAAAAAAATATGGCCTAAACAGTTCTATTTTTCATTAACTATCCTTTTATATGTTCTACCTGGATGATACCCAATTGACTGAATACTGAGTTCCTACATCATTGCCATATGGTAAAATAGATCCCCATTATCTAAAATCCACCTTTTAGAACTACAAATTGTTTTTTCTTTAATTAGAACTTAATGTAAATTTTAATGAACTAAAGAAAAACACATGGTTTATGTACCAATATTTTTTCTTCAATGAAACTTCTCTTTCAAACAACACTTTCCACAATGGGCAAGGAGGTAGCTGGGACATAAAACATTAGCAGAAACAAGGAATAGTGAGCAAGAGAAGTGAAATCATTATCCACATAGACCGTATCTTTAGGCAGGTTTGTGGCTATCTCACTAAAGCTGCCTTATTGTTTCTCTCTCCATTGCCACCATTATAGAATTTGTTTCAATACATCCAAAAACCTATGAGCTGAGACAAAATTACTTGACACAGGAGATACTGACTTTAATTTTTTAAAGGCAAAAAGTTTGACACATTTACTTGATTTTTCTGGTACAAAAAATAAATTAAAAAGTTATCAAAATAGGTATTTTGATATATTATGGACAATTACTTTGGTTTCTAATACTCCTGAAAAAAAACCCAATTTTAATTAGCCCAGTATTCACAGTACCTGACCTCAAATGTTATTCTCCTCATGGGAAGTGTCAGAATACATACATACATGGTCCATCCAAATGCCTCATCGGCCTGCTTAGGGCCTTTCCATTTATCAATAGCAGTAGCAAGAAGCCCCAGCAATAATGTGCCTTACTGTAAAAATGGCATGGGGGCAGTGTCTGACCTTTTGTGAATTCATAAGGAGGAAGGAGAATCAAGATCAACAGCCCAAGGCTGACTCCTATGAGGTGGAGAACAGACACGCCTCTGCCATTTTATCAATTCTGACACCGTCTGTCCCTCCCATGGCACTCTCTATTCTGCTGGGTTCGATAATTCATTGCAATGGCAACACAAAACTCACAGACCACACTTAGGATTAAGGTTTTGTTAGGGAAGGAACAAATTACAATTCATACTCAAGAACACATAAGGAGACAGCTCTTCCATCAAGGCAGTCTCTTCCCCGTATGCTCACAGGTATGCCTCTTCCTGGCCCTCAGTCTCTGCCCAAAGGACCTCAGGTTTCTTTCTCCATAGTCTGGGCTGGGAAGCCCATCATACCATCTCCTGCTGCCAGGTCTCTACTGCCGTGTCTCTGCTGCCACTTCTCTCTGTCTTCAGGGTTACTGCTCACTCCCTGTCTTCTGGGTCCAGGAGCTTCTCAGTGCAGGGATCTTGGGTCAAAAAGACATGCTGGCTCCTGGCTCTTCTTCCTTGGTGGTGGTGGGGTCTTCTCTCCCATCTCTAGGAGAGCTCACCTTAAGACCAGCAGGATGGCAAAACTGACCAATTCCTTTGGTGGGCCACAGTTACCATATCTGCACAGTCCTGCACAATCCCTTGGGTGGGAGCTACAAGGCCAAGGCTAGAAAGACTACACACTAAAGTGATCTATCACATGGCAGTTACACAGAACTTTTCAATATAAATTGCATTTTAATTTGTAAGTACACAGTGGAGCTCATTGGATAATTGCATGATCAACATTCAGTGAACAACAATAATAATATGTTGCCAGGGAGGTTAGACAACTATGATGCCTGAATAATAACTTAAAATTGATATTAAAGGTGCTTGATAATAGATGAATGGCAGAACAACCTAACACAGATTTTTTTCTGTTTATAAAAATAGTTATGTACATCTAAGATGCATCAATTGTTCTCAACCCACCTGGAGCAAAGGAGAATGAAGAACACCAAGGTCACACGATAACTAAGAGCCCAAGAGACAAAAAGGGCCACATAAACCAGAGACCTACATCATCCTGAGACCAGAAGAAGTAGTTGGTGCCCAGCCACAATCGATGACTGCCCTGACAGGGAGCACAACAGAGAACCCCTGAAGGAGCAGATCAGTGGGATGCAGACCCCAAATTCTCATAAAAAGACCAGACTTAGTGGTCTGACTGAGACTAGAGGAATCCCGGCGGTCATGGTCCCCAAACCTTCTGTTGGCACAGGACAGGAACCATTCCCGAAGACAACTCATCAGACATGAAAGGGACTGGACAGTGGGTAGGAGAGAGATGCTGATGAAGAGTGAGCTAATTATGTCAGGTGGACACTTGAGACTGTGTTGGCATCTCCTGTCTGGAGGGGGGATGGGAGGCTAGAGAGAGTTGGAAGCTGGCAAAATTGTCACGAAAGGAGAGACTGGAAGGGCTGACTCATTAGGGGGAGAGCAAGTAGGAGTACGGAGTAAGGTGTATATAAACTTACATGTGACATTCTGACTTGATTGGTAAACGTTCACTTGAAGCTCAATAAAAGTTAATAAAAAAATGGTTATGTAGAAAAATATGCTAAGTATAATTACATATTTCATTTTTTAAATTTTTTACTGTATTTAAACTAGTTCCTTACTGTGTTATCACAATTTTCACAGGAATGAACACTATTTGATGGATACAATTACACTTATATAAAAAAAGTTGGGACAAAAAATTTAGCAATTTACTAAAGTATGTACAGTTGTTAAATTGCCAAGATGTGAATTCAAGCAAAGCTCTGGGGTTGCAGAACCTGCACATTTAACCAGATGATTTCTTCAGAAAGATTTATCTGTTTTAGTATATTGTCTTTCTAGCCTTCTTCCTACATTCATCTGTTTATCTGTCTCTTTATCTTTGCCCCTTCAGTTTAATCTTCCATGGATGCACTTTAAAAAGTACTATTGTAAACCATTTTGAAAATTATATTAATTATACTCTGCTATACTAAGCTGGCACGATGATTATGTGCACAGCTGCTAACCAAAAGATCGGCAGTTTGAACCCACAAACCACTCAGCTGGAGAAAAGACTTGGAGATCTTCTCCCGTAAAAATTTCAGCTTAGGAAACCCTGTGGACAGTTCTGACCTACAGGGAAGTTCAAGTTGATGACACACATCAACATTTTGTTCTAGTATTCTTTTCCTGAATTCTTTTACGTTTTTTTTCTGTGTTTCCCTTGATCTCTTTGAGAAGCCTAAATATAAGTCTTTTGAATTCCCTATGAGACAGTTCTATTATCATTTCTTCTTCAGGAAGGGTTTCTCACACTTTATTTTGTTCACTTGTTTGAGCCATCTTGTTCTGTTAATTATATATATATATATTTCATGATTGATTATATGTTTCTTTTGTCCTGATTTGTTTTGTTTTGATATATCAGGGGTTTTCTTTAGAATGTCTTTCTTCCTTTGTCTCATTTTAATTGTTGTTTTGTGGTACTTGTCTATATGTGACTTTGGTGCTGTCTGTTGGCTGGGCGTGATTTCCTCTCACTAGTGGACCTTTTGGGTCACATTCTTGTGTGAGTCCTCTGTGATTATTTTCTTACGTTTTCCCTTACCGGATTGAGTGGAGATGGGAGAACAGGTTTTTTCCCTGTTGTTGAGTGACAAATGTTGGGTGATCAGGGTCCCTCCACAGCCCTGTGGGACTATGGGGTCCTTCCAGATTGGTACTAACAGTGCATACTCTGGAATTCAGGGCAGAATATCCCTGTAGCCACTGTGAGGTAGTGTTGCACAAACGGATGGGATAGGCCCTTTCTACAGGCACTAATTAGAGTCTCAATAAGTAATGCGGGATCAAGGGGTTTCAGTGCATGTGCAGTTGGCCTGCAGAAACTGCCTGGGTGTGGGATGTGTAACATTGCAGCCAGGCGGACATTGGGTGCAGGCACTAGGATCACCTGCTCATTGTTTGGCAGAGGCGCAGATGACCCCTGTAGTGATATGATGGACATTGCTGATGAGGTGATGTGCCCATTTGGCTGGTCACTGGGTAGGGTGCGGAGAGCATCAGTCACCAAGTTATGGGCGTGGTGGTCAGGGTTGGGGTGCATAAGTTACCAGGCACCATTGAGCGGCATGGGAGCTCACACTGCCAGTTACCATGTGAGGTGGGGTGGTGAGCAGAGGCAGATGGGCCATGCATGTGCTGCCAGTTCCCAATTGGACAACACAGCAGTATGTGCTACCAGTCTGGCAGGACAGGAGCACATGTTGCCAATTACCATGTGGATGGGGTGATGGAGGAGACAGGCAGGGTAGGTACACGCCACTGGTTGCCCATCTGGCGGCATGGGAGTATGTGCCGCTGATCACCAAGACAAGTAGAGCAAGTGTGCATTGTTGGTTGCAGGTGGAGTAGGAGGAGGAGGGCTTGTTCCACTGGTCACTGGGTGGGCAGGGTGGGACGCACATCACTGATCACCAGGATGGCAAGGGGGCTAAGGAAGCACGCTTCTCTGGTTGCTGATGTGGGCACTGGTGCATTCCTTATAGGCTCCAGCCAGTGATCAGGACCTGAACCTGACCAAATGCAAGAGGGGAGCTTCCAGGAGTCCAGTCAGGTGGGGAATCTCTGGCTGTCTCTATATGGATACATTACTCCATGGGTGCCCCTTGCCCAACTGATCATGAACCACTGCTGATGTGTAGCCCTGTCCCCAGCTCCATCCATGCTCTGTGGTTGGCAGGGTCCCTGGAGCTCTGGCCCACTTTCTTGCACTTTCCTCCCTTAGATTTGGCTCGTGTTCTGCTCCCCTTGCTTCATTCCAGGTTGATCCACACAGTATCTCTGTCTCCTATTGGGAATTCTGTGAAGTTGCCTTCCTGTATTCCTCAGCAGAGAATGCTGCTTGTTTTGTCTCAAGATGGTCACACTGCACCAGGCTGGCTGACAGGGCACCTACAATCTCCCTTCACTGTTTCCATTCAGTTTCTCCTTTCCCTCAGTGTTCAATCTAATTCATCTTTCCATTTGCTGCTTAGGGTTCCAAGTTGTCTGTCATGTGTATCTATTTCACTTGGCTTCTTGGGTCTTTGCAGTAAGGGGATGGCATAGTGTATCTGACTGAGTACATACGCCACCATCTTGGGCCATCTTGGAAATTTATATATGTATATATATTTATCAAAATTAAAAAAAGTTCTCTCCTTAAAAAAGTCACTTATTTGTTCTCTTCTGCCTTGAGTACTTTAATGTAGGACATTGGGGACGGGTGTTTGTCTCCATTCTATGAAGCCAACCAGAAGGCTGGAATTTCCAGAAGAGGAATTCTGAAAAAGTAATACCATATATGCCTAGTATGGTTCAGTCTTTTGACGCTCATCACACCTTTTATTGTATTTAGTCTAATACAACTCAACTGTGCCATGTAAAATTTAAAATAAGTTCAACCACAACCTACAGAAAGAAAAGACTGCATCTATTGCATTCACCCTTGACCCACTTCAGTCTACTTTTAAAATGCTTCAGCCAGCTTTTAAAAAGAAACAAGATTAATTGAATTGAAGCATTTCATGTCAATTCTCTACACCAGTGATTTTCAAAGTGTGTTCATCGGACCAGCAACAAATTCCTATATCACATACCAAATCTATTAAATGAGAAATTCTAGGACAGGGCTCAGCAATCTGTGTTTTAATAAGTTCTTCCAGGTGATTCTGATGTGCCAAAATTTTGATAGCTTCTGCTCCATACAAAACCTTACAATATCTTACAATTAAAGCCAACATTCTTTCAGTGGTCTCTGATCTAAGTGATCTTTTCTCCTCTCATACCTTTTTCCCCACTGTTAAAACTACACTGCCCTCCTGGCTATTCCTTGAATAAAACAAGTTCACTAACATTGCACTTTTTGCATCTTTTGTTTCCTTCCTCTAGTGATCCACATATCTCAATAACCCCTTTCAGGTATTTACTCAATATTACTCTCCCAGTGAGTCCTTTTTGACCTGTTCTCTAAAGTTCACACCCTCCTACTGAGAAACTCTATTCTGATTTCCTATTGAAGTTTCTCTTTTAAAATTTATTATTACCTGTCATACTATACTTTCACCGTTTTTATCTTGGGAAATAAATAAGTGTTCTGCTTACATTACCTCCCTGAATTTACTCCCTTTTTATATCATGAGATCTGAGATCCTTGATAACATTTGTTTGACTGGTTGGTTGTTTTTCCCAGTTAGTTCACTTCCGAGTTCTAAGAACCTCCAACAATGCATGACACTACTCAATAAATTTACGTAGAATGATCAAATGAAGAGTGTATAATAAGCAGAAAAAAATGAGTTCCTTCATAAATATATATATATATAAATATATATATATATATATATAAAAACAGAATTTTTATATCAGAATTGGATACCCTATTTTTCAGGCTAAATTAACTTTGTCTGTATTGTACATTTCATAAATGAGAATAAACTCAAATATATCTTTCTTCTTTTGGATTTTAGAGTAGTTGAGTTCAACACATTATGTTCAACATAACATTGAACTATTTCCCATTAAAAACGTTATATTTTTCACGTGCTTTATCCTTTATCATTCCTACAGTTTTCTTTGCAAAACTTTCCTTCTTAACTAGATGGTGCCCATCTACCATCAATGACTGACCTGACAGGGAACAAAACAGAGGGTCTTGAACACAGCAGGAGAAAAGTATGGAGCAGAACTCAAATTCACATAAAAAGACCAGACTTAATGGTTTGACAGAGACAGGAACCTCTGAAACTATGGCCCCCAGATGCACTGTTAACCCAGAGCTGAAACAATTCCTGAAGCCCACTATTCAGACAAAGATTAGACAGGACTATAAAACAAAAAAATAATACATGAGAGGAGTGTGATTCTTAGTTCAATCAGATCCCCACGAGACCAAATGTCTGGAGGCAGGATGAGAAGGCAAGAAAGGACAGGTACTGGTCAAATAGACACAGGGAACCAGGGGTGGAAAGAGGGAGTATGCTGTCACATTGTGGAGATTGTGACAAATATCACAAAACAGTATGTGTGTAATTTTTTTTATGAGAAATTACCTTGGGATATAAACTTTCACCTAAAGCACATTTAAAAAAAAAAAAAAAAAAAGACTTTCCTTCTTATCATGAAAGACCAATCACTTTGTGAAATCCTTCTCATTTGTTTTATTTCAGAATTTCTTAATCAATATTCGAATATGGCTTTCTCATTTGTTATATTTGAAAACATTTATAACACTCCCCAAATTACAGTAAAAATATTAGTTCATTGATAATTATCTCAACTGTGTAAGATACCATTCAAAAAAAGAGTAATCATTTTACATTTTTATAATAAAAAATTATTTCTATAGTAAATCCTTTTTCCTCTTCCTTATATGAGAACTCTCTTTTTTATAAGACTTGTTCAGAAATTCTATAATACTGTGTTTAAAATACTACAAACTATATTAATGGTTAGCACTAAAGAAGTCTTTCCAGAGCTATACTGATATTATCTCTGGAATAGTGTAGTCAGCCTGAATCAATGGAAATCACATGAGCTAGGACCCTGCCCCAGGAAAAACAAAAAAACATTGCATTCAAGCCGATTCTGACTCATAGCAGCTCTATAGGACAGAGTAGAACTGCTCCATTGGTTTTTGAGGAGTGCATGGTGGGTTCAAACTGCAGATCTTTCTGGTTAGACAGCCGAAGCTCTTAACCACACTGCCACCAGAGTTTCTGAACTAGGACCCAGGAGTAAGGAATTTATTGAATTTGTTGCACATGCCATTGACCAAGTCACTTAATTTCTCTGGATCTCAGTTTTTTCACCTGCAGAATGAAAGTTTTGCGCTATAGGATCAAAACTATTCCACTTTTTCCCTATTTTACAAATTGCCACTTTTTTTTTTTTAACTTTAATTTCTCTTTCATCACAAACATATCTCTTGGTAAAGAATAGGTCTTCATTCTTTTTTCCTTTGCATGGACAATTTTCATTAGGAAGATTTTGAAAGGAGGGGGCAAGAACTTTCTACTAGGTATACAGTGGCTTTCTTTTGGTCAAAAAGATCCCTGGATTGCTAAAGGATTTGCACTTGACACTAACCTAAATGTTAGCAGTTCAAACCTACCCAGTGGCATCACGGAAGGAAGGCCTGGTGATCTGTACCTGTAAAGATTACAGACAAGAAAATCCTATGGAAAATTTCTACCCTGTAACACGTGGGGTAGCCATTCACGGGAATCAACTCAATGACAACTGGCTTGGGTTTTGTTTTTATTGCCGTTTTCTCTTGCTTAACCTGTATTAGAAATACCCCTTCCTTAAGTCGGGACTTATTAATCATTTTCTTTCATTATTCCTGCCATTTATCCCCTTTCATCAACTTCACTGTAACCAGAAAGGGAGGAGTTTATTCCCTCATTTATCAGTTTGGATCCATATTGTTTTCTAGCTGAAAGTTTGTAGCTGTATGTGGGAGTTCTATTTGTTTCAGTAATTATAAAAACCATATTCATTGCTGTTGAGCCAATTCCTGCCAACCTTTTGGTTAGCAGCCAAATTCTTAACCACTGTGCCACCAGGACTTCTTCAGTAATTATAGAATGCATGTATATTCTTCTTTTTTCTTTCCTTTTTGTTTTATAAACAGAATCTAACAGAAAAATTTCTCTTTCAAATTACTATTTCCCTAGATTCAAATGTTTTCTTTTTTTTTTCCTTTTGGAATAAATGAAGGAATGAAGGGACCAATGATCAGTGTCCTTCAGGGTAATAATGTTGTGATTGTAAACACTAAGTCAAATACAAATAGCAATGACACATGAACAGATAATAATGTGAAATTACATTGTACCAAGCTTTTTGGAGGCAAAACATTTTAATAGTAAATGTAGCAAATAACAAAGATAAAACCATTTTCATTTGTTAAGGCAATGATTTGGGTTACAAAAAGTTTTAACTATGAATAGATCCCTTTGATAGAACCACTAAACAATCAAACAAACAAAAAGAATAAGTGTTTTATATACCTCTGAAATCCTGAGGTTTCAGATATATAAACAAGGATTGAGAGAAAAGACAATACTACAAATTTATGAATTTTATTTATTTATTGGAATTATATGGTCCTTTTTCTTTTGTAACTTCAATGGCTTGTATATTGTCATTTCCAGGGTAAGGGTCGATTTTCCTCTACAGGGACCATAGAATTTCTAGAAGTGTTGCCATTGGCAGCTCCTCTCTTTATTACATCTGTAGACCTCTTAAGTCTACAGTTTCCTGCTTATCAAAGTGTGCACTGGTACATGAGGTGGGACCAAGGTGGTGGAATAGCCAGATACTTCCTGTGATCCCTCTTACAACAAAGACCTAAAAACAAGTGAAATGATTATATTTATGACAAGCTAGGAGCTCTGAACACTGAAGACAAAGTTAGAAAAGAGACTGAGTGGCAGGGGCAGTGAGAGATGGTTCAGAAGTGGAAAGGAGTTACCAGAACTGAATCACCGGGATCCCTCAGGCACCATTCCCAGGAGTGCTGCAGTTTCCTCAGAGAGAAGCAGCCAGCCACACAGCCTACTCACACCTCTGGAACCAGGGAAGAATGGTGTTCTTGGCAAAAGCTAAGTACTTGCATATATTTTACCTCACTCCCAAACCCCAAGCCAGCTTCGGTGGCTGTTGATTTCCCTGGGCCTGAGATAGGCCATGTTGAGTGCTTTGAGCCATCCTCCCAGCCTTGGAGTAGGAATAAATTCACAACTGGGGGAAAAGATAATTTGCCCGCTCCACTGACTGGGGGAGCTCAGGACAAAAGCAGCTCTTGTCCAGGCATAAATGGCCCATGGACTTTGAATACCTTCCCCATTGCATGGTCCTGTGTGGGCCTATTTCAGGAGAATAGGCCCATGTTGGCAGACTGCAACCATTTCAGCTGTGAGGTGAAGAGGTGGGTGTTTGATATTTGACACCACTTTGCCTATTAAGTATGGTCCTCACCTATCCACCTCAGGGGCATAGGGACTGGTGGCTCCACTCAAGTTACCCAGGAACCTGCAACAGGGGTCAAAGGATAACTGGTCCCTTCCAGTCCTTACAAACAAAAGCACTGGGTGCCCATGGTCCCTCAGCAGAACCTACCCACCTGTATGCTCGTGGAACAGAGACTTGCTTTCCTCACAGATATTTGGGGGATGGTTCTCAGCCCCCGCCTTGTTCAGAGTGTGACCCATTCTGCAACCTGATACTGGTATCTACACCAATCACCCCTGCCCCTCTAAGACAGTAGGACAAAGCCTGTACCACAACAGTTGATGATCAGCTACCTGGACAACTGAGCTGAATTCATACAAGAAAAGTGAATGGGCTCCTAGACTGATATACTTGATAACAGCTCTAGCCATCTGGTGACAGGACGTCAGAGCTTCAAAGGTGATAATAATCAAGCTAACTCACTCAAGCAACCCATTAGAGCATATCAAAACAAAAAAATGCAAGAAGCTAGGATACAGTAAACAAACATAAAATAAACTAATACAATAACTTCTAGATGGCTCAGAGGAAACAGTCGATATCAAATCATATAAAGAAAAAGACCATGATCACTTCAACAAGCTCTCAAAAAATAAAAAAAAAAGAATCAATGGATCTTCTGGATGAAGGTGTCTTCCTGGAACTACCAGATGCAGAATTCAAAAGATTAATATACAGAACGCTTCAAGATATCAGAAATGAAGTTCAGGAGGAGATCAGGCAATACACAGAACAAGCCATGGAACACACAGATAAAGTAGTTGAAGAAATTAAAAAAGTTATTGAAGAACATAATGAAAATTTTAATAAGCTGCAAGAATCCATAGAGAGACAGCAATCAGAAATTCAAAAGATTGACAATAAAATTACAGAACTAGACAACTCAATAGAAAGTCAGAGGAGCAGAATTGAGCAACTGGAAGGCAGAATTGGTGAGCTTGAAGATAAAGTACTTGGCACTAATATATTTTAAGAAAAATCTGATAATTTAAAAAAATGAAGAAACCTTAAAAATCATGTGGGACTCTATCAAAAGAAAAAAACCTACAAGTGATTGGAGTACCAGAACAGGGAGGGACAACAGAAAATACAGAGAAAATTGTTGAAGATTTGTTGGCAGAAAACTTCTTTGATATCGTGAAAGATGAGAAGATACCTGTACAAGATGCTCATCAAACTCCACGTAAGGTAGATTTTAAAGGAAAGTGACAAAGACATATTATAATCAAACTTGCCAAAGCCAAAGACAAGGAGAAAATTTAAAGAGCAGCTAGGGATAAAAGAAAAGTCACCTACAAAGGGCAGTCGATAAATTCATACCACTTGGCAGAAACCATGCAGGCAAGAAGGCAATAAGGATGACGTATATAAAGCATTGAAGGAAAAAAATTGCCAGCCAGTTGCCAGCAAAACTATCTCTCAAATATGAAGGTGAAATTAGGGCATTTTCAGATAAACAGAAGTTTAGGGAATTCGTAAAACCAAACCAAAACTACAAGAAATACTAAAGGGAGTTCTATGGTTAGAAGATCAAAGATACCAGGTATCAACCCAAGATTAGAACACTGGACAGAGCAATCAGATATCAACCCAGGCAGGGAAAATAAATAAATGAGTCAATTAAGATAAAAAACATTCACTAAAGGAAAACAGAGATGTTAATATGTAAAAGAAAAAAAAAAAAAGACAACATTAAAACAATAAAGAGGGACTAAGAAATGTAGTCACAGATTTTTCATATGGAGAGAAATAAAATTAGGTTTAAACTTAGAAAAATTGGGGTAAATATTAAGGTAACCACAAAGGAGACTAACAATCCTACTCATCAAAATAAAATACAAGAAAAAAAATAGAGACTCAACAGAAACAAAATAAACAACAACAAATAAGAGGAAAAGACAATATACAAAGATAAATTACTCAGCATAAAAAATTAATTTGGAAAAACAAACTGTCAACAACACATAAAAAAGACATTGAAATGACAGCACTAAAATCACACCTATCTATAATTATATGCTGAATGTAAATGGACTAAATACACTAATAAAGAGACAGAGTGGCAGAATGGATTAAAAAAAAAAAACACAATCTGTCTATATGCAGCCAACAAGAGACACACCTTAGACTTAAGACACAAACAAACTCAAACTGAAAGGATGGGAAAAAACGTATCAAGCAAACAACAATCAAAAAAGAGCAGGAGTGACAATATTAATTTCTAACAAAATAGACTTTAAAGTTAAAACCACCACAAAGGATAAGGAAGGACACTGTATAATGATTAAAGGGACAAAATCCCAAAAGGATATAGCCTTATTAAATATTTATGCACCCAATGACAGGGCTGCAAGATACATAAAACAGACTCTAACACAATAGAAAAGTGAGAGAGACAGCTCCACACTAATAGCAGGAGACTTCAACATACCACTTTTGGTGAAGGACATGACATCCAGAAAGCAGCTCAATAAAGACATGGAAGATCTAAATGCCACCATCAACCAACTTGTCCTCATAGACATACACAACACAATCTACCCAGCAGTAGCCAAATACACTTTCTTTTCTAGGGCACATGGAACATTCTCTAGCTTAGACCACATAATAGGTCATAAAGCAAGCCTTAGCAGAATCCAAAACTTCAAAATATTACAAAGCATCTTCTCTGAGCATAAGGCCATAAAGGTAGAAATCAATAACACAAACAGCAGGGAAAAGAAATCAAACACTTGGAGACTAGACAATACCCTGCTGAAAAATGACTGTGTCATAGGTGACTTTAAGGATGCAATAAAGAAATTCATAGAATCCAATGTGAATGAAAACAATTCCTATCAGAACCTTTGGGACACAGTGAAGGCAGTGCTCAGTGGTCAACTTATATCAATAAATGCACACATACAAAAAGGAGAAAGGGCCAAAATCAAAGAATTATACCTACAACTTGAATAGAAAGAGAGTGACAAAAGAAACACTCAGGCACCAGAAGAAAACAAATAATGAAAAAATTAGAGCAGAATTAAATGAAATAGAAAACAGAAAAACAATTGAAAGAGTTAAGAAGACTAAAAGCTAGTTCTCTGAAAAAATTAACAAACTTGATAAGCCTTTGTCCAAACTGACAAAAGAAAAGGAGGTGAGGAAGCAAATAACCCAGATAAGAAATGAGATGGGCTATATTATAACAGACCCACTAAAATTAAAAGAATCATATCAGATTACTATGAAAAATTGTACTGTAACAAATTTGAAAACCTAGAAGAAATGGATGAATTCCTAGAAACACACTACCTACCTGAACTAACACAAACAGAGGTTAAAAAAAAAAAAAAAAACAGAAAGGTAGAACAACTAAATAGACCCATAACAAAAGAAGAGATAGAAAAGGTAGTCAAAAAACTCCCTACAAAAAAGGGCCCTGGCCCAGGTGACTTCACTGCAGAGTTCTACCAAACTTTCAGAGAAGAGTTAACACCACTACTACTAAAGATATTTCAGAGCATAGAAAAGGGCGGAATACTCCCAAACTCATTCTATGAAGACAGCATATCCCTGATACTAAAACCAGGTAAAGATGCCACAAAAAAGAAAATTATATACCTATATCCCTCATGAACTTAGATGCAAAAATCCTCAACAAAATTCTAGCCAATAGAATTCAACAACATATCAAAAAAAATAATTCATCATGACCAACTGGGATCCATACCAGGTATGCAGGGATGGTCCGATATTAGAAAAACAATTAACATAATCCATCACATAAATAAAACAAAAGACAAGAATCACACGATTTTTATCAATTGATGCAGAAAAGGTATTTGACAAAGTTCAACACCCATTTATGATAAAAGCTCTCAGCAGAATACGTATAGAAAGAAAATTCTTCAACATAATAAATGGCATTTATAAAAAGCCAACAGCCAACATCATCCAAAATGGAGAGAGTCTGAAAGCATTTCTCTTGAGATTGAAAACCAGACAAGGATGCCCTTTATCACCACTCTTATTCAATATTGTGCTGGAGGTCCTAGCCAGAGCAATTAGGCTAGATAAAGAAATAACTCAAAATGTATCAAAGACCTAAATATAAAATCTAAAATGGCATAGATTATGGAAGCAAAAATAGGGACAATGCTAGGAGCCCTAATACATGTCATAAACAATATACAAAACATTACTAACTATGCAGAAGAGAAACTAGATAACTGAGAAAAAAAAAAATGAGAGACCCTGAAAATCAAACACCTATGCTCATCCAAAGACTTCATGAAAAGAATAAAAAGATTACCTACAGACTGGGAAAAAGGTTTTAGTTTTTACATTTACCATCAGCATCTGATCTCTAAAATCTACATGATACTGCAAAAACTCAATGACAAAAAGACAAATGACCCAATTAAAAAGTGGGCAAAGTATATGAACAGACACTTCAATAAAGGAGACCCCACTATTATAAGAACTCGAGAAATGGTTTAAACAGAGAAGAAAATATTCTTTGATGGTTACGAGAGGGATGAGGAAGGGAGGAAGGGAGGGAGGGAGAGGGGTTTTCGCTAATCAGTAGATAAGAATTATTTTAGGTGAAGGGAAGGACAACACAATACAAGCGAGGTCAGCACAACTGGACTAAACTAAAAGTAAAGAAGTTTCCTGAATAAGCTGAAATCTTTGAAGGCCAGCGTAGAAGGAGCGGGGTTGGGGACCATGGTGTTAGGGGATATCTACATCAATCGGCATAATAACATCTATTAAGAAAACATTCTGCATTCCATTTTGGAGAGTGGCTTTTGGGGTCTTAAACGCTAGCAAGCGGTCATCTAAGATTCACCAATGGGTCTCAACCCACCTGGAGCAAAGAAGAATGAAGAACACCAAAAACACAAGTTAATTATGAGTCCGAGAGACAGAAAGGACCACATAAACCAGAGGCTAAATCAGCCTGAGACAAGAAGAACTAGATGGTGCCTGGCTATGACCGATGACTACCCTGACAGGAAACACAACAGAAAACCCCTGAAGGGGCAGGAGAGCAGTGGGATGCAGACCCCAAATTCTCATGAGGAGCCCAGACTTAATGATCTGAGACTAGAGGACCCCAGAGATCATGGTCCCCAGACCTTCTGTTAGCCCAAGACAGGAACCATTTCCAAACCTAACTCTTCAGACAGGGAATGGACTGGACTGTGGGATAGAAAATGATACTGGTGAAGAGTGAGCTTCTTGGATCAAAGTAGACACATGAGCCTATGTTGGCATCCCCTGCCTGGAGGGGAGATGAGAAGGTAGAGGGGATTAGAAGCTGGCAGAATGGGCACAAAAATAGAGAGTGGAGGGAAGGAGTGTGCTGTCTCATTAGGGGGAGAGCAATTAGGAGTACATAGCAAGGTACATATAAATTTTTGTGTGAGAGACTGACTTGATTTATAAACTTTCACTTAAAGAACAGTAAAAAAAAAATAGCGTGCACTGCTATTCTATCAAGTCTGGATATGTCTGAGTAAAAAGGCAAAAAAGGGAAGCCCAGGGGCTGGAAAATATAAATTTCTTCTCCTACGCACTGAATTTTCTTTACAATCCTGTCATGAATAATCCCAACAGTAATGCTGTATCCTCTGTGAATAACTCTCTTATCATTGCAAAAAAAATATTTTTTTCAAGAATTTTATTTAACAAAAGGAAATTTTTACAGAAAAACATTTAAATGGTCCCACTGCAGATTGTATTTTTTTCTGAAATGTTTGCATTTGTGAATTGTCTGTTATCTAGCTGACAAAATAATTATTGGCCTAACTTTCTGTAATTATGTATTTATGACTCAAACCTTCTGGCGACAGAACTTTTATCATCAGTAAGTGAATAGCAGATGAAGTATATATTTTTAAACACATACACTCAATTCTACCATAATCAATGATTTAATGAATAAACTGACCATGACTGGTTATATTCAAACAATTTATTTTAACATTTAGTCTTTTTGTGTGCGTGTCTGTGTGTTTGTTTAGGATTAAATTAAGAAATGAAATCAAATTTTTGTCTGATTTATATTTTGCCAAGCACCCAACCAAGAAAAAAGATCATGAGTCATAGTTCTGGAATCTTTGCATATTTGGAGATGTCTGACTGCTGTTCTTTACTTGAACAACTATTACTCGGGTACAAAATAATTGGTTCATACTTGCTTTCCATTAGAATTCTCAAGATATTGTGCCACTCTTTCATGAAATGATGCCAGGAGAATTCTCTCTCAAGTCAGCTTCATTTTCTTCATTGTATATGATGTTCTTTACATTCACAGAGCAGTTGCATGCTAAAGAAGTATGTAAGAGTAAGTAAGGCAGTAGCTTGGGACAGCTAGAAATTCCAAGCTGCTCATGATATGCCTCATAAAAGCTCATAAAACTTTCTTCACAAAGCAGTTGCGTCCTTTAGTATATCAGTAATAGTTAACATGGTTCTAGCAGCAAGCGGTGCACTTGGTAACTAACCTGCATTATGCAATACTGCCAAGATGCATTTCTTGAAACTGGACCTCATTCTAGAGGCTTTGAATCACTAGCAAAACGTCTGCTGCTCTGTTCATTTTCAACCTTCAGATTGAAACTTTTGTTTTCCTTTTCTTAAACTTTCAAACTGAAAAAAAAAAAAAAAAAATGTGCTCTGGACTAATGATCCGGAGGTAAACTGCCGTTTGTTGCTGGGCTACCTTCCTGTGGCTGGATTCTCAAAAGATGATGTAGAAGCTCATTGTGGTGAAGAGAATGAATGCACAGCAGAATATTCTAAGCTTATTTCCTTTTTTTTCCACCTAGCTCACTTCCATTGCTTATAATAACTTTATCTTGACCAAATATTTTTGACCAAATATAATTAGCATTTGTAGACTGAACAGCAAAAGTTATTTGACTTTGGGCCATTTGATGGCTTGTGACAACACACACACATTTTTGTATTTATATCGATTACTAGTCTCTGGCCTTTGTCCTCTACACTTTAAGGTGTGACAGCTTGCATCAAAGCATATTCATGACGACCAGAGTGACAACCAGCATATTCCATCATCCTGACAATATTCAGTCAAGTCCTCTAAAACCCTTAGCTCATGAGGGGATTGCTCTGAATCCAAGGATATGCTTAAACCATATACTTCATTACTGCACAATAATTGCAAACTTTCTGGCTAAGATAAAGTATACATAATGACTACGCTACACTTAGATTTGGCTGACTCACCATTTTAAGGACAGTTGTGTAGTATTCCCAATTTCTGGAAACGGTTTTAATACTAGCCAGGAATCTTGGTTGGAAATTTACGAAGTAAAATTAAAATGTTCTTCCCCGATATAGTTTAGTGGAAATAGAAAAGAGTATATTCAACAACCTTAATACTAAATTTATAATGGTAATTTTGTGAAGATTTTTTTTTCTTTTCCCTCTTAATTAAAAAATAAAAGAGTGGCTAATTTGAGTACATTTATTTGCCACAGGCAATATTTTAATGTTGAAATTTTTGTGACCTTTGATATACATGGTTATATATATATATATATACACACACACACATAGGGTCGTGGCACTGGGTGGGTATACTTAACTAAGTAATGCATGTAATTTTGTACATGAAATTAATAAATTATCCTGAACAAGGTAAAGCAAACTGTCCTCACCCTGTTTCCCCCAGAGGACAGCGCTGGTTTTAAGCTTCCAATATAAAACCCACATAGCTTTTCCACATGCATACAAGTGTATCACACAATTGTTTGTACAAGCAATTTTTGGAAACAATCTGTGTGTCCATCAATATGGGAATGGATAAATAAATTGAAATATACTGACGCAATGGAACAGTTTGAATGCACATATAAATAGTAATAAACATATCTACATCTCATTGTAAGTGTTCAGAAAAACATAAAACTTTAGCATTGTTTCACCCTCTTAAAAATTTGTGTGCAGCAATGTAACAACAGTAGCTAAATAGCTCCTGTCAGCATTATCTATTTTGATTGGAAGTTGTTTCGAAATGAAGGCGTCTCCTGTAAATTCCCCAGAAAGTATTCTTCAGAATGACCATTAACTAAAACTGCAAAATTATGTTGCTAACAAAAGAAGTGAATAGAAAACGCTGACTATAATCTAACTATGCCATAGGCTAAAAATGATTAATTTGCTGTGTTTCCTCCAGTTATGCAAATTATGCTGACAGGAAAGTACGGGAGGAATTTTTGTCAACTAAATTTATTTTTTGCTTAGCAATGCTAGAAGTCATGTAATAATGTCCATCTGGGTGATCTCAAGGTTGAAGTTTAAGTCCATCTGGCTGAACCAGTTGATCTATGGTTCAATGCTAACCACGGGTTTTCAATTCTCTAATTTCAGTTGTGAGATTTCAAAGAAGCATGGGTGTGATGTAAAGATTAAAATAATATATTTTCAATAGAATTTTTTTGTCATGTACTTGTGTGTTTCTCAATTAATTATGGGAGAAATTTTATTAGGCTTGTACTGTCATATGTTAATTAAAAAGAAAAGGAACCTCTTTATATACATCAGCCTGGAGAAATTTTTAATACTTGTCATCAATGAATGTCTATACTGCAGAGAAAATCATGCTGATATATACACAGATAAAAAGCTGATTGAAGATTCTAAATAAATGCTCTTTCAATCTTCATGAATTAAAAAAAAAATGCGTAGTATGTTTCAATGATCGGCTATTTTTAACAATATTCAGTGACTGGTAAAATTATAACATTATATTATTATGATGGTATTTATATAAACTAAATGCCTTTTTACACGCAATTTCCAGCGTGCTATAGATTTTCACTCAACATGTCCTTGTAAGAGAAGCTTCAATGGGTTGTTATTCCTGTAGTATTGTCCTTATCTCGGCTAAGATTTGGCACTTGAACCCACCAGTCAAAATAAAAAAATGCAACTAGTCTTTGTCTAAGCAATTACAATTTTTATTGCTTAAGTCAATCTAGGAGCCCTGGTGGTGCAGCGTTAAGAGCTTGGCTGCTAACCAGAAGGTTGGCAGTTCAAATCCACCAGCTACTCCTTAGAAAACTTATGGGGCAGCTCTTCTCTGACCTATATATAGGGGGCTATGAGTAGGAATTGACTCAATGGCAACAGATGTGGAGACAATCTAGTTTTTCTTTCTTCTTCGTCTCATGAACATAACCTAAACACATGGAAGGGGTTTGCCAGTGAAAAGTAGAACAAAGAAACCCAGCTATGTTAAAGCCAAACAGTGAATGAAGATACATGGCTACAGGTCGTAGAAGTCTGGCTTTCTCTTGCATATGTGTAAGTCTAGACAGAATGAGTGAATACTTTTCTGTGGGTTCTGTACTTTAGTTCTTATAAAATTAGAGTTTTTTTGAAACTAAAACCACTTAACAAATAACCTTCTATTTTCATTGCAAGGGGGAAAAAATGTGTTTTTTAAGTAACACATTGTGATAAGAGAAAGAAAAACCCAGGAGTAGGTGTGAAAACATGAGACTACAGAGCTGGTAAAATGTCCTGTTGTTTCCTCTGTTAAATTTTTTTTCCATTTCTTTTTTTTCAAAAAAAAAAAAAAATTTTTTTTAAGGAAGATGGACAACCCCTCTGGAATCCATATTCAAATATGAAAAAGCTTAATTGCTGATTCGATGTGCATATTTGAAGAACAATTCAAACTCCTGGTAGCAAAAAATGAAGTCATTATCTACTCTTCAAGTCTGGCCTTCTTCAAACGGACCGGAACTCACTGATTTATAACAGTGTCCATTCAGATTCTTACACCAGAAATGTTCTCCAATTGATTTAAAAAATGCCTTTCAACAACTGATTCTTTCAAATTAGGATTCTGTTGCGTTTGTACTTGGCATCCGGTTTGTATTGCTTAAACTCTTTAATCTTTAACAGGTCATCCTGCTTTTATTCATTTATTTTTAAACCCCAAGTCACTGTTTGGTGAAGAAATTGGAATTTGGTAGCCTTGTACAATTTGGGAAATAATTCTGGATTCACTGATTGTATTTTATAACATTGTTTATCATCTTACTCCACCCTTGTGTGTACTGTAGTTAAATCTAAATCTATTAGATTCAGCTTCATTCCAGGGGGAGAGCATAAATGCTATCTAGGTAGTGGTGTATGTAATCACTATTAGATCAACTCAGGAGGCACAAGATTTCTGATTTTGTTAGAGAAGCTAAGTTGAACACCGAACACAGATAATATCTGCCCTCCTCAGCCATTATAGAGCCTCTTATCAAATTTTTATACAATGATTTCAGCAATCTTTAATGATTATTTCAAGCAGTCCTGGGGGGCAGTGGTTAAGAGTTCAGCTGCTAACCTAAAGGTCGGTGGTTTGAACCCACTAGCTGTTCCACAGCAGAAAGATTGTCAATCTGCTACCAAAAAGATCACAGCCTAGGAAACCCTATAGGGCAGTTCTAACCTGTCATACAGGGTAGCTGGGGCTGGCGGACCCATGATCGGCAGGTCAAAAAGCAGGGCTCTTATTCACAGGCTGCAAAGATCGGTGAATCCCAAGATGAGCAGGGAAGACTGCAGGTAAGCTGCTTGCTCAAGTCCCAAGAACTGGAGGTCAGACAAACAGGAGCCAGCTGCAGGATCTAGCACGAGCAAAAGTCATAGCTTTGCCAGAATGTCCACTTACATTGGATGCAGGACACACGCCCAAGGAAATTCCCTTTCAACTGATTGGCTATTCACAGCAGATTCCATCATGGAAGAGATCACATCATATGTCTGCCAAACCACTGAAAATCACAGCCCAGCCAAGTTAACACATAACCTAAACTTGTGTTAACTTAGGTTAACATATAACACATAACCTCACTAAGTCATGCTAAATGGGATCCTTTAGAACTACCAAAATTTTCTTCCATAGTGTTTGATACTGGAATTACAGCAAGAGCTTTATAGTTTAGTTAAAGAAATGGTAGAAACAGGTAGAATTGTGTCCACCAACTCCCATTGCCTGTGAGAAAAGCAGATGGCTCTTGGAGGCTAAATGTGAATTATCCTAACTAGAATATACACTGTGTAGGATCCTTACCCATAATAGCAGATGGCTTCTAGTGATTCCTGGTGGGAAGAGACATTTACTCCACTGTAGACTTCGCTTATTCTCTGTGTCAGTAACTAACACTGAGAGAACCATTAGGATTTTAGAAAATGAGATGTCATATAAGTTTCATACCCTAGGCTGTATTTCATTTACCCAAGGAATACACTTGGCTTCTATGTTAAAACAGTGTTAAAGAGTGAAACATCACATGGACTGTCACACTTTTTGGAGTCCTGGTAGCACAGTGGCTAAGAGCTTGGCAGCTAACCAAAAGGTAGGCAGTTCAAATCCACCAGTGGCTCCTTGGAAACCCTATGGGGCAGTTCAACTCTGTCCTCTAGATTCACTGAGTTGGAATCGACTCAGTGGCAACTGGTGATGGGTAAACAGAGTCCCTGTGAGTTGGAATTGGTTGACAGCAAAAGGTTTGGTTTTTTTGATTTGGTTATCACTTTCTTTATAATGCACTACCTTAAATACAATTTCTGCATTTCTTAAAGTTGTGGCATATCTGGGCTCCACCTTAGACCCACTGAATCAAACTTTCTCCAGGTGGAAATATTTTTGCTTAATAGGCTTACTAAAGCTTGAAAAACATTGCTATTATACACGGTCTGCAGTTCCTACACCCTCAGTTTTTGCAATCTTTCTGACTTCATATACTGTGCCTTCAGTGGGCCACCCAGATTCTCCAGTATGCTAGCTCCTTCTGAATGCGTCATACAGAGGAGTAACTAGGGTATGGCAGGTAGGGCGATATTATACTGGCTCTCAGCCTGTGGCATCACTGAGCAGTTCCTATTAACCTGGTATGTCCAGCGGTGTATCTATGGAAAATGGCACCTATGGCAAGCACTGAAATTGAGACCCTGCCCAAATATCTGACACCCCTTTTTTAGACACGTTTACCATAACATCAACTCAAAGATACAAGACAAGCTCATTAATCTTTTAATTAATACAGTACTGTGCTTGAGGAAAGACATTGGGTGGTACCAGGTTAATAGAAATTGCTCAGTGGTGCCACATGCCCAGAGCCAGTGCCATACCCTAGATATGCCACTGGCACTCATGGGCCCACTTCTGTGCCTTCTCTGCTCTGAAATAAGTCTGCTGGTCAAATGCCTTTTTAAAATGTGATCAAATGCTTGTGTTAGGCCTTCCATAAGCTCCTAGGCAGTGGTGTTGGCTGAAGCTCTGTGGTAAGAATAGGCAAAAAAAAAAAAATATTCCTACAGTAGGTATCTATTGCTGAGAGGACAAATCGCTGACCCTTTCAGGACAGTAGGGGTCTGATGTAGCAGACACCCACACCCTGGCCTTTTGTTCTCCTTGAGAACAAGGAAAACAGTATGGAAGAAGAACCACATGAAGGGCTCAGTGTTAGTCTCTGTTGGTAAGAGGATGGATATTCGGAGGTGGCACAATGGATATGCAGAGGCAGAAATAGCTAGATCACCTTGACACATTCTAGTCCATGATGTTTTGCCTATGCAGTTGGCTCTGTCTCTGTCACTGTGTTGTCACTCCAATCATTTACTCATCATTTCAGTTACGGAAGTGCCAGTGATAACGGCAGCTAATGTCTGCTAGATGATTCATTTTGACTACATCATTGTTCATTGCCATTTTCAAGATGTATGCTCCCTAGTGGGAATTAGTATGTGAAACAAAAATCTTCACACTTTGTATTTATTCCCATATGTCTATCCACATGTCTCCACTGATGTCCCTGTCCTTTTTCTTCCAGGTCCCTGAAAAGCTAAATCAGGCCCTTGGCCACTGCTCAAGAATAAACATATGCCTTCTCACCTTGGACCAATTTTACTTCCATACAAAGCTGATACCCATATATCACAGTTTTGACTACTGGGAATATTTTCTCCTTCCACTCACTTTTAAGGCCACCCCTTAGTGTATCTACAAGGTATCCAACATTATTTTTTGCTTACAACTGCATGTGACCCAAGCATCAAGGCTATTTAAAATACAACTTGGATCTTCCACAAGTGTCCCTTCCTGCTCCAGGCTGGCCACTCCACTTAAAGCTGGCAGACTGTGATAAAAATTGTTGTTTTATCAGCCAGAGAAGTATTCCAGGTGTGGGATGTGTTGCTTCAAGAACTCAAACAGGTCTATTAGGCAGCAATGTGCTTCCTTCGTTGTAGAGGAGGATGCAAGATGTAGCAATTTATTCTGTACAATGGAGGGGATATTTTGACATCCCCCTGGCTACTGGACCGATTAAAATTTTACGGAAGTGACAAGTTCCTGAATTTCATCAGATTTGTCTCCCAATATCTGGAGCATGTGTGTCTTACCAAAGCCTCCCGTGTGCTAGCTACCTCTTCTTCATTCTGTGTGATGTGTATGTCAAAGACCTGATGGATCAATGTGATGTTTTACATGATTCCCAAATGATCAAGATTACTTCATATTATGTTATGGAAGAGAACAGGAAATTTAAAATAGCCCCGGGCAAAACTCTAAATGAATATTATCATCTGTTTCACCTGAACAGAAGGCCATTAATGATCCTCTTTCATGATTAGAATAGAAAAAAAAAAAAAAAAGCCAAATTAATGGCCTCATAGGATGTACTTAAGCCTTTCTTAATCTCCTCTAGCAAGGATACCACATTTAGAACTGCAGCTATTTTTGGGACTACTACTTGGTAAAGCTTGCTGATGTCTACCTCATTCTCTAGGTTTCATCTGGTTTCTTCAGGGACCAAATAAACAAATTAAATGCAGATATGATAATGATGCTCCCTCCCCCATCCTTCCTCTTGCAGTCTTTAGTTTTTTAATATTCACATTAATGGTATCCATCTTCTTCATACCAGAGGTGCAATTTTGTTTTTGATTTACTCTCTTGGCTGGAGGAAAGCATGTTCAGAAACTTCCACTTGGTCTTTCCCATGATTCCTCCTGCATTGCAAGAGATAAAGTTTTCTTTGTAAACTATCAAAAAAGCCTTCTGGCTTTCACACTTAGCTTGTTAACCAGCCTGAATTTCTCTTTATCTCTATTCCAGGCATCAACATAAAATACTAATGACCAAAAAGCTTCACTGCCCTGTAGGCATATCCCCTCCCCATACCTTTCCAATTACTGAATGATCCCATCAGCAAGGGCTCCCCTTCACCAGTATATTATCCAAGGTCACCTTCACTGAAATCTTCAGCTATTGGGCCACCACCTTTTGGGAAAGACTATCTGCGCTCTGGAGCCCTTTTGGGGCAGTGGTTAAGAGCTACAGCTGCTAAGCAAAAAGTTCACAGTTCGAATCCACCAGCCACTCCTTGGGAACCCTATGGGGCAGTTTTACCCTGTCCTTTATATGGCAGCTAGGGAAACCCTGGTGGCGTAGTGGTTAAGAGCTACGGCTGCCAACCAAATGTTTGGCAGTTCAAATCCACTCTTTGGGCAGTTCTACTCTGCTCTATAGGGTCACTATGAGTCGGATTCCACTTGACGGCAGTGAGATTCTTTTGGGTATAGGGTAAGCTATGAGTCAGAGTCGACAGCAGAGGGTTTTTTTTTTTTTAGTATTAAATTGTTAAAGATTATTTTACTTATCGTTACTGATTTTCCTAGATATTACAATATATGTTCTTGATTTTTAAAAGACTATTTTAAATTTGTATGTTTTCATTTCCTAAAAAATTCAAGGATCTTATAATAGTTTAACTACATGTATGTCCATTCTTCCTATTATAGTTTTTCTTGTGTGTGTGTACATATATATATAATTAGCCCAAGCCCAGTTTGGTTGCCACTGAGTGGATTTCAACTCATGTATCATTAAAAAATAAAAAAAACCTGTTGCTGTTGAGTTGATTTCAAGTCATAGTGACCCTGTTACCACAATTTCACAAGTTAGAACGGCCTGCCGCAAACAGCCAGTTCTTGAGACAGGGTGAGGTGGGTAGCAAGAATTTTATTATATATTCTGGTATATGGAGACAGAGGGGATTGATCTCCTCCTAAAGCTGTCTGTCTCCAGAAACTGGAGTCCAGCTGGGGTTTGATAGGGAAAAGGGGACATGGGTTTTAGGCACTTGTGGAATGTCCATTTTCTTTCTCTTTGGTTTCAGTGGTCATATTTCAAACATTAGGCGTTAATATTATTGTTTCATTAGGAAACCCTGGTGGCATAGTGGTTAAGTGCTATGGCTGCTAACCAAAAAGGTCAGCAGTTTGAATCCATCAGACACTCCTTGGAAACTCTTTGGGGCAGTTCCCGTCTGTTCTATAGGGTCACTATGAGTCAAAATCAACTCAATGGCAATGGGTTTGGTTTGATGTTTATTATTGTTTCATTAGTCAAAATAATTTTAAGTTTACTCATATATTTACAATCTATTTTCTTCATTCCTTCTTCCATTCTCATGTTTGTACCTGGACTAATTTTATTTCTATCTAAACATTGTGAATTTTTCTTTGGTAGAGTTATGCTGGTGATTACTACTTTCCATTTTTGTTTGTCTGAAAATGTCTTTGAATACCTTCTTTTTAGGGAATGTTTTCTGGACATAAAATTCTAGTTTGGCAGTTATTTTCTTTCAGCCATTTCAAAATATCATTTTACTGCTTTCTTGTCTCATCATTCTTTTTAAAAAATAAGCTGTCAATGTTATTATTGTTTTTTGAAGATAATGTGTCTTTTCTTCCTGGTGCTCTTAAGACTGCTCTCTACATTCTTTGTTTTCAGCAAAGTAACCTAAGTGTGTCTTTCTTTGTATTTATCCTGCTCATGGCTTTTAGATCTCCTTGAAAGAATTTACTTCTAGACTTGTAGATTTACTTCAAGTCTTTGTCAGTTTTACAAAATTGCTGTCCATTATATTTTCAAATATTGGTCTTTCCTTTAATCATTTTCCTCTCCTTCAGAATTTAATGAGCTCTTGTCATGTGAGCTATACCTCTCTTAAATGCTTTTGCGTACTTTACATCCTGTTCAGATGCATCAGTTCAGATAGAGCTAAATTTCTATATACTCGCCCTTTCCTCTGTTGTGTATTATCTTCTTTTAAATTAATTTAGTAAGTTCTTAATTTATTATTGTACTGTATTGAAATTTCTGTTTGAATTAATTATCTGTGAGTACGTATTATTACCGTTTCCACGTCTTTTGTTTGTCGTTTGATCCTCTTCATTGTCTTGCCTTTAAAAAAAAAAAAAAGAAAAATCCTCAACTCTTCTGTATGAAAAAACTGAAGAGGTTCTAAATGGTCTTATTTTCCACCATGAGGATATACATTTTTTTTTTTTTTTCACCATCATATAGAGAACAGGGAAAACACCCTTGATCCAGGTGACCTGGGAAAAGATCTGCTAAGTGCTTACCCCTAGGGCTTAACCCTTTCAAGTTTTTTAGCAGAAAGCCTAGGGTGTTTATAAAGCCCCCTCTCCTCTGTGACTCCTGGACTCTGTATTTGTCTCTTCCAAACTGTGAGACTGTTGAGTCTTCGTGTAGCTTCTATGTTTCTAAGCAGCTGTATGCTGGATTCTTTATCTGAGTCATAACCTCTGTGTTTGATCAGTTTAGATGTTGATAAATGCCTTGCAGAAATTCTGTATTCGGAATGCTTGGGTCATTTCTCCGTGGTTTTCTTTTCTCCAAGGATATTGCTTCTGCTTTTTTGGTTGTTTGGAAGCCATGAATTTTAGTGATTATTTTCTCAGGCCAGGGAGTGCTGCAAATACTGAGCTGCTGCTCTCTCTTGGCCCCAGTACACTGCATTTGGAATTGGCAAAAGTTTCAAAAATATAAAGCTGCAGTGAATGCAGGGCTCACCCCAATGCATTACCCTTCTTTTATAGATTGAATTATGTCCCCCCAAAATATGTGTTGTAAATTCTAACCTCAATTCTTGTGGTTAAATTCCATTTGGGAATGGGTTGTCTTTGGTATATTAAAGAGGCAGGATCAGTTTCAGGCGTATCTTGAGTCAATCTCTTTTGAAATATAAAAGAATAAACAAGCTAGAGGAGCAGGGACAGGAGAGGTTAGATGAAAATCAGATGAAGATTGCCCAGGAGTAGAAGCTCAGAAGAGACAAGGACCTTCCTTCAGTGCCGACAGAGAAAAAAAGCCTTTCCCTAGAGCCAGCACCCTGCATTCAAACTTCTAATCTCCTAAATTGTGAGAAAATAAATTTCTGTTTGTTTAAGCCACCCACTTGTAGTATTTCTGTTTCAGCAGCAGGAGATAACTAAGATAGAATTTGGTACTAGAAGAGTGCTGTACTGTTCTAATAAAACCCACTGCTGTCCACTCAATTCCAACTCATAGCGACCCTATAGGAGAGTAGAACTGCCCCATAGAGTTTCTGAGGAGTGCCTGGTAGATTTGAACTGCTGACCTTTTGGTTGGCAGCCATAGCACTTAACCACTACACCACCAGAGTTTCCACTATTCTAATAGATACCAAAAATGTGGAAGTGACTCTGGAATTGTGTAATGAATAGAGACTGGAAGAGTTTTAAGGTGCCTAAGAGTAAAAGCCTAAATCACCTTGAAGAAACTGTTGGTAGAATTACAGTTGTCAAAGGCAATTCTGGTGAAGGCTCAGAAGAAAATGTGGAGAATCTCTATTGTCTTAAAGAATACATTTAGCATCAGGAACAGAATGTTGCTAGCAATGCAGATGTTAAATGTTCTTCTGGTGAGGTTTTAAAAGAAAATGACAATGGAAAATGCCAAAAAAAAAAAAATAGACAATGGAAGAATGGCAACACATTTTATGCAGTGGCAAAGAACTTGTCTAAATTATGTTCAAATATTTGGTGAAAGGTAGAACTTGAAAGTGATGAACTTAGAGACCTGGCTGAGGAGATTTCTAAGCAAGATCTTAAAGGGGCCATGTGGTTTCTCTTTGCCACTTGTAGTAAAATGTGAGAGGAAAGAGATGGACTTAAAAATGTACCATGCAAATGAAAAACAGAACTTAGAGATTTGGAAAATTCTATTGTACAAACTAAGGACACATATCCTTGAATGTGCACCAAAGACATGGCTACACAAACTTTTGTCAAAGAGATTAAGCCTGAGGCATCTAACCAATGACCACAGCAGAAGACTCACCAGCTTAGACCAAAGGGGACAGAGAAAAAACAAAAGGAAAGAACACTGTCTGTTTCTAGGGATTGTACAGGCAGGAATAAAGCCAAAGGAGCTGTATCTGTTGTCCTCCAAGAATAAAAAAGGACCATACCTGGAGCAGCTTGGTAATGATCAGAACTGTTGGAAGGAGTAAGGGAAGCAGAGCCTTCTCAGTTTCAAAGGGTGGGGCCACAGTTTCCTAGGTTTCAAAGAGCCAAATCTTTACCAAATTGGTTCTGGAGTATGGGGGCTGCTGTTAAAGTTTGCCAGGGGTTGGGGCTGCTGCCCAAAGCTGAGATAGTGGGGCCACCATGCCCAAGGGGCAGAAGAATGAGGCCTGCTGGGGCTGAGGGGCTGGAGTTGCTACTCAGATGGGCTAAGAGAATGGGGCCACCCAAAGATAAGGGGCAGAGTTGCTGTCCCAGTTGGCATGGAGGAAGAAGCTGAAGCACAGGGCTAAGGGTTCTTCATCCAGAATATAGATGCTGTAGCCAAAACCCAGAGTCTGGAGGTGGAGCATTTGCCCAGATGGTCTCAGAGAAAAGAGGTTTATTTTCAAGGCTTGAGAGCTAATGTAATTTGTTCTGCTGGGTTTTAGAATTGCTTGGCGCCTGTTTTCCCTCTGGTTTCTCCCCTTTTTAATGGAAATGTCTTCCTTGTGTCTGATCTACCGTTGTACTTTGGATGCAGATTCTAGATTTCTCAGGTTCGCAGGAGAAGAGGGATTTTTCCCCAAGATAGAATATGCCCAAAGTCTCAACTGTATTTGATTTAGATGGTTCAGAAGATGAGATTTTGAACTTTTGGAATGATGTTGATTTAAGACATTTGCGATGGCATCATAGGGTGAATGTGATCTTTTACGTGGCAAGGACATGAGTTTTTGAGGGCCAAAGGATGGAATATTACGGACTGAATTATGTTCCCCCAAAATATGTGTTGTAAATCCTAACCTCTATGCCTATGGTGAAAATCCCATTTGGAAATAGGTTGCCTTTGTTATGTTAATGAGGCAGGATTAGTGTAGGATGTATTCTGAGTCAATCTCTTTTGTGATACAAAAAGATTAAATAAGGCAGCAGAGCAGAGACAGGGAAAGAGAGTTGCCAAGCACATGAAGATTGCCCAGGAACAGAAGCTCCAAAGAGACCAGGGCCTTCCTCGAGAGCCAACAGAGAGAGAAAGCCATCCCCTAGAGCCAGTTCCCTGAATTCCAACTTGTAGCCTCCTAAACTGTGTGAAAGTAAATCTCTGTTTACAGATATCCACTTGTGGTATTGCTGCTATAACAGCACTAGATAACTAAAATACCTTCCCTCTAGAATTTTGGCCTTTAATCCCAGCAGCCTTTGTAATTTCCTAAATGCCTTCAGTGATTTTTAAATATTTTAGTCATCTCTTGTAGTTCTTTTCAGCTGCAGGTTAGTCTCATGCAGCTGCACCCTGCTGAAATATGTTCTCTGGTTAACATCAACTTCTGCACTTCAATTTCTCTATATATGTTTTTTATACACACACACAGCTCTATTATGTGCATGTATAATATATACATTGTGGATATGTATATTATATGCAAACATATAGATTTTATGTATTTATAATTTTTGTAAACTCACTTCTATTGGAGCCTTGGTGGCACAATGGTTAAGAGCTCGGCTGCTAACCAAAAGGTCAGCAGTTTGAATCCACCAGCCAGTCCTTGGAAACCCTATGGGACAGGGTAACTATGAGTTGGAATAGGCTTGACAGTAATGGCTTTTGGTATACTTCTATTATAACTGTAAAATAATATAATTTATTTTTTACATAGAAATATGGATTGAGAGTGTGTCAACAATTCCAAAATATACTTCCACCTTATAGATTTCCTAATTAATAAGAACGTAGTTGTTTTTCGTTGTTTGTTTTTGGTTGTTGTTTTTTGATGTAGTATCATAATACTGTATGTCTTAGTTATCTAGTGCTGCTATAACAGAAATAAAACACGTGGGTGGTTTTAACAAAGGGAAATTTATTTTCTCACAGTCTAGTAGGCTACAAGTCCAAATTCAGGGCAACAGCTCCAGGGAAAGGCTTTCTTTCTCTGTTGGCTCTGGAGGAAGGTCTTTCTCATCACTCTTACCCTGGACTAGGGGGAGTTTCTCTGCACAGGAACCCTGAGTCTAAAGGACGCACTCTGCTTCCAATGCATCTTTCTTGGTTGTATGTGATCCCCAACTCTGTGCTTGCTTCTCTTTCCTTTTATCTTTTAAAAGATAAAAGGTTGTGC
This sequence comes from Elephas maximus indicus, assembly GCF_024166365.1. NCBI lineage: Eukaryota > Metazoa > Chordata > Mammalia > Proboscidea > Elephantidae > Elephas > Elephas maximus. The sequence continues at coordinate 83,245,294 of NC_064832.1, forward strand.
AGGCCAGATCCCAGGGAAACTCCCTTTACATTGGATCAAAGAAGTGACCTGAGTAAGGGTGGTATTACAATCCTACCCTAATCCTCTTCACATAAAATTACAATCACAAAGTGGAGGAGGACAAGCATACAATGCTGGGAATCTGGCCTAATCAAGTTGATACACACATTTTTGGGGGGACATAACTCAATCCATGATATTCCACTCTTTGGCCCCCAAAAAATCACATCCTTGCAACATGCAAAACATATTCACCTCACCATATCATAGCAAAAGTCTTAACTCCAAATCCAGAATCCAAAAATTCCTCTGCATCTGTGAAAGCTAGAATACAAGTTACCTGCTTCCAACGGTACAATGGCAGAACAGACACAAGCTAGACATTTCCATTACAAATGGAAGAAACTGAAGGGAAAGAAGGCATAACAGGCACCAAGCAAGTCAGTAGGACACATTACGTTAGCCCTCAAATCTTTAAAAATAATTCTCTGTTCTCTGAGACAAGTTACACAATAACCCTGCTCTCTGGCCTTTAGGTACTAGCCACACTGCCTGGATTCTAAGTGGAGGCCCCTCGGCCCTGGGCTTCAGCTCCACCTTCCAGGCCCACTGGGACAGCAACTCTGCTCCCTCAGCTTTAGGTGCACCATTCTCCTAGTCCATCTGAGTGGCAACTCTACCCTTGGAAACACCAGAGGCTGTGACTGCACCATTTGAAACACCTGAGGCCATGGCCATAACTTCTGAGCCTGGGGCAACTCAGCTTCTTGTGTTCCTTGTCTCTTCAGCTTCTGTTTCCCTGTTGCTTCACCTCTCGGCTTCTCAGGCCCCAAGTGCACATCTACCCTCCTGGGGCAAGTGTTCCAAAGCTCAGTAGCTCTACCGATAAGTGCATGCAGGCACCCCACTCCATCAGGAAGGCTCCTGGGTGCAGGCACTCAGCTCTCTCACCCTGTGGGTTGGCTCCAGTGCTGCCTCGCGCTAGTCCCTTGGTTCTGCTGCGCTGGTTCTCTGCTGTTGCCACTTCTCTGCCGCCGCAGGTTCTCTGTTATACAGATCTGCTGCCGCTGTCTCTGGTCTACCCATTCACAGTTTCAAAACCACTTCCACATTTGAGGTATCTATCAGAGCAGCACCCCACTCTCTGGATACCAAATTCTGTCTTAGTTATCTAGTGCTGCTATAATGGAAATACAACAAGTGGATGGCTTTAACAAAGAGAAATTTATTTTCTCACAGTCTAGTAGGCATTAAGTCCAAATTCAGGGCATTGGCTCCATGGGAATGCTTTCTCTCTCTGTTGGCTCTGGAGGAAGGTCATCCCCTGGACTAAGAGCTTCTCTGCGTGGGGACCCTGGGTTTAAAGGACGCATTCTGCTCCCAGTGTTTCTTTCTTGGTGATATGAGGTCCCCAACTCTCTGCTTGCTTCTCTTTCATTTTATCTCTTAAGAGATAAAAGATGGTACAGGCCAGATCCCAGGGAAATTCCCTTTACATTGGATCAGGGAAGTGACCTGAGTAAAGGTGTTACAATCCCACCCTAATTCTCTTCACATAAAATTACAATCACAAAATGGAGGACAAGCACACAATACTGGAAATCATGGCCTAACCAAGTTGATACACACATTTTGGGGGGGACATAATTTAATCCATGACACTGTACTGTGTTAAAATTTCTATTCACATCATCACTGCAAAACAAATGTTTGTGCATTACTAAAATCCTAACTGAATTTAAAGTATATTTATTATAATGTAGGTTTTCATCTATAACAATTAACTTAAAACTTTTACTCTGATGCCATTAATCAGATGAAAAATTCAAACCATTATTATAATTATTCTCATTGATTTTTACTCTGACATTTCTGATAACATTGATATAAAACTGACATCATTTAATCTTTTACATAAATGTTCTGATAGTGGGGCCAATACATTAACAACTATTTTGCATAGCTGAAAATTACAAAAAAGCCAGCCGTATTCATGCATAAGAACAATCTTGAGATACAGATTAAAAGGTACAGCCCACAGAATCAGAAATACAGCCCCGCAGTTGTATATGTTAATTCATCACCTTTGCGTACGTTTTCTTAAATTCTTCCTTTTAAAGTAAATCATGACACTTCTTAATCAGTTTAGTGTCACTTGGTTTTCATCTTGTCAGCAATATCAGGATGGCTCCTGGAATGAATGGTAGCTTTCAAAATACTTTGTTTCCAGTTACAAGTTCATGATAAACGTTTGAAGAAACTGAAAAGCTCTACCTAAGTTTTCCATTAACTTTCATTATTTCTTTTAACTTCAGTTTTTTGTGCTTTCTACTAAGAGAAAAAAAAAAGGGTTATTGCAAAATAAAAATGCAATTAAATAGTGAATTATGTAAATGGGTTTAAATTTACATTATACAATAAAAGACAAAATTGCTATCATAAATCCTCATTCTCTTGTCTACATACTTTATAGTATGTGGCTGTGCTTCAAATTCTGGCACAAATTTTACAAACACATAACCTGTAATTTTCCTGTTTTCCAATGTCCCTCCTGACTGGAGACCGTTCTTCTCACAAGCCAGAGTACAGGCTTTGACACAAATCCCTGACAGAGATAGTGGCAATACGCTTCTTCCAAACCCTCCAAATACCCGCAGTAGCTAGTTTCCCCAGCTGCTTGGTTTTTATTAGTGGGAATGCTTCAGGGGTGGGTCAATATAAGAACAGGGGTTTTTTGTTGCTTTGCTTTAGATAGTGATGAGTTATGATAAGGAATCTGTTTACTGTACATACATCTTCCCCACTAATAAACCCAAGTCAGAAGCTGAAACGACAAAGGAGATGTGTGGCAAGTGCTCTCAGCTTGTTATAATGCAAGACAGATTAAAACATTTTGTAAACAATAAAAATTATGTATATATATATGTATATATATATGGAAACCCTGGCGGCATAGTGGTTAAGAGCCACAGCTGCTAGCCAAAAAGGCTGGAAGTTCAAATCCACCAGGTACTCCTTGGAAACCCTATGGGGCGGTTCTACTCTGTCCTATAAGGTCACTATGAGTCTAAATTGACTCGACAGCAATGGGTTTTATTATACATATATATACATGTACATATTTGACAAATGTTAAACTGGAGCAGCAAAGGGACAACATATGTATACTGGAGTCTCTCAGGCAAACCATGATATATAGTAAGTGATCCATAACACATAGCCGGGGTCAATGGTGATTCAGTGGTGGAATTATCAAATTCTATATGGCAGATCTAGGTTCAATTCCCAGCCAGTGCTGCCCCTCAGGCACAGCCAACTCTCGTCTGTCAGTGGAGGTTTTGTGTTGCTCTTTTGCTGAACAGGTTTCAGTGGATCCTCCAGACTAAGACTAGGAAAAAAAGGCCCGGCAATGTACTTCTGAAAAAACAGCCAATAAAACCCTGTGGAGCACAACGGTCCCATCCTGTTGTCATGGGGTACTAACTCTATGGTAGCTAGCAAAGACAACTACTACACGTAAAAAAAAAAAAAAAAAAAATTTTTTTTTTTTTTTATACGTAGATGACATATAGTTAAGTATGTGTGAAATATTTAACATGAATTTCATGCTTGTTCCAGGTAAAGGTCAAAATACATAAGACTATCTAATTTTCCATGCTAACATATAAAATGCTGTTTTTGTTAGTTGCCATGTAGTTGATTCTGACTCATGGAAACCCCATTCGTGCAGAGTAGAACTATTCTTATAGAGCTTTCAAGGCTGTGAACTTTTGGAAGCAGATCTGCCAAGAGCTATTTATTTTGTTTAAGGTACACAGCCAAACCATGGAGATGCCAAAGGCTAAATAAAGATCTTAACCTTACCCCACAACCCCCTACTACTGCTCACCTTCTGCTGCGGATACCAGTTGGTGATTGTAACTAGGAGACAGAGGGCAATATCCTACCTTGCCTTCTGGGAGATTGTAGTAGGGTAGGCCAGAGTGAAGAAGGTTTCTGAGACAAACAAGTGAATAGACAAAACGTTATTTTTTTTCTTTTGTGTAATTAAAATACCACATGCAATTGATTTTACTTTGATTTCCTCCTTTGTTGCTAGGAAAATCTAATTCAAATGACATTTCTCTTTTATGAATTATTTCATTTATCATTTCTGGAGAGCATTCTCAAATCATTTGAGGAATGAGGGAAGGATTACTGATTAAAAAATAATAATAATTAACAATTGATATTCCTAGTTTTTTTTTTTTTAAACTTTCCCCAAAGCTACCCTTGTAGACATTTTTCTTAATCACTATCCATGTATTATCAATAGTGAGGAAAAAAAAGAGGAGCAGGTGATGACTTTCAGAAGTTGACCTAGGGGTCATAGCTAAGCCATGTTAGTCTCCATTTAGAAATAAAAAATCTCACAGAATAGCAAGCTCAGACCAAGCTTAAACCAAACCAAAACAAGACAAAAAGACCCACTGCCGTCAAGTCCATTCCGACTCAGAACGACCTTATAGGACAGAGTAGAACTGCACACACAGAGCTTCCAAGGAGCCGCTGGTGGATTCAAACTGCTGACCTCTTGGTTGGCAGCCTTAGTACTTAACCACTAAGCCACCAGGGTTTCCAGACCAAGCTTAGATAATGATAAAATGATACAAAGTAAGGCCATTTCAAAATTTTGTCTAAACACAGGCAAAAACTAGGTCACTGTGCTACCCATAAATACCAGACGTCCCCTCTGTTGTTAAACAAGTAAGTGAAGGCTAATTCTTATTTACCCAATCACAAAATTGCTCCTGCTTTCTAACATCATCCAACACAGAGCAAATCCTTGCTTTCGTAAACTTTCCCCCAGATCACATCCTTTTACTGAGACACCCCATGGTTCCTTACGGTGAGGGTCTCCACTGGTGCAATGAGTAATAAACCCAATCTGTTTAATGACAGCTGTGTTCCCTGAGGTCTTTTGCTGCAGGACATTAGCGATAGCTGCTTTTGTAGAGAAACTGCTGTGTACCTTAATCACGACTTGCATGCTAGCAGGATTTCCTTAACACGATACAGTAAACATTTTGTAAAAGCCAAGTCATTCAAATTGAAACGAATGATTATATCTTCAGGTGCTAAAGCTGAGAATTTTAAAATGTAAATACATTATAATCAGTAGCAAATATTTTGAATGGACAGTCACTAAAACTTTTTCAGTAACTAAAAGGGTAGGTTAATTATCGAATTCCCTAATGATATTCATTGCTTTCAGGTATGTTTCACTTCAGTGGAACACCATGTTAGAGGGGTGTTAATCGTAGATCAAAATGACAAGCAATTAGTAGGTCTTCCTAGAGGAGTTTTACAAGTCCAATCTTTATGTCAAAATAGATTCAAGAAAAAAGAAATATGTGAAAAGATTAAAAAAATTGTATTTCAAGGAGTTAATCCTACATGCTTCAAAAAATTGCTTTTATAATCCATGTATTAACATTTATGAGATATGAAAAAGATATATTTTAAATTCTATTTAAACCTGTTGCCATCGAGTTGATTCCGACTCATAAGTGACCCTATAGGACAGAGTAGACCTTCCCCATAGAGTTTCTAAGGCTGTAAATCTTTATGGAAGCAGATTGCCACTTCTTTCTCCCCTGGAGCAGCTGGGTGAGTTTGAACTGCTGACCTTTCAGGTAGCAGCTGAGTGCTTTAACCACTGTGCCATCAGGGCTCCAGATTTTCAAGTCAGGAATTTTCCAGGTCTCGGTCTCATGACTGATAAAGTAGAAAATATCGTATTTTTTTTTTTTTAACGAGCAGCGATAATCGTGTAGACAAAATAATAAATGCCAAAGCTCTTCCCTGAGATACACACCCATCACTTATTAACTGTATACAAGTTATTTAACCTCTTTAAATCTCAGTTTCTTTATCCCACAATAAGGATTAGATTTCTTAACGCGCAGATACTATTTATCCAACGGAGACGGTGTTGATGCTGTTTTTATCAGTGGTGACTCCATTTTCTACTCCCTCAGCGGGTGATATTAAAGACGCCAGCAGCCACGACAGCAGCTCATTTACAACTGTTTCATTTTCAAGCCACTTTGATAGGCCGTCAAAAGAGCTATGGCAAGTATTATAAAATGTAAAATATAAAATAAAGGATTATAAAATATCAGGCAACACATATAAAAAGTACTTATTACCTGTGCAAATTTAATCAGAGTCATTAGGAGAAGGGGCAGTATAATAATACTCAGATAACTTCACGTTAATTTTTTATGTTTAAATCGGAGTCTGCCCTTTACTAGGTTTATTTTTTGCTTTTTTGTCTGAAGGTCCAAGGACCCCTATGTCTTTCCCAAAAATTCTTTCAAAGTGTAGCTAACTGGATCAGTGTGCTCTTGACCCTAACTGTGGATTAGTTTATTTCTGTGTTTTGCTCATTACTATATTATCATTAAATTGTGTGGGGGCTCGGTCTCATTTCCCGAGGAACTTGAGTGGAGACTGTTCAGTACTCTCTGTACAAGATCTTCAATTCTGTTTGCCCAGATCCCTGCCACATTCTTGGGTCCCCTCAATTTTGTGACAGAAGAAGAGAGCAAATTACATAGCGAATATTCCAAAGTTAATTCATCTTGCTTTTTCTCCTTTATCAACACATCCTTGACATAGCAAGGTTCTTCTAGACTTAGAAACTTATTTCTAGTTTTTTTTTTTTTTTTTTTTAGTTAACCTTTATTCTTTCCCCTTATTCTACACAACACACTTCCAGCTGAAGCAACCGTTATTGTTTAATAACCATAACACACGGCGGGGTAATTAAGAGCTTGGCTGCTGACCAAAAGATCAGCAGTTCGAATCCACCAGCCACTCCTTGGAAACTCTATTGAGCAGTTCTACTCTGACCTGTAGGGTCCCTGTAAGTCGGAATTGACTCGGCAGCAATGGTTTCTTTTTTAACATATGCACATATCGTCAATAATAAAACAACGATTTTGAACCCCTGCTTTGTGTTAGGCATTTTATTCACATTTTCAGAGTTAAGTTGCAAAAATTATTATAGATTAGGCTTTACGATATCAATTTTATAGGTGAGGAAAAAGAGATTAAGGATATTAAGTAACTTGCACAGCATTATGCAATATTTAGCGCTCAGGGGAGGGTGAAACCGGGTGTGTTTGTGGCCGGGTGTGTATACTCTCTTTATCATCCTTTGCAGCTTCACTTAGAACATTTAAAAAGATTCTACAGGATATTAAGAAAATCTTATATAAATACAACATAACATGATCTCTATGTAAGTGACTATTTATATAATTAATATGTTTTACATATCGATCCATACATTAAACAATCAGAATAATAAAACCAATCTCATAGCCACCAATATTTTAAGCAGCAACTAGGTGATAGTCAGTGGCTCTGGTCTGAGGGGCTGATGTCTCTCCTTGGCCAATAATAATAGAGTAGTCCCGATTTATTTTTATTTTTATTGTGGAAAAGTTTCAATTTTATGCTTTTGTACTCTGTTTCCTGGTCTGCTTACACATTTCTGAAATAACTTTTTCAGTGTAAATTTTATTTTTATAAAATTATTACTTGGAGAATTCAAGATGATTGAATTGAAAGTGTATTTTCACCCTCAGTAGTACTAAGGCCTGGTATTAGAGTTCTGAAAGGTCGCAGCCTTGAAAGCCCTATGGAGCAGTTCCGCTCTGCACAATTGGGGCCACCATGAGTCAGAATTGACCAAAACCCAAAAAACAAACCCATTGCTTCAATTTTGACTCATAGTGCCCCTATAGGACAGAGTAGAACTGCCCCATAGAGTTTCCAAGGAATGGCTAGTGGATTCAAACTGCTGACCTTTTGGTTAGCAGCCGTAGCTCTCAACTACTATGCCACCAGGGTTTCCATTGACTTGACAGCAAATAAAGGCAACAAGTACTTGGTATTAATCAACAATTCTTACTCTAGGTAATGAAATAGTCAAGATGGATTAATCTAATCTAAATTTGGTTATGTCATTCTCCATACAGACCAATAGATTAGCCATAAAAACAAAATTTTGATAGTTTTTGAAAACAAGCAACAAACAAAAGATAAAACAAAGCAAAAAATCATAATAGGTCAAAATTATTCCCCATGTAAATAGAATCTTGTCTTGATTGGAGAGTGGGCTAAGTGCTCATGTAATTTCAATCCTAATGTAAGGATCTGAGTTGGTTGCTAGTGTCTTCGGTTTGTTAAATAAATGGGAATTCAGGGAGGAACGTGAAGAACAGACACTACGTACCTTGTCACTGGCCACACAGAACTGTCTAGGCTGGGATCTCAGCCAGGTTGTCATACTCAGGTAATACTGACCCATTATACTACACAATGTGGTACATAATTAAAATACAATGAAATCTGTAGTTCTTTATAAAACCTCATTCTATCATTACGCATTATATGCCTGACTCCCACAAAGGAGCTTTGGTTGTGTAGTGATTAAGAGCTCAGCTGCTAACTGAAAGGTTGGCAATTCAAACCTATCAGCTGCTCCGCGGGAGAAATATGTGGCAGTGTGCTTCCGTAAAGATTACAGCCTTGGAAACCCTACGGGGCAGTTCAACTCTGCCCTTTAGGGTTTGCTATGAGTCGATATCAACTCGACATCAGTGGGTTTGGATTTGAGTTTTTGGGCCCTCACAGTAAACTGCACCCTTATCTGTAAGTGAAAAATTATCACTGAGTCTGGTTAACTACCTTGACAGCTATTTCACGCATATGTCTTGAGAAATGTATAAACAGATTTAGTTTTGGATAAATTAAGTATGAGTTAATAAAATATGATAGGATAGCATTGGGGACAATATTTGAAGTGCTACTTGTAAAATGAAGAGAGGACCACCTTTCAGTGCCTTTGTAGCCTCTGAGTTGCATCTGTCCAAAACTGACTTCTCACTGTCTTTTGGAGCCTCAGAAATGCAAGTCTTAGTTAAGGGTAGAAAGTGATTGCTCTCTTCCTTTTCAAGTGCAAATGTAATGCATTTTTCTAGTAAACAGAGAAGGCCGTATTTTTGTAAAAAAAGGGTAATACGTTATAAAAATGAATTGAGAATTCAGTACTTTACTCTCTGAGCAGATGAGCAATGGGATTATCTTTATAGTTTTCTCTGTTCAAAGGTTTAATGTTAGTTTTAAACTTAGAAGCTACTAAGAAGATATTAACCACAAATTTTTCAATTCTTCATCATTTCTTCCTACGAACTAATGTTCAATTTTTTTTCTCTTCAAAATTCTTTTACAGAAATGAATATACATTTTGTATTAGCATAACCTTTTAAACTTCATAAATTGATAAAGTACAAAGCCTGGTTTTATGCTGACTTCAGAAAGAGCTATATCGTACCTGAGAGTTTCCTACTCAGCGTTCCCTAGGGTTTCACGACCTTTGAGAATATGTGCTCCCCTAGCTACCAGTTACACGCACATCATTTAGAACAAGTCGATTAGCGATAAGGCGTGCATTACAGACGAATATAAACTCTAAACTCTTCAATCGTATACTAAATCATAAAGATTGCACGTTGGCTAATATTTTATGCCCTTTTATCTTCATTACCTTTAATTACCATATATTGCTTCACATATAAAAATCGAAATATTTAACTCTTAATTATCTTCACTTCAAATTTAAAACGCAGTAATTTATATAAAACTTCAGTCCTTAAACGTAATTCATTTGATGCCCAAAGTAAAAATTACTCACTTATAAATCTGGCTGTAAAACAGCTGCAACGTTCGCCATAGCCCCTCCCCCCACATCCCTCTCCCACCCTGACACGCTTGCATATCTGAGATTTGCAACGTTTGTCTTTAGGCTAAAATAAGAGAAAAAAAATTTCCCAAAATTATTCTAAGATCTTTCTGGGGAGAATTTTTCTTTTTCCCCCTAGGTTTGCCACAGAAACATGAGTATAACGCCTTCCTTATTTTGGCAATCGAATAAAGAAATGTAGATCTAACTCTCCCGCTTACTCATCCTTGCTCATTTTAGGATAAAGTCAGTTTATCGACAAACCACACTCAAATATATATGGTACTCAATCAGCCCATTTTTATAGGGAGAATTCTTTATAACTGTAGAGTTTACTCAGACTCACAGCAAACCCATGTGTGTCAGAGTTGAACTTTTCTTCATAGGATTTTCAATGGCTGGTTTTTCAAAGTAGATTACCAGACCTTTCTTCTGAGGTGCCTCTGACTGGATTCAAGCCTCCAAGCTTTTGTTAGCAGCCTACCATACTAACGTTTTGCACTGCTCAGAGGCTCCAAGATCTTATAAGAATACCAAGAATACTGGGGCAAGCCAACAGTATAAAAGAGAAGAATTAGGTAGAAATAAATAAAAACCAACAATAGCAACAAAAACTAAACACTGAAAATTAAGCAAGAAGAGTTTTGAAATTTTTATACTCTAATTTTATTTTTCTTATACCTTTCCTTCTTAAGCAAACCAATTTTATTGGTGGGAATTTTTAGGGTTTTTCTCTTTCTCATCATTATTCCGATATATCAGGGTAAAGTTACTAGGCATTATGTACAAGACAAGTTCCTCCCTACACTTGCTGCTCGTATTCTTTCCAGTGATTTTGTCTAGAGACGTTCAATAGATCCCCTCACTTCTCTCAAGTCATTAAGCAGAAGTTACCTTACCTGTTTCCCAGATATGTTATACCCCCTTCTATGCTATAATTTTTTTTCTCCGTAGAACTTACTGTTGCTTAAAATACTATAAAATAATTATCATATTTCTCCATCACCAAAACGTAGGGTCTATAGGTGCAGGGATTTTTTGACTCTAGTTTATCACGGTATTCCCAGCTCCTAGAGATGGTAACACTACCATCTGTCTGTCGGTTTGTAGTACTGTGGTGGCTTGTGTGTTGCTATGATGCTGGAAGCTATGATACAGGTTTTTCAAATACTAGCAGGTCAGCCATGGTGAACAGGTTTCATCAGAGCTTCCAGCTTAAGACAGACTTGGAAGAAAGGTCTGGCAATAAACTTCCAAAATTAGCCAATGAAAATCCTACAGATCACAACAGAATATTGTTTGTGATAATACTGGAAGATGAGTCGGTAGGTTGGAAAGCACTCAGCCATGGACTCAAACATAACAACAATCATGAAGATGGTGCAGGTGCAGGTAATGTATTGTTTTGTTGTGTGTGGGGTTATCAAAAGTCGCAGCTGACTGGACAGCAACTTGCAATAACAACAGGAGTGGTAACAAGATCCACAGGAAGATTTGACTTGTGGTGCTGGACCCTGAGATTGGTGGGGCTGAAGATGCTCCCACAGAATTAATTACTATTCTAGCAGGTGGTCAAGAGAACTGTATTAAGAACTGTAACATGTGTTGAGAAGGTCTTTAGGTCATATATTAAAAAACTGTACTTTTTTTTTTAATTAAGGTTGAACACTGTTAAGAAAAAGAAAGATAGGCTTGGCAGATGAAGGCAGAACCCCTGTTCAAAAACTCTTTGTATTATGGGTTTATCAAGAGATAAGCTTCAGTACATGGGTGCTAGATAGCAATCCAGTTACCATAAACTACAAACAATGTGGAGTTTTTAACTGAGATTCAAAGGAGGAGACCAATCACTGAACATGGATCACAAGTTTAGAGCTGAACAAGCCACAGTAATATCATATTTACTGCCTATCCGACCAACGGTAGAAGCCCCAAAGTTTTGCATGGCGGTAAGTGATTGTCCATCCAATAAACATTCATATTTAAATAAATTTGTAAAACATTGCACAACCGATCTCATTCTAGGAGCACCATAACCCAGCATACCAAATTAAAAGCTGTTTGAAGTTTGGCACTAAAGAAACCTGTTTTGTTGAACCCAGATTTCTCTCACTATGTTTAATTAAAGAACCTATTATTCACAGCATGTCTATTAATTTCGTGTGGAACTGGTGAGAAATGCTTTTCTAAAGCAGAGAGTAAGGATGTGGCTATAAGCAGAGATAAATTGCCACAAGTTGCTAAGAAAATTAAACTACTTGATCAGAAAACAAAGCAAGTCAACACTTTAACGAGTGTTGGTATTGATCTATTGACACTTTCTTTCCATTTTTTATTTATGACCAGTTTAATATGCCTTTAAAAATGCAAATGCATCATCTAGAGAAAAATAATTTTAAATAACACATCAATGTCTGCAGCAACAACAAATGTGACAAAACCATCTTATTGAAACAGTCAAAAGATCCTCTTTTATAACATCTTTGTAAAAAATGAATTTTTTTGAGACATTTTATATAATACTCTTTATTTTTAAAGACTATTTTTATGAGGGCTAATAAATTATTTTTTAATATGTAAAAGATTTTTTAATATTTAGATAAATGTCACTGGTTTGTACAACACTATCATGTCAATTGCATGAACATTCATGATGTGGACTCATAGTCTGTCCCTTTTTAATAGTTTTATGGAGGTATAATAATTTCATCCATTGTAGTAAGTACGTAATTAAGAGATTTTTAGTAAATATGTAAATTTATGTAGCCATCAGTGCAACCCAATTTTACAACATTTCCATGATTATTAGAAATTTCTATCTGCCAGGTTGTGGTTTGTTCAAATACCGCTTCCCCCACCAGGCCAACAATCACTAATATGATTCCTATCTTTACGTATTTTCCTTTTCTGGAAATTTCGCATAAACAAAATCATACCACGTGTTGGTTCTCTCACAGAGTATATTGTTTAAGGGTTTATCTACACTATAGCATGTGTTGTTATGTGCCCTTGAGTCAGTTCCAACTCATAGCAACACTATGTACAACAGAATGAAACACTGCCTTGTCCCGTGCCATCCTCCCAATCGTTGTTATGCCTGAGCCCATTGTTACAGCCACTTTGTCAATCCATGTCATTGAGAGTCTTCCTCTTTTTCACTGACCCTCTACTTTACCAAGCATCATGTCCTTCTCCAGAGACTGATCCCGCCTGATAACATGTCCAAAGTGTGTGAGATGTAGTCTTGTCATCCTTGCTTTTGAGGAGTATTCTGGTTGACTTCTTCCGAGAATGATATACGTTCATTCTTTTGGCAGTCCGCAGTCCGTGGTATATTCAAATTTCTCCAACACTACATTTCAAAGATGTCGGTTCTTCTTTGGTCTTCCTTATTCATTGTCCAGACTTCTCATACATATGAGGCGATTAAAAATGCCATGGCTTGGGTCAGGAGCACCTTAGTCTTCAAGGTGACATCTTGGCTTTTCAACACTTCAAAGAAGTCTTTTGCAGCAGATTTGCCCAATGGAATACATATTTTGATTTCTTGACCGCTGCTTCCGTGAGTGTTGATTGTGGATCCAGGTAAAATGAAATCTTTGACAACTTCAGTCTTTTCTTCGTTTATCATGATGCTGCTTATTGGTCCGTTGTGAGGGTTTTTGTTTTCTCTGTGTTGAGGTGTAACCCATATAGGCTGTGGTCTTTGATCTTTATCCGTAAGTGTTTTAAGTCCTCTTCACTTTCAGCAAGCAAGGTTGTGTCATCTGCGCAGAACAGGTTGTTAATGAGTCTTCTTCCAATGCTGATGCCCTGTTCTTCTTCATATAGTCCAGGTTCTCGGACTATTTGCTCAGCATACAGATTCGATAGGCATGGCGAAAGGATACACACTGTAGCATGATTCAGTAGTTAATCACCTTTTCTTTTTTATTTTGGAACAGCATTGCGTTACATTTTTATTCACATTTTGTTTATCTATTCTTCAGTTCATAGATATTTGAATTGTTTCCAGTTTGGGGTTATTTTAAACAGTGCTGCTATGAACATATGCACATAATCCTTTATGTGGGCATGTATTTTCATTTCTCTTGAGTTTATATCTAGAATTAGAAGGTTGGAATGCTTGTGAAGCCCATTGTTATTATTTAAAACAAACAAACAAAAAATAAAACCCAAAACAAACTGTACAATTTTACATTAAAGGAATGTTTTATATATAAAACTATATTTATATATAGTATAAAACTATATATCTTCTTTTAGACCATTGTGTAATTACATTATGGTATATATATTATTATGCCACATTTTATTTACTTATATTTCTATTTGTGAGATTCATCTTCAGGGCTTCAAACCAGTTCAGTCATGGCCTATGAAATGAAATTGGAACAGATCCAAATTTTTAAAATTTGGGTGAAGCAGACTGATAACCAGAACAGAAAAAAATTCAGGTCAAAGCCCTGGAATGGGAAACTTGAAAGAGGCATAGTGAGCCCTTTCAGGGTCCTGATGCGGGAGATCGGGTTCTTGCCAGAACTGTGGAGCATGACACACATTCAAAGTGGGGTGGTTGACAGCCATCTCCGAGCAGGGCACCACTCTTTCTGATACTGCCAGTCAAGAAGTTTGGTTATTATGCATCACACGTGATGCTCTTGTTTTATAAGAGAGAGATTAAGTTTCTAGCAGGGATTCAACTTGTAATTTTTCCTGTTCTGAGTGTCATTCTGGTTCAAGTTCAGGTCCACTGTGTTTTGCTTCATCAGCCAAGATTGAACTGGGCAGAACAGTTCGAAGCCCTTTTCATCTTCCTTGAAATGTGTAACTCTATCATTGTTCATCTTTCTTCAGTATTACCCTGAACATACAGACCATATTTGAACAATAAGTTACTGATTTCCAATATTTATTTGCTAATCCTAAAGTTACCAATATCTTATGCATATGTCATTTGGGTCACTTGTAAAAACACTTTCTACTATATGTAAATATAATTTATTTTTATTTTTGCTTAAATTATTAAATAGCTAATCTAGTTAATAAGATTACGTGCTCCCACATAAAGAAGAGAAAATATTATATGAGATTCTACAGTATTTTTATTTAACTTTTTTTTATTGAAATTATTTTTTTGTTCTTGTACTTTTTGTGTCCATAAATTTCTATAGTGATTTATGAAGTATGAATTCTTCAAATAATATTAAACATACCAATTTATGTAAAATACCAAACTTGTCACTATAAGCTGGAATCAACTTGACGGCATTTTTTTTTTTTTTTTTTTTTTGGTTTACAAATCTTATATCAAATCTGTTTTTTAATTAGAATTAATGAATATGTCAAATTTCTTTTGGTACTGTCAGTGAAATTTCCCAAGTGATTAGAGCAGTTCATTGTATCGCTTATTTACTCCCAGTTACAGTTTAATTGATTATATGGTCAATTTCCCAGAGATCTACACAATAATGCAGGGACACTCTGATAAATTATTCTCTTTTGGTGAGAAGTGTACTAAACTGTATGTTTCCTAAGATGATCATTAAAAATTTAATGCATTTATTTAATAAAAGTGTGTCTATACTGGTTCAACAATTATAATAAATGTACACACAGATACAAAATGTTAACAACTGAGGAGCTGTGTATGGGAGGAGAGAGGATACATGCAAACTCTCTGTATATTCTGCACAATTTCATTGTAAAGCTAAAACTGCTGTAAAAATTAAAGTCTATTAAAAATACATGTTTTTGCAAATGGACATGAAAAGAGAGAGTGGAGGGAGAGAACGGACTGTCTCATTAGGGGGAGAGTAATTGGGAGTGTGTAGCAAGGTGTATATGGGTTTTTATGTGAGAGACTGGCTTGATTTGTAAACTTGCACTTAAAGCACAATAAAAATTATTTAAAAAGAAACACGTTTTCTGCCTTGTTCCACATATTTTACAATAAACTATTTACATTCTTTACTAGTTTAAATTATTGACTATTGTTTGGTTTTAAGGAGAATTCAGGGGATTTTTTTGTTCAAGTTTTCAAGATTATCTCAGGGCTATGTGGCTGTTTAAATGTTATTTTAATAGTGCTAGTAGAAGCTCATCATGTTATCCATCATGTTTTCAATATATATAGCTTATACTTCCACAATGTGCTACCTATAGACATATTCAGAACCCTGATGGTACAGTGGTTAAGAGGTTGGCTGCTAACCAAAAGGTTGGCAGTTCAAAATCAGCAGTCGCTCCTTGGAAACACTGTGAGGCAGTTCTACTCTGTCCTACGGGGTTGCTATTAGTTGGAATTGACTCAGTGGCAACAGGTTTAGGGTTTTTTGGTTTTTTTTTAGTGGTATAGATGAAGCAGAGATGCCAAATGCATAAAATATCCACAATAATTTTCATATTTAATCTTGTGTCTTTAAATTTATAATTTTTGGCACTAATATGAACAATTTGGACAAGAACTTTTTTTTAATGTTGAAATCTAAAAGATGATGTTTTCCTTTTATATGAGAAAGAGGTAGAGAGTGAAAGCAATGATAAACTAAGGATAGAGTATGAGTTTCCATTATGAAGGTATTGTTCCATTAATACGACATAGGTATTAATAAGAACTTCATTTGGGTAATGGGAGCAGTTCAATGAGATAAGGAAGAACATTTTTTCATAAGTTTCAAAAGTAGAAAAGGATCAAAGAGAATGCATAATGGTATAATGACATTAAATCGAACAAAATAAGTCTCACCACTTATCACAGAAAAGTGATAAATTTAGGTACTCCTTAGAATTTCATAAAGTCTGAAGTCAGGTGTGATACAATGCGAAACTATGTAAAATATGTCTATTTCTACTGGCAAGAAACTGAACTATAATAGATTGTTCACAGCAAGAATATTGTATTTTTTTCAACTCTTGAATAAATGAAGTTTCATTACTCATGACAGTTGCATATAAAAATATACTTTCTTAGAATCCATGTTCATTTATCCTAAAATAATATATAACACTATCTCATCTAATAAAAATAGTTTTATTATCTTTCCATAGTTATATAAAATCAAGTGTTAAATAATGCTAGGAAAATAAAGCTAAATAAAAGCTGCCATAGTTTTTCAAGTGTGGAAAAAGAGTCATACTATAAATACAAAAAACCCTCTCTTTCAGCTAAGTAACCTATCAGTCTGTACCACCATTTCTGAATATATTACACTGCCACATTTGGATAGAACCAATTTGGGTAAGACATATATGCTACTAGAATTGTTTTATGTATATGGGTGTGTGTGTGTTATTGTGTTTTGGAGTTGGAGTAAATAAAAGCACTATTTCTCTTACAACTGATTTTTTAGGATTTCACTGTGCAATTCCTTGTTAGGCTTCAAATGATTATGTAATCAGAGCATATCTCAAGAGATGATTTCTTAAAAAAATCATCGTGAAATTTAACTTGTTTTTCAATGACACTGATTATTATAATATCCCTACTATTTTCTCCAAAATACTTATATTAATTACAAGGCATCTCTCCAAGAATTTAAATTAATAAGATTCTCCAATTATTATATCTATTTTCTCAAGTAATACACATATTATCATAGCATGCTACTCTTTCATCCATTATACTGTTTCTGTAAGATATTCTCCAAAATACCTGAGACTGTTCAAAACGTACATAATCAAGTGCCCATTTAACCCAATGTTGCATGAGAATATGCACAAAAGGAACCAGGGATATCATTGCTGATGTCAGATGGATCCCGGCTGAAAGCACAGAATACCAGAAGGATGTTTACCTGTGTTTTATTGACTATGCAAAGGCATTCGACTGTGTGGATCATAATGAATTATGGATAACATTGCGAAGAATGGGAATTCCAGAAAACTTAATTGTGCTCATGAGGAACCTTTACATAGATCAAGAGGCAGTTGTTCAGACAGAACAAGGAGATACTGCATGGTTTAAAGTCAGGAAAGGTGTGCGTCAGGGTTGTATTCTTTCACCATGCCTATTCAATCTGTATGCTGAACAAATAATAGAAGAAGCTGGACTCTGTGAAGAAGAACGTGGCATCAGGATTGGAGGAAGACTCATTAACAACCTTCCTTGCTGAAAGTGAAGAGGACTTGAAGCACTTACTAACGAAGATCAAAGACCACAGCCTTCAGTATGGATTACACCTCAACATAAAGAAAATAAAAATCCTCACAACTGGACCAATGAGCAACATCATGATAAACTGAGAAAAGACTGAAGTCATCAAGGATTTCATTTTACTTGGATCCACAATCAACAGCCATGGAAGCAGCAGTCAAGAAATCAAAAGACACATTGCATTGGGTAAATCTGCTGCAAAGGACCTCTTTAAAGTGTTGAAGAGCAAAGATGTCACCTTGAGGATTAAGGTGCACCTGACCCAAGCTGTGGCATTTTCAATTGCATCATATACATGTGAAAGCTGGACAATGAATAAGGAAAACCAGAGAAGAATTGATGCCTTTGAAGAATATTGACTATAACATGAACTGCCAAAAGAACGAACAAATCTGTCTTGGAAGAATTACAACCAGAATGCTCCTTAGAAGCAAGGATGGCGAGACTGCGTCTTACATACTTTGGACATGTTGTCAGGAGGGATCAGTCTCTGGAGAAGGACATCATGGTTGGCAAAGTACATGGTCAGCGGAAAAGAGGAAGACCCTCAATGACGTGGATTGACACAGTGGCTGCAACAATGAGCTCAAGCATAACAACGATTGTAAGGATGGCACAGGACCAGGCATTGTTTTGCTATGTTGTGCATGGGGTCACTATGGGTTGGAAACGACTCAACAGCACCTAATAACAACAATGTAAAAAAAAAAAAAAACTTTAAAAATAATGATTTTCTCTTCTATCTACTTGCAATAAAACTCATTCTTTGGAAAATAAAATAATTAGAAGAGCAATACAATATTATTATAACATTTTAATTAAGGAAGGGTTTACTAACAGTTTAGTTTCAAAACATCTCAAAATCTATCACATACTTGGAAACTTTTATTTAAAACATATTTTCCACAGCTATTTTAAACATATATGCTAACGTTGTTACTCTCCTCCTTCACAGACTAGGAGGAAATTGTTGAACTAAATTACTTTCTGAGTGATGTGCTTTTCCACAAAATAATAAGCACTAATATATGTTGACTCCTTACACTAGAAAAGGCAGTATATTTAATACTATAAGTATTAAATAATTTCATCTTAAAAATAAACTAGAGAATTAAAAAAAAAAAAACTAAAAAAATTTCTTTTTTTTTAGGTACTACTGTTTCCTCATTGGAAACCCTGGTCGCATAGTGGTTAAGTGCTATTTGTTTTGGGTATGGCTGCTAACCAAAGGGTCAGCAATTTGAATCTGCCACCAGCTCCTTGGAAACTCTATGGGGCAGTTCTACTCTGTCCTATAGGGTCGTTATGAGTCGGTAAATCACTCGATGGCACTGGGTTGGGTTTTATTTCCTCATTTGGAAACCCTGGTAGCATAGTGGCTGGCTAAGTGCTACAGTTGCTAACCAAAAGGTCAGCAGTTTGAATCCACCAGGCGATCATTGGAAACTCTGTGGGGCAGTTCTAACCTACAGGATCCTACAGGATCACTATGAGTCAGAATCAATGACAATGATGGTATTTCCTCATTTAAGAGTCCCTGCTGGTGCAGCAGTTAAGTGATAGGCTGCTAACCAGAAGGTTGGCAGTTCAAATCCTGATTTTGCATATGAAACCGGAGCGGAGATTTTTCCATTTAAAAAAGAAATCGTGAGGGGGCCAAGATGGCTGACTAGGTAGACGCTACCTCGGATCCCTCTTGCAACAAAGACTCGGAAAAGGAAGTGAATCGATCACATACATGACAATCTACGAACGCTGAACAACAAACACAGATTTAAAGAGTTGACCTGAGTGACAGAGATGGAGAACGAACAACTACGGGGAAGCAGTGACTGTTTTTGGAGCCTGGAGCCAGCGTCCCAGTCAGGTAACCTTGGCGCCGGGCTTAGGACTGGGCGCAGGAGAGCTGAACACAACACCTTGTGACGGCGCAAACACAGGGTAGCCCTACCCCCCTGAACTGACCCCGGGAGGGGGCCTAGCCGGGCCATGCGGGTGGCGCGGTGACACAGCTGGCAGGAGGAGAAGTCCCTGGGAGGCAGGGACTGTTTTTGGAGCCGGGAGTGCAGTGTCCCAGCTGGGGAAACTTGACGCTGGGCTTTGGATTTGCAGCGGAGGATCTGACCGTGGCTTCAGCAGGCCAGACCCTCGGGGCCAATCTCTACACAGCCAGCACACATAGGCTTACACCCCTCGGGAATCTCAGATAAAATAGTCATCCCAAGCAAGATAAGCAACTTTGGCTATATTCCGGGGTGCTACTCTCTCCTGTTTTTCTGAACCCTCCCCTCCCCTTCCCAGGCGGCTTCATTAACATTGGAATTTCCTGAGCCAGAGGGAGAATGGCTCAGGCTCCGCGGCTTTGATTTTCCCTTTTTTTTTTTTTTTTGGTCTTTTCCTAACCCATTCTTCAAGGCCTGAGAGAAGCAACCACAAAAAACCCAGGGAACAAAAATCCTTCCCTAATTGGACTAAAAACACAGAACCAGCTCCAGCCAAGCATATATGATCCATATCTTGGGCTTTCATCCCTACAGGGAACAAAGTAGCTATTATAATGCAAAGGCATTTCTGATAGGGATCTGACTGCATTTTTTTTAGCGCATTTACTGGAGAAACAAGTTTTCCAGGTCTGATATCTCTGCTTATCCAACAGAGCCCTAACTGACCCACAACGGGGAACTGAGGGCTGAAGCTCCCCCCAGACCACCTAGCCTCTTGCCTTAGGGGTCTAAGGAGGGTGACACCTACCAATCTGTAGAGGTACTTGCATTGGGGGCCTAAGGTACAGCTGCAGAGCCTTCCCACCAAGGTGCTTTAGGAATAGAGACACACCTACCTCACTGACACTTGGGAGAAGCCTGTCAGCATCCTGCCCCCCCCTGGAGTGTGAACCCCAGCTGCTAATAGAATCTGGTGCACACAACTATCACCACTACTTCTCGAAGTGGATAGGTGTTAGGGTGCAGCACACACTTGATGACCCAAAATCAGATTCTACTCAAAAATAGTGAATAGACTCAGGCATATATATCTGACAACAGCTCAAACCAGATGGTAATAGGTCATAAGTAAGTCAAGGGCTACAACAAACAAGACAGCATAATCTAGTAGCCCATCCACGTATATTGAAAGAAAACAAAACAAGATAAGACTCAGTGAGCAAATATAGAATAAATCACTACAATACCTTAGTGATGGCTCGGAGACAGCAGTCGATATCAAACCACATAAAGAAGTAGACCATGACAGCTTCTACAACCCCCCAAATAAAAGAATCAAAATTTTTCCCAAATGAAGATACAATCTGGGAATTATCAGATACAGAATATAAAAAACTAATTTATAGAATGCTTGAAGACATCAGGGATGACCTCAGAAATGTAATAAGGCAAACTGCAGAAAAAGCCAAGGAACACACTGATAAAACTGTTGAAGAACTCAAAAAGATTATTCAAGAACATAGTGGAAAAATTAATAAGTTGCAAGAATCCATAGAGAGACAGCATGCAGAAATCCAAAAGATTAACAATAAAATGACAGAATTAGACAACGCAATAGGAAGTCAGAGGAGCAGACTCGAGCAATTAGAATGCAGACTGGGAAATCTGGAGGACCAGGGAATTAACCCCAACATAGCTGAAAAAAATCAGATAAAAGAATTAAAAAAAATGAAGAAACCCTAAGAATCATGTGGGACTCTATCAAGAAGGATAACTTGCATGTGATTGGAGTCCCAGAATAGGGAGGTAGGACAGAAAACACAGAGAAAATAGTTGAAGATCTGCTGACAGAAAACTTCCCTGACATCATGAAAGATGAAAGGATATCTATCCAAGATGCTCATGGAACCCCATTTAAGATTGATCCGAAAAGAAAAACACCAAGACATATTATCATCAAACTTGCCAAAATCAAAGATAAAGAGAAAATTTTAAAAGCAGCCAGGGAGAAAAGAAAGGTCTCCTTCAAGGGAGAATCAATAAGAATAATTTCAGAATACTCAGCAGAAACCATGCAGGCAAGAAGGAAATGGGACGAAATATACAGAGCACTGAAGGAGAAAAATTGCCGGCCAAGGATCATATATCCTGCAAAACTCTCTCTGAAATAAGAAGGCAAAATTAAGATATTTACAGATAAACACAAGCTTAGAGAATTTGCAAAAACCAAACCAAAGATACAAGAAATACTAAAGGAAATTGTTTGGTCAGAAAACCAATAATATCAGATACCAGCACAACACAAGGTCATGGAACAGAACATCCTGATATCAACTCAAATAGGGAAATCACAAAAACAAATTAAGATTAATTAAAAAAAAATGCTCAAAACAGGGAATCATTGAAGTCAATATGTAAAAGATTACAATAATCAAAAAGAGGGACTAAATACAGGTGGCATAGAACTGCCATATGGAGAGTGATACAAGGCGATATAGAACAATACAAGTTAGGTTTTTACTTAGAAAAATAGGGGTAAATAATAAGGTAACCACAAAGAGGTATAACAACTCCATAACTCAAAATAAAAACCAAGAAAACAGTAAGGACTCAGCAAACATAAAGTCAAATACTATGAAAATGAGGATCTCACAATTTACAAAGAAAAACGTCTCAGCACAAAAAAGTAAGTGGAAACATGAAATTGTCAACAACACACATAAAAAGGCATCAAAATGACAACACTAAACACTTACTTATCTATAATCACGCTGAATGTAAATGGACTAAATGCACCAACAAAGAGACAGAGAGTCTCGGATTGGATAAAGAAACACGATCCGTCTATATGCTGCCTACAAGAGACACACCTTAGACTTAGAGACACAAACAAACTAAAACTCAAAGGATGGAAAAAAATATATCAAGCAAATAATAAGCAAAAAAGAAGAGTAGCAATATTAATTTCTGACAAAACAGACTTTAAACTTAAATCCACCACAAAGGATAAAGAAGGACACTACATAATGATAAAAGGGACAATTGATCAGGAAGATATAACCATATGAAATATTTATGCACCCAATGACAGGGCTGCAAGATACATAAATCAAATTTTAACAGAACTGAAAAGTGAGATAGACACCTCCACAATTATAGTAGGAGACTTCAACACACCACTTTCGGAGAAGGACAGGACATCCAGTAAGAAGCTGAATAGAGGCACGGAAGACCTAATTACAACAATCAACCAACTTGACCTCATTGACTTATACAGAACTCTCCACCCAACTGCTGCAAAGTATACTTTTTTTTTCTAGCGCACATGGAACATTCTCTAGAATAGACCACATATTAGGTCATAAAACAAACCTTTGCAGAATCCAAAACATCGAAATATTACAAAGCATCTTCTCAGACCACAAGGCCATAAAAGTGGAAATCAATAACAGAAAAATTAGGGAAAAGAAATCAAATACTTGGAAACTGAACAATACCCTCCTGAAAAAAGGCTGGGTTAGAGAATACATTAAGGAGGGAATAAGGAAATTCATAGAATGCAACGAGAATGAAAATACTTCCTATCAAAACCTCTGGGACACAGCAAAAGCAGTGCTCAGAGGCCAATTTATATCGATAAATGCACACATACAAAAAGAAGAAAGAGCCAAAATCAGAGAACTGTCCCTACAACTTGAACAAGAAGAAAGCGAGCAACAAAAGAATCCATCAGGCACCAGAAGAAAACAAATAATAAAAATTAGAGCTGAACTAAATGAATTAGAGAACACAAAAACAATTGAAAGAATTAACAAAGCCAAAAGCTGGTTCTTTGAAAAAATTAACAAAATTGATGAACCATTGGCTAGACTGACTAAAGAAATACAGGAAAGGAAACAAATAACCCAAATAAGAAACGAGAAGGGCCACATCACAACAGAACCAAATGAAATTAAAAGAATCATATCAGATTATTACGAAAAATTGTACTCTAACAAATTTGCAAACCTAGAAGAAATGGATGAATTCCTGGAAAAACACTACCTACCTAAACTAACACAATCAGAAGCAGAACAACTAAATAGACCCATAACAAAAAAAGAGATTGAAACGGTAACCAAGAAACTCCCAACAAAAAAAGCCCTGGCCCGGATGGCTATACTGCAGAGTTCTATCAAACTTTCAGAGAAGAGTTAACACCACTACTACTAAAGGTATTTCAAAGCATAGAAAATGACGGAATACTACCTAACTCATTCTATGAAGCTACCATATCCCTGATACCAAAATCAGGTAAAGACACCACAAAAAAAGAAAATTACAGACCTATATCCCTCATGAACATAGATTCAAATATCCTCAACAAAATTCTAGCCGATAGAATTCAACAACATATCAAAAAAATAATTCACCCCGACCCAGTGGGATTTATACCAGGTATGCAAGGCTGGTTTAATATTAGAAAAACCATTAATATAATCCACCATATAAATGAAATAAAAGACAAAAACCACATGATCTTATCAATTGATGCAGAAAAGGCATTTGACAAAGTCCCACACCCATTTATGATAAAAACTCTCACCAAAATAGGAATTGAAGGAAAATTCCTCAACATAATAAAGGGCATCTATGCAAAGCCAACAGCCAACATCACTCTAGATGGAGAGAGCCTGAAAGCATTTCCCTTGAGAACGGGAACCAGACAAGGATGCCCTTTATCACCGCTCTTATTCAACATTTTGCTAGAGGTCCTAGCCAGAGCAATTAGGCTAGACAAAGAAATAAAGGGCATCCGGATTGGCAAGGAGGAAGTAAAATTATCCCCATTTGCAGATGACATGATCTTATGCACAGAAAACCCTAAGGAATCCTCCAGAAAACTACTGAAACTAATAGAAGAGTTTGGCAGAGTCTCAGGTTATAACATAAACATACAAAAATCACTTGGATTCCTCTACATCAACAAAAAGAACATCAAAGAGGAAATCACCAAATCAATACCATTCACAGTAGCCCCCAAGAAGATAAAATACTTAGGAATAAATCTTACCAAGGATGTAAAAGACCTATACAAAGAAAACTACAAAGCTCTACTACAAGAAACTAAAAAGGACATACTTAAGTGGAAAAACATACCTTGCTCATGGATAGGAAGACTTAACATAGTAAAAATGTCTATTTTACCAAAAGCCATCTATACATACAATGCACTTCCGATCCAAATTCCAATGTCATTTTTTAAGGTGATAGAGAAACAAATCACCAACTTCATATGGAAGGGAAAGAAGCCTCGGATAAGCAAAAAAAAAAAAAAAAAAAAGGCAAAGCGTTACTGAAAAAGAAGAAGAAAGTTGGAGGCCTCACTCTACCTGATTTCAGAAGCTATTATACAGCCACAGTAGTCAAAACAGCCTGGTATTGGTACAACAACAGATACATAGACCAGTGGAACAGAATTGAGAACCCAGATATAAATCCATCCACATATGAGCAGCTGATATTTGACAAAGGCCCAGTGTCAGTTAATTGGGGAAAAGATAGTCTTTTTAACAAATGGTGCTGGCATAACTGGATATCCATTTGCAAAAAAAATGAAACAGGACCCATACTTCACACCATGCACAAAAACTAACTCCAAGTGGATGAAAGACCTAAATATAAAGACTAAAATAGTAAAGATTGTGGAAGACAAAATAGGGACAACCTTAGGAGCCCTAATACAAGGCATAAACAGAATACAAAACATTACCAAAAATGATGAAGAGAAACCAGATAACTGTGAGCTCTTAAGAATCAAACACCTATGCTCATCTAAAGACTTCACCAAAAGAGTAAAAAGACCACCTACAGACTGGGAAAGAATTTTCAGCTATGACACCTCCGACCAGCGCCTGATCTCTAAAATCTATATGATTCTGTCAAAACTCAACCACAAAAAGACAAACAACCCAATCAAGAAGTGGGCAAAGGATATGAACACACACTTCACTGAAGAAGATATTCAGGCAGCTAACAGATACATGAGAAAATGCTCTCGATCATTAGCCATTAGAGAAATGCAAATCAAAACTACGATGAGATTCCATCTCACTCCAACAAGGCTGGCATTAATCCAAAAAACACAAAATAATAAATGTTGGAGAGGCTGCGGAGAGATTGGAACTCTTATACACTGCTGGTGGGAATGTAAAATGGTACAACCACTTTGGAAATCTATCTGGCTTTATCTTAAACAGTTAGAAATAGAACTACCATACAACCCAGAAATCCCACTCCTCGGAATATACCCTAGAGAAATAAGAGCCTTCACACAAACAGATATATGCACACCCATGTTTATTGCAGCTCTGTTTACAATAGCAACAAGCTGGAAGCAACCAAGGTGTCCATCAACAGATGAATGGGTAAATAAATTCTGGTATATTCACACAATGGAATACTACACATCGATAAAGAACAGTGACGAATCTATGAAACATTTCATAACATGGAGGAACCTGGAAGGCATTATGCTGAGCGAAATTAGTCAGAGGCAAAAGGACAAATATTGTATAAGACCACTATTATAAGATCTTGAGAAATAGTATAAACTGAGAAGAACACATACTTTTGTGGTTACAAGGGGGGGAGGTGAGGGAGAGGGTTTTTTACTGATTAATTAGTAGATAAGAACTGCTTTAGGTGAAGAGAAGGGCAATACTCAATACATGGAAGGTCAGCTCAACTGGACTGGACCAAAAGCAAAGAAGTTTCCAGGATAAAATGAATGCTTCAAAGGTCAGCGGAGCAAGGGCAGGGGTCTGGGGAACATGGTTTGCGGGGACTTCTAAGTCAACGGGCAAAATAATTCTATTATGAAATCATTCTGCATCCCACTTTGAAATGTGGCGTCTGGGGTCTTAAATGCTAACAAGCGGCCATCTAAGATGCATCAATTGGTCTCAACCCACCTGGATCAAAGGAGAATGAAGAACACCAAGGTCACACGATAACTAAGAGCCCAAGAGACAAAAAGGGCCACATGACCCAGAGACCTACATCATCCTGAGACCAGAAGAACTGGTTGGTGCCCGGCCACAACCAATGACTGCCCTGACAGGGAGCACAACAGAGAACCCCTGAGGGAGCAGGAGATCAGTGGGATGCAGACCCCAAATTCTCACAAAAAGACCATACTTAATGGTCTGACTGAGACTGGAGGAATCCCGGCGGTCATGGTCCCCAAACCTTCTGTTGGCCCAGGACAGGAACCATTCCCGAAGACAACTCATCGGACGTGAAAGGAACTGGACAGTGGGTAGGAGAGAGATGCTGATGAAGAGTGGGCTAATGATATCAGGTGGACACTTGAGACTGTGTTGGCATCTCCTGTCTGGAGGGGGAATGGGAGGATAGAGAGAGTTTGAAGCTGGCAAAATTGTCACGGAAGGAGAGACTTGAAGGGTTGACTCATTAGGGGGAGAGCAAGTGGGAGTATGGAGTAAGGTGTATATAAACTTATATGTGACAGTCTGACTTGATTTGTAAATGTTCACTTGAGCTCAATAAAAGTTAATAAAAAAAAGAAATCATGAAGAATAGTTCTTCAGAAACTTGATAAAGGTGATTTTAATTTGCATTCTCTTAATGAATGATGATGTTGAGCATCTTTTTTTGTGGTTATTGCCATTCATATTTTTTGTGCGATTGTTGATGTGTAAATTAAAATCTATTGCTCATTTTATTTTGGGAGCACTGTTTTACTGTATTTTGAAAATTCTTTATATTTTATGGGTGTCCTTTATCAGATATATACTTTGCAAGTATTTTATCCTAATTTGTGTATTTTCATTCTGCAAAAAATGTCCTCAAAAAAAGCAGAATTTTTTTTTAATATGTATTTTATTTTTGATGAAAGTATACAGAGCAGAACATATACCCATTCAACAGTTTCTACATGTACAATTCAGTGAGTTTGGTTACTTTCTTCAAGTTGTGTCACCATTCTTGCTCTCTCTCCCCACTTTGTTTCATCACCTTTGACTTAAAGTCTTTGCCCCCTAAACTTATCAATTTTGCTTTAGAATTACTATTTTCAATTTGATCTCATACATATAGTTATTTAAAAGAGCTCAGTGCTCAACACAAAATGTCTTTACTACTATAGCTAAACTCTTAGATAGCTTAAACATGACTTCAGAGAATAGTTTTGGCTCAAAGTTTAAAGATTTTCTCAGGGCAACAGATTCAGGGATCCTTCTGGTGTCAAGGGTCCAGTAAGTCTGAATTTTGTAAGAATTTGAAATTCTTTTCTACTTTTTTCCCCCATTTTGATCAGGGTTCATCTAATGAGTCCTTGGTCAAAACATTCAGTAATGGTAGCCAGGCACCATCCACCTCTTCTGGTCTCGTGGTAAAAGAGGCAGCAGTTCATGCAGGCAATTATACTTGCAGTCCAATTCCTTCTTCAATTCCTGTGTCTCCTGTCGCTCCAGGCAAATAGAGACCAATTGTTGCATTTTAGATGATCACTTGCATACTTTTAAGACTTCGGACACTACTCGTTGAACTAGGGTGTATAACCCTTTTACGGGGAATAGAATATACTTCCACCCACCTACATTTTTCACTGCTCAGGTTTCTTGAGAAGTTGGTTTCCCACTTTCAGTGTGTGCTGCCACCAGGTGGGGACCTGTTTAACTGCATAAAACTGAAATAAAACTGAAGAAACAGGCATTGGCTCTGCATTACTGTGTTGAAAGTACATTGTATTAGGTGTTGCATTCTGGAGGAGGTGTGATTTTTCAAAACTTTTGTTGGTTTTGGCTTTTTGTAATGGGAGGAGAAGCCTTGTAAGTGCATTTCCTGGTTCTTGTGTGCTCACTAGGATGTACTTCTCATGAGAATAAGGTATTATTTGGTGACATACTTTCTCAAGTGCCATTCATTATACCCACCTGTTGTAGTACCCCTGATCTGCTGTGAGTAGATATCTTGCAGTCTTCCAGGATTGCTCATCTTGCTTGAGCTATAAGTACTACTTTTGCAACAAGAACTCATTGTAATGATAAGTTTCCAGAGACACAAGTTGCTTTGGTTTTATTTATTTGGGCAGGAGACTTGAATTAGGCAATTTGCTCCCCTTGTGTATTCTCATGTTTGATTGAAGGTATGGTAGAGGTGTAATCCTAGTTTGTAGAATCAACAATTATTATTACTATTTTTGGAACATCTCTCTGCTTTAGAAATGGCAAAGAAATTTAGAAAGGATAAAGAAATTCTAGATTATTTCTTTTACCTACCTGACAATGAGGAGGACTTGGGGCAGGAGTGTGATGAGAATGCCTCAGAGAACCTTACTCATCTTGTGGAATTCTAGAGGTAGGAACAAAAGCACTGACATGGTAGTAGATAATGAGGAAGCAGCCAATGTTGCAGAGGAAAGGGTTGAAGCAGATGATGATGATGCCCATGACGAAAGGAGAGGGAAGGAAGGGAAATGGTGCAAGGATGTCTCCTACTTTGACAATCTAATGATCTTGCTTTAGCAACTTGGCAAAGTTTACCCAGACTTGGCCCATACAGACACAGAAGTAGATTATTATTTTTTTTTTTACTGTATTTACGGAAAAGGTTTTGGAAACTATAAAGGACTAAACAAATCTTTATGTGACCCAGAAGTGCACAAGACAATGTAGAGGGCAGGAGATTAGAAGGTCCACCAAAAACTGGTAGCCTACAACCATAAAAAGGAAATAAAAGCATTCATTGCTGTGTACATACTGATGGGTATACACACCTGTAGGAGCTCAGGTATTATTGATTCAGTGACCCCACCTTGGGTGTTGTTTTGTTTCCAGACCTTATGACTAATACCAGATTCAAGAAACATACGCTACAATGAAAATTTAAAAGCCATGGCCAAGGGAGAATGTGGCTACTACCGGCTTCACGAATTGTGCCCAATTATTGATGTCTCATTAGGTGCCTAAAGGGGTGTATGTGCCATCAAATGTCATGTCAGTTAATGAAAGCATGATGTCATTCAAGGGCTGTTCATCAATAAGACGATACATGCCCATAAAGCCTGTCAAGCACAAGTACAAAGTGTGGTGCTTGGCTGACTCATAAACTGGCTTTGTGAGTCAGTTTGATACCTACTGTGGAAAAAAAAGACTTAGACCATAACTCATCTCTCTTCCTCAGTGAGGGTGTTGTTCTTGAACTTTGTCATTTATGGTACCATTCTCATAGGCTCATTGTCTTCATTCTTTTTTTTTTTTTATGTTCTATCACTTAATGAAAAGCATGAACAAAAGGGAACTGTGTGCTATAGGCACAATGCAAGCAACTAGAAAGGAGAGACCAGACATGCCATAGAGGAAAGACAAATTACAGCATAGAGAATTTAGATATCATATGAAAAGACCTGTTGGCAGTAAAGTGGCAGGACAATAAACCTGTGACACATTTGTTAAAGCTCCACAGCCCAAAGGATATGACTAGTGTCAAAAGAAAGAACAAATATGATTCCTCCTCAGTAATCCCTTGCCCAAGAGCGGTTTTAGAATACAATACAATTATGGGAGGAATGGACCTCTTTGACCAAATCTGTGAAAGGCACGCAATCGAAGGGGGTCTCTCAAATGACGACATCTATTGCTGTATTTTCTTTTTGACCTTACCATTGGAAACAGTTTTACAATATGAAAGTGTAATTACAGGGCAGATTTGACCAACTCTCCTTTAGGTTCACTCCCATGAGGCAGCTTACTGAAGGCTGGAAAAGGAAGAGTAAAGGAAGACCCTACTTTCTGGTGAGGAACAAGCCAGTAAAAGTGGGGTGCCAGATGAAGTATAGTTCCAGCATGTTGGAAAGCGTTTTCCTGCCAGAAATGCAGGAGGTGATGCCAAGAATGTAGCACTAAGAAGAAGGAGATTAGAACTACATTTCTGTGTGGCCACTGACAGGTGCCTTTATGTATTACCCCATGTTTTGAAAGTTTCAACGAATAAAATTGCTAAGATGAAACTATTTTTTCCTTGTCTCATACTGCCGATCTTTCATACCACCAGAGTTCACTGGGGTATATATGACCCACATAATATGTAACAAAATCCATATGTCATACCAAAACATCAGAAATGATCCTTGATTCAGCATGCATTCCTTTACTGAAAAAACCTGGTATCAACAAAAAATTCAAAGGAAAAATGAATTAAATCATGAAAGGGATAAATAATATAAGGCCAATTGACTGTACATTCCCACAAAGCCATGATCCTAAATATTTGAAGTAAGAGAACTAATCCCATGAGGTGTTTGTACCTAAGAGGTATCAACAACTACAGCCTTTTTGTTATTGCCATTGCTATTTGTGTAGTAACATTATACATCATTTGCCTTTTTGCTTTTTTCTGGTGTACAGCTTAGTGATATCAGCTACATTAGTCACATTGTGTAGCTATTACTCTTAACTGGTGCCAGTGTTCCCATCTCCGTAGACTTAAAGTCACTACTTCTCAGAGAATAATTCCCTCTCCCTCATCCCTCATAACCCCAAAACAAAAACCTATTGCCATCAAGTCAGACTGATTCATAGTTACCCTATAGAACAGAGTAGAACTGCCCCATAGGGTTTCCAAGGCTGTAAATGCTTTTTTTTTTTTCTTTTTTTAACTGTATTTTAGATGATGATTTACAGAGCAAATTAGTTTCTCATGAAACAACTAATACATGTATTGTTTTCTGATTGGTCGCCAACCGCACAACATGTTTACACTCTCCCCTTCTTGATCTTGTGTTTCCCTTTACCAGCTTTCTTGTTCCCACTTGCTTTCTTGTCCTTGCTCCTGGGCTGGTGTACTCATTTAGTCTCATTTTCTTTTATGGGCCAGTCTAATCTTTGGCTGAAGAGTGAACCTCAGAAGTGACTTCAGTACTGATTTAAAAGGGTGTCCAGGAGAGATATTCTCAGGGTTTCCCCATACTTTAGACATTTTTCCATACTCTTGGGGTTTCTCCAGTCTCTGTCAGACCAGTAAGCCTGGTCTTTTTGTGCTTGTGTATGTGTGAGTTATAATTTTGTTCTACATTTTTCTCCAGCTCTGTCCAACACCCTCTATTGTGATCCCTGTCAGAGCAGTCAGTGGTGGTAGCTGGACATCATTTAGTTGTGCTGGACTCAAGCTGGTGGCGGCTGTGGTACTTGTGATCCATTAGTCCTTTGGACTAATCTTTCCCTTATGTCTTTGGTTTTCTTCAGTCTCCCTTCCTGCAGACAAGATGAGACCAGTGGAGTATCTTAGATGGCTGCTCACAGCTTTTAAGACCCCAGATGCCACTCACCAAAGTAGAATGTAGAACATTTTCTGTATAAACTACGTTATGCCAGTTGAGCTAGATGTTCCTTGAGACCATGGTCTCCACAGCCCTCAGCACAGTAATTTGGTTCCTCAGGAGTTTCCATGTGTCTATGAAGCTTCCATGACCTTGCCTTGGTTAAGTTGTGCTGACTTCCCCAGTATTGTGTACTATTTTACCCTTCACAAATTTACCACTCATCCATTATCTATTTAGTGTTTTCCCTCCCTGCCCCCCCATAACCATCAAAGATTTTTCCTTTTTGCGTGTAAAGCTTTTCATGAATTTTTATAATAGTGGTCTGATGCAATATTTATCCTTTTGTGATTAATTTCACTCAGCAAAATGCCCTCCAGATTCATCCATGTTGTGAGATGTTTCACAGATTCATCATTGTTCTTTATCTTGTGTAGTATTCCACTGTGTTTATGTATCATAGTTTGTTTATCTATTCATCTGTTGTTGGGTATGTAGGTTGTTTCCATCTTTTTGCTATTGTGAACAACGCTGCAATGAACATGGGTGTGCACATGTCTATTTGTGTCACAGCTCTTGTTTCTCTAGGATATGTTCCTGAGAGTGGAATTGCTGGATCATATGGTATTTCCATTTCTAGCTTTTTAAGAAAGCACCATATTTTTTTTTTTCTTTTCGAAATTGTTGTACCATTTTACATTCTCATCAGCACTGCATAAGAGTTACAATCTCCCTGCTGCCTCTCCAACATTTGTTATTTTCTGTTTTTTTGATTCGTGCCAGTAAAGTCAGAGTTAGATGGTAACCCATTGTGGTTTTGATTTGCATTTCACAAATGGCTAGTGATCATGAGCATTTCCTCATCTGTCTCCTAGCTGCCCGAATGTCTTCTTTGGTGAAGTGTCTGTTCATACCCTTTGCAAGGCTGTAACTCTTTACTGAAGCGGACCGTTGTGTCTTTCTCCCATGGAGCTGCTGGTAGGTTCGAACCACTGTCCTATTGGTTAGCAGCCAAGCACTTCGCCATTGTGCATCCTTCCTCCTGCCACAGGTAACCACTAATTATATATTTGCTTATTCTTACCATTTAGTGTAAGTGAGCTCATATGGTGTTCTTCCTTTTATAATTGACTTATTTCACTCAGCCTAGTGTCTTGGAGGCTTATCCATGTTGTGTTCTGTATCAGGACTTTATTTCTCTTTATGGCTGAGTAGTATTCCATTGTAAGCCTGTACCACGTTTTGCTTATTTATTCATCTCTTGGTGGACACTTAGTTTGTTTCCACCATTTTGTTCTGTGAATAGTGCTGCAGTGAATATGCATATACAAATATGTCCATGTCTCTACTTTTAGGTTCCTAGAGTACATAAATAGCAATAGAATTGCTGGGCTTTATGGTAGTTTTAAGGAACTCTGGTGGCACAGTGTTTAAGCACTCAGCTGCTAACGGAAAGTTTGGCTTTGGAACCCACCAGCCACTCCACAGGAGAAAAATATGGCAGTCTGTGTCTGTAAAGATTTACAGTCTTAGAAACCCTATGGGGTAGTTCTAGCCTGTCCTATAAAGTAGCTATGAATCAGTATTGATGTGACAGCAACAGGTTGTTTTTTTGGTTTATGGTAGTTCTATTTTTAAATTTTTGAAAAATCGCCATACTCTTTTCCACAATGGTTATAATATTTTACATTCCTACCTGCAATCTCTTCATATCATCTCCAAAATTTGATGTTTTCTGTTCTGTTATTCATTTATTTGATCATTACTTCTCTAGTTGGAGTGATGTGATGCCTCATCTCATTGTAATTTTGATTTGCATCTCTCTAATGTTTTTTTTTTTTTTAATGGCTAATGACTATGATCATCTTTTCATGTGTTTGATGCCTTCCTGAATATTCTCTTTGGAGAAGTGTCTGTTTGTGTTTTTTGACCATTTTTTGATTGGGTTATTCGACTTTTCGTTGTTAAGTTGTAGAAGTTTTATTATATTTTGGATATTAGACTCTTACTGGATATGTCAGTTCTGAGGATTTTTTTTTTTTTCTCCAGTCTGCAGGCTGTCTTTTTACTCTTTTGACAAAGACCTTTGATGAATGTAGGTATTTAATTTTTGTGAGGTCCCAATTATTTATTTTGCCTTCTGCTGATCTTGCATTTCTTGTTGTATTTGACAACCTGTCATTGAAAAAAAAGTAGACCTCAGAGATTCACCCCTATATTTTCTTCCAAGCACTATATGATTTCATATTTAACATTTAGGTCCTTGATCTATTTTGAATTAGTTTTTGTGTATGCAGTGAACTATAGATCTTGCTTTATTTCTTCATGTGAAAATACAATTTTCCCAGCACATTTATTGAAGAAACTATTCATTCACCCTTAGGAGGATTTAGCAAAATCCTGAATGAGGTGGGATTAAGAGACAAAAGATGAAGAAGAATCAAATACAGATACTGCTTTCATGGAGGTTCCCCCCTCCCCCAAAGAGATAAAGTAATTGGGCAATTGGGTAGAAGCTGTAGGGTAAAGGTCGGTCACAATACTTTTTTTTTTTTTTTTAAGATGAGAGAAATGTGATGTGGATGGAGAATGGGGATTGATGATGTGCAAATTAGAGATGAGACTATTCATCTTGATGTCCTTTACTAGCTGTCATGGAGTGGGAGCCCCCAGAAAAAGACACTAAATTTGAGTTCAAGTAGTTTCTCAGGTGGTAAGAGAGTGAGAGAGTGAGAGACAAGGAAGGAGGAAGCAAAAAAAAGGCGTGTTAATCAGAAGACAACCTCTGTGGAAAGTTGGAGCTTGGTACAATTGAGACCTTTGGGAGACAGTGTGACACAAGACACAGGAATTTCTCTCTCAAAGGGCAAGGAAGCTAAGGTAATTTATTCACCAGCTCCTGTCTGTCATTGATGAGTGATGTTGCTGTGAGCATTAACTCCACATAGGCCTCGCCTGGTCTGTACTTGGTCTGAGCATATTCCTGCAGACGAAGAAGTCTTCAGAGAGAAATTTGCAGGTATTGGAAGTAGGAACCCTTTCATGTATGTGGGCAAAGCTGAGTACCAAGGGACCATGCACAAGATACCACAGCATCGGCACAGGAGGGAGTGACATAGGCTCATCATGTTTTATTGACGTAATTTGTCAGAAAGCTTTCAAATTCATCTATTGCGCACAGATATACGTATATTTAATAAGAATACAAGAGAAATTAGATAAAACTTATTTACGTGAAGGCTACACAAAAGATATCGCTACAATCCCAGTATTTCCTGCTTTCACTTAAGGGTTAATAGTGATGCCAGTTCCAAAGACTGTCTTAAAGCATAACAAAACTTATATGGTGCAAGAGCCTACTTTAAAACTTACTTTTAGAAACATGGTGACAAAAACCTTTGAATCACGTAAATAGCAAAAAAGAAAAATTCAACATATGTATGCCCAAAAGCAGTTTAACCCTAGAGACATAGTTCTTATTGTTTGAAAACTTGTCTTGGTGATTTAACCTTTGCTGAAGATGAAATGTTTAGTTTATGTCCATGTTATTTTGAATTAGTGACAACACTATCTCCCTTGGATAAATTTAGCATATAGTGAGCAAAGGAATATGGACAGGTTTTTATTACCATCTGTCTTTGGGAATTACAATGAAATTAAATGTTGTTTGTTTTCTTCCACAAATTTACTAAAAAGTAAAGTTAGGAATTATTTAATGGCAAAATGAAATGGAGGTACTAGCTCCTTTTGATTCTTGTCATATATGTGTTTGTTTTACATGCAAAGAGAGGATTGTTTCTTTGAAATTAACACTTTAATGACAAATAAATCAATATATTGTGGTTACTGTAGACCTACTGAAAAAAAATTGATTTTATCTTTCTAGCCTTTAATTAGTTGATGTTCAACTAATTCAAGAGGTAGCATATGATCAGGAACCGATTGTACTGAAGGAAGAAGTCCAAGCTTCTCTGAAGGCATTGATGAAAAACAAGGCTCCAGGAATTGATGGACTATCAGTTGAGATATTTAGACAAACAGATGCAGTGCTGAAAGTGCTCACTCGTCTATGCCAAGAAATATGGAAGACAGCTTCCTGGCCAACTGACTAGAAGAGATCCATATTTATGCCTATTCCCAAGAAAGGTGATCCAACCAAATGTGAAAATTATAGAACAATATCATTAATATCACACGCAAGCAAAATTTTGGTGAAGATCATTCAAAAATGGCTGCAGCATATCTGCAGGGAACAGCCAGAAATTGAGGTCAGTTTCAGAAGAGGACATGAAACGAGGGATATCATTGCTGATGTCAGATGGATCCTGGCTGAAAGCAGAGAATACCAGAAGGATGTTTACTTGTGTTTTATCAACTATGCAAAGGCATTCAACTATGTGGATCATAACAAATTATGGGTAACGTTGTGAAGAATGGGAATTCCAGAACACTTAATTGTGCTCATGAGGAACCTTTACATAGATCAAGAGGCAAGTTGTTCAGACAGAACAAGGGGATACTGATTGGTTTAAAGTCAGGAAAGGTATGTGTCAGGATTGTATTCTTTCACCATACCTATTCAATCTGTATACTGAGCAAATAATACGAGAAGCTGGACCACATGAAAAGAATGGGGCATCAGGATTGAAAGGAAGACTCGTTAACAACCTGTATTATGCAGATGACACAACCTTGCTTGCTGAAACTGAAAAGGACTTGAAACACTTACTAATGAAGATCAAAGACCACAGCCTTCAGTATGGATTATACCTCAACATAAAAAAAACAAAAATCCTCACAACTGGACCAATGAGCAACATCATGATAAATGGGAAAAAGATTGAAGTTGTCAAGGATTTCATTTCACTTGGACCCACAATCAACAGCCATGGAAGCAGCAGTCAAGAAATCAAAAGACGCATTGCATTGGGTAAATCTGCTGCAAAGGACCTTTTTAAAGTGTTGAAGAGCAAAGATGTCACCTTGAAGACTAAGGTGCACCTGACCCAAGCCATGGTATTTTCAATCATATCATATGCATGTGAAAGCTGGACAATGAATAAGGAAGACCGAAGAAGAATTGACGCCTTCAAATTGTAGTGTTGGTGAAGAATATTGAATATACCACGGACTGCCAAAAGAACGAACAAACCTGTCTTAGAAGAAGTACAGCCAGAATGCTCCTTAAAGGCAAGGATGGCAAGACTGTGTCTTACATACTTCGGATATGTTGTCAGGAGAGATCAGTCCCTGGAGAAGGACATCATGGTTGGCAAAGTACAGGGTCAGAGGAAAAGAGGAAGACCCTCAACGAGGTGGATTGACACAGTGGCTGCAACAATGAGCTCAAGCATAACAATGATTGTAAGGATGGCCCAGGACCAGAGAGTGTTTTGTTCTGTTGTGCACAGGGTCACTATGAGTCGGAACCAACTCGACGGCACCTAGCAATAACAACAACAGCCTTTAATATATTTGAAAGTTGCAGACTGATTCTATTCTTAAGCAAAGAGACACAGTTGTATTAAATTGCCAAATTTACTTTTCATATTTTTACTTGTTTTTGAGTGTCCTCCAGTCAGCTCCAACTCGTAGGGATCCCATGTGATGGAGTAGAACTGCTTCATAGGGTTTTCTAGGCTGTAATCTTTACAGAAAGGAACCTGGTGGTGCAGATGTTAAGCACTTGGTTGCTAACTGAAAGGTCAGCTGTTGGAACCCATCAGCCCTGCATGGGAGAAAGATGTGGCAGTCTGCTTCTGTAAAGATTTAAAAAAAAAAAAAAAAGGCTTAGAAATCCTATGTGGCATTCCTCCTCTGTCCTATATAGTTGTTATATGTCAGAATCAACTCTATAGCTGTGGGTTTTGGTTTTAGTATCTTTAAAGGAGCAGATCAATAGTCCCTTCTCCCTTGGAGTGGCTGGGTCGTTTTGAACCACCAACATTTCTGTTAGCAGCTGAGGGCATAACAGTTATGCCACCAGAGCTAGTTTCCTATTTTTCAGATAAGACAATCTGTATATTTGTTAGCAGGGAGACCAAAAACCCAAACCCATTGCCATAGAGTTAATTCTGACTCATAGGATCCTATAAGCCAAAATAGAACTGCCCCATAAGGTTTCCAAATCTGTAATTGTTACAGAAGCAGGCT
The DNA here is from genome assembly GCF_024166365.1 of Elephas maximus indicus. Lineage (NCBI taxonomy): Eukaryota > Metazoa > Chordata > Mammalia > Proboscidea > Elephantidae > Elephas > Elephas maximus. The sequence continues at coordinate 83,283,663 of NC_064832.1, forward strand.
GCCACATCTTTCTCCTGCAGAGGGTTGGTGGGTTTGAACCACTGAGCGTTTTGGTGAGCAGCGGAACGTTTAACCACTGCACCACCAGGGCTCTTTGTAAACAGGAAAACATATTTTAAACTACTACGCCTGAAAAGACACATCTATTCCTAAAACCCTTCCACATTTTCCTTTACAATTCAGTCCAAAAATCACCATAATCACAATTTTTTTCCTCTTAGCTTTCTTTCTTGCTCAGACAAAAACACGATTTTTTCCTAAGAATACTGCTTCCCCTTGCAAATCTCTTAGACACTGACTTTTTTCTTTAGTGAGTTATATAGAAGGTAGTTTCGTTTTCTATCATAGCTCCAGTAACGTTGGGATGGGAATTACCCTCCTGCCTCTGAGATTCACCTTCAGAACATTGTTGTTGCGTACCTTCACGTTGATCCCAACTCATAGCAATCCTACAGGACAAATAACATTGCTCTTCCCAAGTTGCCTAAAATTTTCTTGTGTTGCATCTACTGTCATTTTATCATAGAATCCAATACCATCTCATTCCCTGATACTTTTAGCTCTCTCCAGTATCCCCAAAACCGTTTTACCTCCAATCTTGGTGATTCCCATATATATGTAGAAGATCCTCCCAACAGTCTAGACTCTAGGCATCTTGACTTTGTCTCCCTCAATGACTTTATTCTCCATTCTACTAAGGCCAATTTCTTTCATGGCCAAAATCATTGCCCTTATCAATGGCAGCACACTCTCCATAGTTACAAATTCATACATTCTACTCACTGGCCATTTTCTCCTACATTTGGAGCATATTCTCTCCAGAGTCCTTATTCCAAAGACCCTTCAACTTCTTGAATCTCTAAGGTCTATTCATTCTGCTAACTATACTATCTCTCATTCCCAAGCCCCTCATACTCACTTCCCTTTCTTTCAAAGCTGAAATTCCATGGTCCATTACTTTTATCACTGTTATTCATACATCCCAAACTCCCTTTCTTTGTTCATTTTCTAATACTCACATGACAAAAGTCAGTCCTGATTAAATACAGATTTTTGCCTAATAAACCTCAAATCTCTACAGCAGAATTTGGCCAAAGAATAACACATAATGTTGTTAATTTATGGTTAAAATTTATAGCTATAAAGCTAAAAAATGTATACTTAATGCAATCTGGTAATCTCAAGAATGTTCTTAAAACAACAAAAATTCGTACTATGTTTTGACATCTGTTACTCCACCTGTCTTCTGGGGGATAATTTTTATATCATCTCAAACCCTTAACTCCACCCTGCAGTCTATGTCACTTAGGTAATGATGTTACTTTCTATTTCACTAGGTAAATTGCAGCAATGAGAACAGGACTAGATTAGAATTCCGCTACCTTATGCATCCATGTACCTTATAATTTGTGCTCACGTCTTTCTAAGAAAGATACGCCTTAGCATTTTGAATCCTGTTTTTATATTTGTTTTAGATTGGCAGATTCTATATCATTTTGCCCCTGGTTTCAGAACTCAAGTAAATATGAGAAAGGACTTTCAAAGTCTGAGTGTAATATTAATTATCCCAGAAAAAAAAAACCCAGTGCCATTGAGTCAATTCCATTTTAATATTAATTATATTGTACAATAATGCCCACATTCTGTTGGATCACCTTTCTTTGGAACGGGCACAAATATGGATGGCCTCCATTTGGTTGACCAGGCAATTGTCTTCCAAATTTCTTGACATAAATTAGTGAGCATTTCCATCATTGCTTCCATTTGTTAAAACATCTCAACCGGTATTCTGTCAATTCCTGGAGTTTTGTTTTTCACCAATGCCTTCATTGCAGCTCAAACTTCTTCCTTCAGTAACATCAGTTCTTGATCATACGCTACCTCCTGAAAAGGTTGAATATTGAGCAATTCTTTTGGGTACAGTGGCTCTGTGTATTCCTTCTAAATTTTTTTTTTTTTTGATGCTTCCTGCATCCTTCAATATTTTACCCATAGAATTCCTTCAATATTGCAACTTGAGAGTTGAAGTTTTCCTTCCGTTCTTTCAGTTTGAGAAATATCATGCGTGTTCTTTTTCTTTGATTTTCTAACTCCAGGTCTTTGCATATTTCTTTATAATACTTTACTTTGTCTTCTTGAGCTGTCCTTTGAAATCTTCTGCTCAGGGTTTACTTCATCATTTCTTCTATTCATTTTCAAGAACAAGATACACTACATTCAAGAATAAAACTTCAGACATCCATTTTGGTCTTTCCCATCTTTCTGTCTTTTTATTAACCTTTTGCTTTCTTCATGTAAGATATCCTTGAAGTCATATTGCAACTCACCTGATCTCCGGTAATTAGTGTTCAATGTGTCAAATCTATTCTTGAGATGGTCTCTAAATTCAGGTGGGGTACACTTAAGCTCATACTTTGACTCTCATGGACTTGTTCTAATTTTCTTTAGTTTCAACTTGAAGTTGCATATGAGCAATTGGTAATCTATTGTGCAGTCACCCCTTGGCCTTGTTCTGACTGATGATATTGAGCCTCTCCATAGTCTCTTTCTACTGCTGTAGTCAATTTGAATCCTGCATATTCCATCCAGTGAGTTCCACATGCATAGTCATTGTTTATTTTATTGATAAAAGATATTTCTAATAAAGAAGTTATCGGTCTTACAAAATTCTATCATACTATCTCCAGCATAGTTTCATTATCAAGGCTGTATTTTCCAATAACTGATCCTTCTTCTTCGTTTCCAACTGTCCTATTCCAAATACCAGTAACTATCAATGCATCTTGATTGCATGTTTGATCAATTTCACGCTGCAGAAGTTGGTAAATGTATTCATTTTCCTCATTTTTGACCTTAGTGTTGGTGGATTAATTTTTATAATAGTCGTATTTACTGGTGTTCCTTATATGTGTATGGGTATTATCCTAGCACTGACAGCATTATACTTCAGAAAAGATCTTGAAATGTTCTTTTTGATGATGAATGCAACACTATTCCCCTTCAATTTGTCATTCCTGGAGCAGAAGACCATAAGATTGTCTGATTCAAAATGGCCAATACCAGTTTATTTTAGCTCACTAATGCCTAGGGCATCAATTTTTACATGTTCCATTTCAGTTTTGATGACATCCAATTTTATGGATTTGTACATCCCATGTTCTGATTATTAATAAACATTTGAAGCTCATTTCGAGTCATGCCACATCAGCAAATGAAGGTCCCGAAAGCTTTATTCCATTCACATCATTAGGGTCGACTCTATTTTGAGAATGCAGCTCTTCCCCAGTACTATTTGGAGTGCCTTCCTATCTGACAGGCTCATCTTCTGGCACCATATCACACAATGCTCCACTGCTATTTATAGGGTTTCCACTGGCCAATTTTTTTAGAAGTAGATAGCACTTCATCCTAGTTTGTCTTAGTCTGGAAGCTCATCTGAAACCAGTCTGTCATGGGTGACCCTGCTGATATTTGAAATACCAGTGGCATAGCTTCCAGTATCACAGCAACACAAAAGCTGCCACGTGAGATTTAGTGGGAGTAAAATGTCTTCAGAAGCATGCGATTCAGAACTAACAGTTAATGTGAAATTGCTGTATCCTAACATTACACATGACTAATGGGCAGTTCAATACCTGTGTGCATTGTCACACTATGAGGTTCTATCAATCCAAAACTTTATTGTCAACAACAATGAACTTTGTGTTTATTAGCTGACACATTAGCACAGAAATGCTCTGTTTGTGTCACAAATGCATTGTTGAAGCTGTTTAATATTTGTTTGCTTACGCATAACAGTACAAAATGCATTTATAATTACTGTCATGATGCTGAGTCCATACACTCTGCTATGAAATGAAGATGTTTGTATCTAAGCTTACTAGAGCAGAATACATATATATATATATATAAAACCCAAAAACCACTGCTGTGTGAGATATATATACATATATACTGAGCCATTATTGTAAAGCCATTTATTCTATCTAATAACTTCCTCACTATATGAGCTCTTACTAATGAGTATAAACACAGTTGGGGTTAGACAAAAAATTTTAAATATTATGTCCTCTAAAATAACACTTTATCTCTCACTCAGAAAATGGCAAAAAAAAAAAAAACCCACAAAAACATATACAGATATATGTATGTACACCCAAAAACTCAGTGCCCTCAAGTTGATTCTGACTCATAGTGACCCTATAGGATGGAATGTGTATGTATATATATATAATTTATCTCTCAAAAAGCATTTAACTCATTGAAATTTTCAGAATGTACTGAGGTAAAATAAACATAATTTATTTATTAACAGAATATTGTTTGTGGGTTACAATTTTAATACTTATACTATCCTAGATAAATATTATATTCCCCACATCTTAGTAAAACTTTATTGAAAACCTTTTGTTTCTTTCATATACATTGTGCCTGTAGAACATTCTATTAGCTGTTAAAATAGAGTCATATTTAGAAAAAAAGGAAAACTTGAAGAAGACATACAAAGTCTACACAAGCCAAAATAAATAAATAGATAGATAGATAAATAAAAAGAGCTCTGTCTAGTCGTAAAACAAGACTTGAACAAGGAGGAAGGCACTTAATTTTTTTGGATAAGAAGAATCAAGAGATTTTAGTTCTCCCTGAGACAATTTATACTTTAATGTTATGCCTTTAAGATACCAACAGTTATCTTTTTTTTTTTTTTTTTTTCTGGAGTCAAATAAGTTGATTATAAAACCTGTTTGGGAGAACAAACAAAAGAAAATCCTGAGAGCAAAAAGATGATGGGAACGAGCCCTGCTTGTTATTAAAGCATATATGAAAATCTATGTAATTACGGAAGTGTGACACTGATAAATGAACCAAGGGAACAACCAAAGTAAAAGAAGAGCAAATTCAGAACATTTTCAAATTTTTGTGTCTGTGCTACAGCAAAGCTGACATTTCAAATCAGTGGGAAAATGATGGATGCCTAAATAAGTGATGTGGATTAAGGTAGCTGATTAGCCAAGACAGAAAGGTAAAATTCAACAGAATTATTACATATTGATAAATTTGATAAGGGTCAGTCTTAAATGCAAATAAATACATATATAAAAATAAGTAGGTAAAACCATACAATAATTAGAACAAAATATGAAAAAATTCCTCTGTAATGTGGAATAATAGATATTAGTTTTATCCTGATGTATGTCAAACAATCTCAAATTTATACTGATGTTTAAAATTTTTTTTTTTATCAAACTGATAAAAGAACAGTTTGCTTAACTCTTGCTTCTGCTGGGCAGTTCTTCTGATCTGGGCTGAGCTCAGCTAATCTGAGTTAGGGTTAACAGTGAGTGTTTATAGCCAGCTGTTGGGTTAGGTGAGGACTGACTGTTTCCAGATACCTTACCCCTTTGTCTGGAGGTTGGCTGATGTTAGTGGAGGTGGAGGGGTGATGTCTACCATCACCTAGCCAGCTAGTTCAGGATTGCTTAGTTTCTGAGAGAAGGAAGAAGTCAACCCTCAATGTGTGAGCACATTTCAAATCTCTGCTTGCATCAATCACATTTGTTAATGCTTCATTGGAGCCCTGATGGCACAATGGTTAAGAGCTGGTAACCAAAAGGTCCACAGTTTGAATCCCCCAGCTGCTCTTTGGAAACGCTACGGGGAAGTTCTACTCTGTCCTATAGGGTTGCTATAAGTTGGAATCGACTCGCAGACAATGGGATTTATTTATTTATTGTATTTTAGAAGAAAATTTACACAATCTAGCTTCTCATTAATAGTACACATACTATTTTGTGACATTGGTTGCCAACCTCATGATGTGTCAACACTCTCCCTTCTCAATGTTGGGTTCCCTGTTACCAGCTTTCCTGTCTCCTCCTGCCTTCTAGTCCTTGGCCCTGGGCTCTTGTGTCCATTTAGTCTTATTTTCTTTTATGGGTCTGTCTAATGTTTGGCTGAAGGTAAACTTCAGGAGAATTGAGTACTGATTTAAAGGGGTGTCCAGTGGCCATACTCTCAGGATTTCTCCAATCTCTTTCAGACCCGTAGGTCTGGTCTTTTGTGTGTGTGTGTGTGTGTGTGTGAGTTTGAATTTTGTTCTACATTTTTCTCCAGCTCTATCCAGGACCCTCTGTTGTAATCCCTGTCAGAGCAGTTGGTGGTGGTAGCCAGGAACTATCTAGTTGTGCTGGACTCAGTCTGGTGGAGGCTGTGGTAGTTGTGGTCCTTTAGCCCTTTGGACTAATCTTTCCCTCGTATCTTTGATTTTCTTCATTCTTCCTTGTTCCAGACAGAGTGAGACCAGTGGAGTATCTTGGATGGCTACTCACAAGTTTTAAGACCCCAAACGCTACTCACCAAAGTAGAATGTAGAACATTTTCTTTATAAACTGTGTTATGCCAATTGAGCTAGACGTTCCCTGAGGCCATGGTTTCCACAGCCCTCAGCCCAGTAATTTGGTCCCTCAGGGATTTTGGATGTGTCTGTGGAGCTTCCATGACCTTGCCTTGTACAAGTTGTGCTGACTTCTCCAGGACTGAGTACTGTCTTACCGTTCACCAAAATTACCAATTATCTATGTCTATTTAGTGTTTTTCCATCCCCAACCCTCCCCTCCCTCATAACCATCAAAGATTGTTTATTTTTGCATGTAAACTTTTTCATGAGTTTTTGTAATAGAGATCTTATACAATTTTTATCCTTTTGTGATTGACTTATTTCACTCAGCATAATGCCTTCCAGATTTATTCATGTTGTGAGATATTTCACAGAGTCGTCATTGTTCTTTATTGTTGTGTAGTATACCATTGTGTGTCTGTACCATAGTCCATTTACCCATGAATCTGCTTATGGGCATCTAGGTTGTTTCCATGTTTTTGCTATTGTGAATAATGCTGCAATGAACTTGAATGTAAAAAAATGTGCATATGTTTATTCATGTGATGGCTCTTATTTCTCTAAGATATATGCCTAGGAGTGGAATTGCTGGATCATATGGTATTTTTAGTTCTAGCTTTTTAAGGAAGCACCATATTGTTTTCCAAAGTGGTTATACCGTTCTTCATTCCCACCAGCAATGCATAAGAGTTCCAGTCTTCCAGCAGCCTCTCCAACGTTTGTTATTTTCTGTTCTTTTGATTCGTGACAGTAAAGTCAGGGTAAGATGGTATCTCATTTTGGTTTTGATTTGCATTTCTCTAACGGCTAGCAATTGCAAGCATTTCCTCATGTGTCTGTTAGCCTCCTGGATGTCTTCTCTGGTGAAGGGTCCATTCATACCCTTTGCCCATTTTTTAATTGGATTATTTGTCTTTTTGTTGTATAAGTGTTGGATTTTCCTGTAGATTTTAGAGATCATACTTTCATTGGATTTGTCAGTCTTTTTTTTTTTTTTCCCCCCCAATCTGTTGGTTTTCTTTTTACTCTTTTGGAAAGGTCTTCTGATGAGCATAAGTGTTTAATTCTTAGAAGATCCCAGTTATCTAGCTTATCTTCTCATGTATGTGTATTGTTAGTTATGGTTTCTATTCTGTTTATGCAGTGTATTAGGGTCTCTAGGGTTGACTGAATTTTTTCTTCTATGATTTTTAATGTTTTTGGTTTTATATTTAGGTCTTTAATCCATTTTGAATTAGTTTTTGTGTATGGTGTGAGGTATGGACCCTGTTTCATTTTTTTTTTTTCAGATGGATATCTAGTTTTGCCAGCACCATTTGTTAAAAAGACTGTCTTTCCCCCAGGTAATGGTCTTTGGGCCTTCGTCAAAGATCAGGTAACCGTAGGTAGGTGGATTTACATCTGGGTTCTCAATGTATCTGTCATTGTACCAGTAACTACTGTAGCTGTGTAGTAGATTCTGAGGTCAGGTAGTGCGTGTCTTCCTACTTTATTCTTCTTGTTCAATAGTGCTTTACTTATCTGGGGCCTCTTCCCTTTCCATATAAAGTTAATGATTATTTTTTCCATCTCCTTAAAGAATGGTGTTGGTATTTGGATCAGGATTGCATTGTATTTGTAGATTGCTTTGGGTAGAATTAACATTTTCACAATATTGAGTGACAATGGCTTTTATTACTTCATTGGCAATTATTGTAAGTCCCTTGGCCAACTCAATACAAAGGATGAGAAATAGACCTCATCTTTTTATGAGAGTAGAAAATTTTGAACATTTTTACAATCTACCATATCGGAGAATGAAGAAAAATCTTCTTAAAAGTACACCAATTCCAGAAGCAATATGGGATAAAATAGGTAAATTTAATAAATTAGGAATAAGAAAGAAAACTGGCATAGAAAAAGAAAATCATAAGCAAAATAAGGAGACAAATGAATAACTGGGTAAGTACACTTTTATAACGAATTATAGACAAGAATTATATTCATAATGTAGAAATAACTTCCATAAACACAATTGGAGGGAGGTAGCTAGAGAAATAAAGACAGTAAGTAGAAGGAGAACTGTGTATGTTTCTGAACCAAATCTAAACATGTTCAACCTTCAGTGGTAGGAAAATAAATATGAAAATACATAGACATATAAATTCTCACCTACTGGTGTTGGGAAAAAATCCCAACATCTGACTTCATACTGTATTTTTGAAACTATGAGAAAACAGCAGTCTCATGAAATGTTAATCAATACCCAAAATGCTAAAAATGTAAGGAAGTAAATTGGCAATATTTACTAACATTGAATATGCATTTACCATTTGACACAGCAATCTCACTTAAAAGAATTTATCTCAAATATAATATATGAAAAGACAGATGCACAAAACTCTTCCTTGCAGGACTGTTTTTTATTAGATTGGAAGCAACCCACATACTTATCACAAAGGAGGTTAGTTGAGTGTAAACATAAACACAAAGATGAATTATGAAAAAATGATATTTTTCTGTTCTAGTATGGAATGATTATTTGGATCTGGATTTTAAAAATTAAAATGTTAATGACAGTTACACAATTTTAAATTTGACCTCTTACAGAATATATGCAAATTCAATTTGAAGCTGAAGAAAATTACAAGTCCATGAGAGCCAAAGTAAGACACTGAGTATTTCCCACCTAATTTTAGAGACCACCTCAAGAGTGGATTTGACACACTGACTACTAATGACCAAAGATCAGATGTGTTGTGGGATGACACCAAAGACATCTTACGTGAAGAAAGCAAAAATTCATTAAAAAGACAGGAAAGAAAGAAAAGACCAATACGGATGACAGAAAAGACTCTGAAACTTGCTCTTGAACACAGAGTAAAGTGAATGAAAGAAATAATGAAGTAAAAAAGCTGAACAAAAGATCTCAAAAGGTTGCTCAAGAAGACAAAATAAAGTATTATGATGAAATGTGCAAAGACCTGGAGTTAGAAAACCAAAAGGGAAGAAAATACTAGATATTTCTCAAGCATAAAGAACTGAAGGAAAAATTCAAACCTGAAGTTGCAATATTGAAGGAATTCTATGGGAAAAATATTGAAGGACACAGAAACATCAAAAGAAGATAGAAGAAATACACAGAGTCACTATACCCAAAAGAATTGGTCGATGTTCTACCATTTCAGAAGGTAGCATACCATCAAGAACTGATGGTACTGAAGGCAGAAATGTAAAATGCCCTGGAGGCATTGGCAAAAAACAAGGCTCCAGGAATTGGTGGAATATCAATTGAGATGTTTCAACAAAAGGATGAATGCTGGAAGAAGGCTCAGTCATCTATGCCAAGAAATTTGGAAGACAGTTATCTGGCCAACTGACTGCAAGATATTCATACTTGTGCCCATTCCAAAGAAAAGTGATTCAACAGAATGTGGCAATTATCAAACAATATCAGTAATAACACAAGCAAGTAAAATTTTACTGAAAAGAATTAAAAAGTTGTTGCATCAGTACATCAGTGGGAAACTTCCAGAAATTCAAGCTGGATTCAGAAGAAGACCTGGAACAAGGGAAATCACTGCTCATGTCAGACGGAACTTGGTTAGAAGCAGAGAATAAAGAAAGATGTTTACTTGTGTTTTATCGCCTGTGCAAAGGCACCCCACCATGTGGATGATAACAAATTATGTATAACATTGTGAAGAATAGGAATTCCAGAATACTTAACTGTGCTTACGCAGAACCTGTGCAAGACCAAGATGCAGTAGTTAGAACAGACCAAGTGGATACTTCGTGGTTTAAAATCATTAAAGGTGTGTGTCAGGGTTATATTCTTTCACCATACTTATTCAATCTGCATGATGAGCAAATAACTCGAGATGCTAGACTTTATGAAAAGAGCTAGGTATCAGGAATGGAGAAATATTCATTAACAATGTGCCATATACAGGTGACACAACCTTGCTTGCTGAAAATGAAGAGGAATTGAAGCACTTACTGATGAAGACTAAAGACTACAGCCTTCTGTTCAGATTAACCTCAACGTAAAGAAAACTAAAATTCACACAAATGAGCCAATAAACAACATTATATTAAAAGGAGAAAATACTGAAGTTGTCAAGCATTTCATTTTACTTGGATTCACAATCAACCCCCAGGGAAGCAGCAGTCAAGAAATCAAATGATGTATTGCATTGGGTAAATCTGCTGCAAAAGACCTCATTAAAGTGTTTAAAAACAAAGATGTCACTTTGAGGACTAAGGTGCACCTGAACCAAACCATGGTGTTTTCAATCTCCTCATATGCATGTGAAAGCTGGACAATGAATAAGGAACACTGAAGAAGAATTGATGCCTTTGAGTTATGGCATTAGTGAAGAGTATTGAATATATTCACTGACTGTCAGAAGACCTTAAATTTTTATGTTGAAAGTACAGTCAGAATGTTCCTTAGAAGCAAGGCTGGTCAGAGTTTGTTCAATGTATTTTATATACGTTGTCAGGAGGGACCAGTCCCTGGAGAAGGACATCATACTTGGTAGAGGGTCAGAAAAAGAAAAAAGTAGAAGACCTTTAACAAGATGGTTTAACCCAGTGTCTGCAACAATGGGCTCAAACAGCAATGACTGTGAGGGTGGTGTAGGACCTAGCAATGTTTCCTCCTATTGTATATGGGTCACTATGAGTCCAAAATGACTTGGTAGCACCTAATAATATTAACATAGATACTTGATTTTTTTTTAAGTGTTAGGAAGTTTTGTTTTAATTTTTATTGTGCTTTAAGTGAAAGTTTAAAAATCAAGTCTCTCACACAAAAACCCATATACACCTTGTTAAAAACATACTCCCAATTGCTCTCCCCCAATGAGACAGTCCACTCCCTCCCTTCACTCTCTCTTTTTTGCCCATTTCACCAGCTTCTAACCCCCTCTACCCTCTCATCTCCCCTCCAGGGAGGAGATGCCAACATAGTCTCAAGTGTCCACCTGATCCGAGAAGCTCACTCCTCACCAGCATCCCTCTCCAACTCATTGTCCAGTCCAATCCCTGTCTGAAGAGTTGGCTTTGGGAATGGACTGGGGCAACAGAAGGTCTGGCAGCCATGACCACCAGGGTCCTTCTAGTCTCAGTCAGACCATTAAGTCTGGTCTTTTTACGAGAATTTGGGGTCTGCATCCCACTGCTCTCCTGCTCCCTCAGGGGTTTTCCGTTGTGTTCCCTGTCAGGGCAGTCATCGGTTGTAGCCAGGCACCATCTAGTTCTTCTGGTCTCAGGATGATGTAGTCTGTGGTTTATGTGGCCCTTTCTGTCTCTTGGGCTCATAATTACCTTGTGTCCTTGGTGTTCTTCATTCTCCTTTGATCCAGGTGGATTGAGACCAATTGATGTATCTTAGATAGCCGTTTGCCAGCGTTTAAGACCCCAGACGCCTCTCTCCAAGGTGGGATGCAGAACATTTTCTTAACAGATTTTATTATGCCAGTTGACCTAGATGTCCCCTGAAACCATGGTCCCCAAACCCCCACACTTGCTACACTGGCCTTTGAAGCATTCAGTTTATTCCAGAAACTTCTTTGCTTTTGATTTAGTCCAGTTGTGCTGACCTTGCCTGTATTGTGTGTTGTTTTTCCCGTCACCTAAAGTAGTTCTTATCTACTGTCTAATTAGTGGATACCCCTCTCCTTCCATCCCTCCCTCCCCCTTCTCATAACCATCAAAGAATATTTTCTTCTCTGTTTAAACTATTTCTTGAGTTCTTATAAGAGTGGTCTTATACAATATTTGTCCTTTTGCAAGTGCCTAATTTCACTCAGCATAATGTCTTCCAGATTCCTTCATGTTATGAAATTTTTCACAGATTCATCACTGTTCTTTATCGATGCATAGTATTCCATTGTGTGAATATACCATAATTTATTTATCCATTCATCCATTGATGGACACCTTGGTTGCTTCTATCTTTTTGCTATTTTAAACAGTGTTGCAATGAACATGGGTGTGCATATATCTGTTCATGTAAAGGCTCCTATTTCTCTAGGATATATTCCAAGAGTGGGATTGCTGGATTGTATGGTAGTTTTATTTCTAGCTTTTAAGGAAGCTCCAAATTGATTTCCAAAGCTGTTGTACCATTTTACATTCCCATCAGCAGTGTATAAGTGTTCCAATCTCTCCACAGCCGCTCCAACATAAAAAATGTTAGGAAGTTTTTTGTAACTATTTTGTTACAATGATGATATTCTAGTTAATTTTTAATAGTTGTAATTTTAGAGGTACGTATTGAATTATTTAGAGTTTATAGGATGCATCTTGTATTTATTTTGATTAAAAATGAGAGAGTATGTGACGATTTACACTGACTGGTAATTTTAATCTGAGGATAGGTAAATAAGGCTACACTAGAATCTTTAGGAATTTTTCCCTTTGTTTAATTTTTTTTATATAAAGGTAAAACAAACAAAAAAGATAATAATGTTAAGCAAATACATTGAGTTTCATCTTTGTACCAAACTCAATGCCTGAGTTTCTCTGGGACTCTTAATTAAGAATTTTATTTGCATCTTAAAACAAGATAGACACCTGAAAAATATGTGCTCTCCACTACTGACTGTTCATGGAATCTTAATACAAGTCTCTCATTCTCTCTTCTTTTCCTCCCACTGTATCGTAAGCATTAGAAAAACTGTGGAATTATTTAAACAACTCTCAACAGAAATCATTTGCCTTAACTTAAAATCTTAAATTACACATTTAAAGCAAAATTGGACAGAATAGATAATTACATTGCAGTGTTATATAAAGTATTTTCAAAGGTCTAGTAGTACCTCTTGACTAATTTCAAATTTTATTTTTATAACTCCATGAAAAAAAGTGTAGCTATGTAATAACACAGAAATAAAAAAGACAATGTTTATTATTAATGTTGTTTATGATGGCACTTTTTTTTTTTTTATGACAGGGAGGCAGAGACCTTTTGCCAAAAGGGTCAGTAGGTTACTTGAGAAGTAGTTACCCAGGTTATGTCAATCAGTTTATTGATTTATATTAAGTTTTCCAGGAGAGATCTGATTTCAGAATGTAATTATTGGTGCCTTCAGAGAGGAAAGAACTTTCAAGCCAAGCTTCAGAAGACTAGCGCTGTGCATTTTCCTTTTCTTTGCTGCTAATTGATTTATAATAAATTGGTCAGTGAAGGGACTTCTCAAACTTAGAATCATTTACAGTTTTATACGGAAATATATTTCCTTTTTTAGTACTTATAAATAATTTAGGCAGAGCAATGTCAAGATATTTTATGCAATCTGGATTATTAATTCTCTGCATATTGATCACGAAGAGCTCATAAAACCAAAAGCTTACAAAGATATTAAAGAGTTTTCAGGGAGCATAGAGTAAGATAGTTGTTTTGTCTCATGTGTTTTTCTCCATATTACCCCCTCTCTTTTGTCCTGGAGATGCGTAGTTATTTGGGATTTGGGATTCGTTGATTTGGGAGAGGTTTTAAACCATCATTTCAAGACTTGAGAAGTTAAAGTCCTAGAGCTTATGAGAATGCTTGATAAATTGTCTCTCTTACTCAGATTTTGCACTGAGACTTGACTTACTACCTCTTTTGTGATATAGAATACCTGCTAAAATTACAAATCTCTAAATATTCTGAGCCAACAGTTTTTAATCTTATTTTTTCAGTACACTAGTAACCACAACTGTAAGAGTAGATGGATCGGTTTACTTGTTACACAATCTAAAAATATTAACTGGGCTCAAGTGATTGACGTATACACCATGAAAGATTGTCTTAAGGGTGTACAAAGATAAAGTACCAATATAGAGAAAGAGTGGCATTCAGAACACATTAAAAGTAAGCAAATACAAATATCGTATCAATTTGTATTGATCATCTTTGGAATTTGTTTGACAGTGAACTTCAGCAGCACTGTCATTTTCATAGTATTATGTGAAATACGCCTCCAAATGATACAGTAATTATAAAAATTTATAAAAATTATAACGCACAATTTTCCAGAAGAGCAAATTGGGAAACATCTCTGGTTGCAATACTTCAATAACTGATGAACTAAAAAATATGCTGAGCCATGTGATGGCTAGTTGTACTGGCCCACTGCTAATAACTACTTGACAATAAAGCTATGTTTAGAATACAACTATTTACAACTGGCAAAGGAACAATTTCTGTCACTATAGAGGCAAGGTACTAAGTAACCATATCCATGGTTACGCTTTCCCAATGTTCAATTATCACTAGTATCGTTAGGGGCCCTTTTTAAAATATGCACCTTTAATCATTTCCTCCAATATTCAGGGTAGAATTTTTTAAAAAGTTATTTTTTATAAAAGGTAATAAATTGTTAAAATATTAAGGTGATTTGAAATCAAAACCATATAAAATAGTATAATGTGAAAAATCTTTCCTTCTTCCAAGTCTCTATGGCCCCCATATTTAGTCCCTCAACCCTGCAGAGGACAAACTTTACTTCTGAAAAATCCCTTCTAATGTTTCTTTATACAGATAACACATGCTGTGATTTCCTTTTTTCTTATGCTATAGTATACTAAACATACTGTTCTATATCATTTTTTTTTTCCACTTAGCAATAAAAATATCCCGGAAATTCTCACATGCCCGTATAGAGCTATTTATCACATATATATATATATATAAAAGTCATGGTTGACTTAATTCTGACTCATGGCGACCTCATGCATGCAGAGTAAAATTACACTCCCTAGGTTTTCTCAAGACTGTTACCTTACAGAAGCACAAGGACAGACCTTTCTTCCAAGGCACTTCTGGGTAATTTTGAAAAGCCAACCTTTCTGCAAGAAGCAGTTATAACATAAAATATTTAACAAAAAACTCACTCTAGTTCAAGTCGATTCTGACTCATAGCAACTCTATAGGACAGAGTAGAACTGCCCCGTAGGGTTTCCAAGGCTGTAAATCTTTACAGAGGCGGGCTGCCACATTATTCTCCCTGGGAGCAGCTGCTGGGTTCCAATTGCTGACCTTTCATTTGCAGCCGAGCACTTTGACCACTGAGCCAACAAGATCCCTAGACACTTTTCTTTTCTTTTTTATTTCCGTTTTGCTATTTCAAAGAAACCTTCAGTAAATAGCAATATAAAAACTGTTTTGTGCGCATGCAGGTATGATCATAGGATACATTTTTAGAAGGAAATTTGCACAAGGAAAAATTTAACTCTAAATACAATAGATGCTGTCAAGTTTCCCTCATTGAGATTTACATCATTTTGCACCCTCAAAGGCAATGTTTGAGAGTGTCTGTTTCTCCAGCATCTTCACAAATAGAATGTGCTATCAACTTCTGAATTTCTGCTAACTAAATTTTTCTTTTTAAATGGGTGAGAAATGGCTTCTCTTTGCAGTTTTAATTTTTACATTATTATGAGTTAGGTTGAGTATCTTTTCATGTTTTACTAACATTTACATATTTTACAGATTCAGTATTCGTTCCCTTTATGCACTGTATTTTTACGCAAATAAGCACTGCTATGCCTTTTTTTATTTTTTTACATGTTGCTGGTAAAAAATTAGCATAGCACACTCACGAAATACCTCACAGGAGCCTGGTGCTGTAGGTGAACAAATGTAGAAGGCACACATTACTGCATAAAAATATGGTAGCTTTACTAACGGGGTATTTGTTCTATTCTTATTCATGTCTAAGAACTATTTATATTAGGAAGGTCAACCTTTCCTGTAATAAACCCAGCATATGGGTTTCAATATTTTCCCTCATTTATTTTTTTCTTTATTCCTTTTTTTTTAGATGATACAGTAATTTATAATTCTTATGTGGTCAAATATGTCAGTGTTTTATTATTTTTGATTTTTATTAATAATAGAAATATTTTTTACTTCAAATTTATAAAGAATTTTACCCTTTTTTGATAATTTTATTATTATTTTATTTTTTAATATATTTGGGAGGATGACAGAAAATAAAGGACACAAGTGTATCTTTTTCTAAATAATAGTTCTCAACACCATTGATTAAAAAGTATCATTACTGATTTGAGATTCTAACTTTCCTATGTACTAAGATAGCTTATGTGTATCTGGGTTTATTTTTAGAACTTATGTTTAGCTCCATTGTTCTGTTTATCAATTTGCTAATTCCATTTAGTAATGGTTTGGGCTAGCTTACTCCCCCCATATGCTCTACTATTTCTGAGATTTCTTGGACATTTTTATTTTTTCCCTTTAAATTTTAGAAATTGTCTAATTTAAAAAAACAGTAAATTTATTAGGGTATCTTTGAATGTATTAATTAGTAAAGAGAGAAATGGCAAATTGTATAACTTATATTTTTAGCGTAAATTATAATGCTTAGCAGTATAGAGCACAATCTTTGTCTCATGCAACGATACTAATTCTACCTAGTATATTACATTAATGTCCCATGTTTTACCTCCTCATTTGAATGTCTGCATCTGCTTATTCTTTTATTTCTAACATTCATAAACCACAAAATTGAGCTTTCTTCAATTTACAGGTGAGAATGTTATATATTTTATAGCAAATTGTAATTTTTATTCATGTTTCCCATTTTAATTGTTAGAGTTTTGTAAAATAGTCTCTTGTGATTTTTAAGAATTCCCTTTCTGTCCGTGGTTACTTTTGCTTAATAATTCTACATCTGCACATTTATGCTTTCCCTTCCTTTTTGGTGGCATTAGTCAGTGTATTATTCTTTTCAATTTTTTTTTCAAATAAACTGATTCTCTTCATTATTGCTTTACCTATACTCTTTTTTAAATCATAGTGATCTTTATCTGATTCACTCTAGAATAATAGCTCCTCTCGTGTTTTCCATAAGAATTATTTGTTCTGTGGGAGAAAGAGGGTACCTGCCAGTGTGCTGCTGTCCACAGAGTCTACCAGATATCCAGTGGCTGTAATCTGACTTCTGGCTGAATGGAGCTCCTTGACAGAAAACAGCTCTATTATGCAGAAGTTCCCTACAGTTTCATGAGTCTCTAGATCTTTTCTCTCCAGTATATTTCACTCAAATAGGTCTTCTTCTTTTGCAGAGTTAAGTCACATTCAGCATCTGGGAAAAAACATGTTTTTGCCAATATGTAATTCTTTCCCTCAAATGTTCATTTGCCATTTTCCTCCTTTGAATCTTAGTTGTGGTATACAGTGTGGGTGGGACAGGAAGATAGACCAGGTAAGGAGTTGTAGTGAGAGAAAAGAGGGTAATGGGGGAAAAAATCGCAGATTAATTCTTTAAGATATTGACTCTGTAACTCTACTCCACTGTGGAGATATCCATCTTTTATATAATGCATTCATATCACTTTTGAAAAGGGAAAGCTATATATAGGTCAGAAGTATTATTAGCATTATTATTGATATCATGGGATCTAATGGTATCTATCTAATAAGCTACATCATGATGTTGATTCTACCAGGGTGACTGGATAAGCATTCACCACTTTTCTCTAGTGCCATATCCCACTGATTTTTCTTTACTGGCTATAAGGACTTAGGGTCATCTTAAAGGGATGTGCACACTGCAGCTCAATAGACACTTCAGTAAACAGGTAATTTTGAAAAAGGTTCCATGCTGATTAAGTGATTAGATTTTCAATGTTGAAAAAAAAATGTTATGTATGCAGGGGGTGGGGGATCATACAGCTCACAGTAAGTAACCTTGGAAGTGACAATGTTGCCTCTGAATCTCTGCTGACAGAGATCAGTTCAGCGTAGAATTTTAATGCAACAAAATGTCATAAATTATAATAAAATTTACATGTAAGAGTTACTAATATTTTGCTGTAATCTATCCTCTATACACCACCTTTAACAATATTTAATGAACATCTAATGTGTCTGCATTGATATGCTGTAAAAGAAAATTGGCCCATACCAGATTTGATGTTGATAGCTACCAAAATCCACTTTCCTTTTATAACATACAAACACACACGTACACACATATATACCATTGTATTTTATTTTTAGCTGTTTTTGCCTTTCTGAGAATGCCTGATTGTGTGCACACGCTCAGATGTAAATCATATAGTATTTTTTATAGTCCCGTATCTTAAATGTCATGGCTACTTTTTTTGACAATTGTTTATTCTAATAAGTTACATATAAATATGTATCAAGAATTAGCTTAAACAAACTGTTCCATACTGGCAATGTTTACAGTTTTGAATGATCTATTGAGCAAACATCTTAGTGAGTGCAAAAAATATTAAAAAGATTATAGTTTACAGGAGGCTTACTATCTATACCTTATGCATAACTGTGACTCACCTTTGTGTAGTCACTTAGTGCTATAGCCATATTATGTGTGTGTGATACATAGATTATATGTCATTTTTCTACCTAATATAACAATACCACATTAATCATAACTTATATGCGTATTACATTAAAATGCAAAAAGACATACAGGCTTCCATATTCCTGGTGAAGGGTTTGTGGTTACAATGAATGGAACAGTACCCAATTACCAATAAATATGAATTGAATGAATGGTATTACTTGTTCATGCTTCTGCTGAACTCAAATGATGCTTGCCTTTCTCTAATTTCCATTAGCAACAGGTTATTTTTGTCTTAATTTAGAGCCTATCACGTCATTTTTTAATGTTTTTTGGACATTCTCTTTTGTCTCTGCATGCTTTGCCTCTCCATAATTTTTGTGTATTACGTAATCAAACAAGTGTACAAATAGTAAACACAAAGCTGTATTTTGAAGCCTAGCCAGGTTGTAATATTTTTATGATCCTCTATCCTTTAGGAAGATTTCAGTTAAATATTAGACACTATCCCTATTTCCTAGAATCTTGGAAAATCAAAACAACAACAAAACGTATAGGTATTTTCTCAAGAAATGTGCTTCTCAAAGATGTAGTATGCAGACACAAGACACAATTATAGCTGAATTAGAAATTTCTGTTGTTGTTCTTAGGTGCTGTTGAGTCAGCTCAGACTCGTAATGACCCTATGCACAACAGAATGAAACAAGGCCCGGTCTTGCACCATCTTCATAATCATTGTTATGCTTGAAACCATTGTTGCAGCCACTGTGTCAGTCCATCTCATTGAAGGTTTTTTTCTTTTTCACTGATCCTCTACCGAGCATGATGTCCTTCTCCAGGGACTGATCCCTCTTGATAACACGCCCAGAGTATGTGAGACAAAGTCTTGCCATTCTTGCTTCGAAGGAGCATTCTGGTTATGGAGAGATATTTTTCCTGGTTGTAAACAGAAGCCATGGACTTTGCATCTCCTTTTGCATAAAGATTATGAAAGTGAAATCATATTTGCTTCTAAGAGAAATATTTGCCTGATGTTAATTGCAGAAAACAAATATATACCAATTATGGCCCATCCACCATCTTTCTTTCTTGTATAAAAGTGTTTGGGAATGGCAATACTTACCTTCATAATGAAACCATAAATATAAGCAAATAAAAATATATGGTAGAAAAGAGTTGCTACTGGAGAATGTACTCTGCTTCTTTCTCTATCTGCAATTTGATATAATCTCCACATATCCACAATTAGAACCCAAGACAAAAGAAAATAAGTGGAATTGTGTAATAAAAGTTATAGATATAAAAAAGGAAATTATTCAACTGTATTAGACAGGGCTACATAAGGTAAAATAAGAAATCAACGACCATCTAAAATTGAAACCTGGAATGCTATGACATGAGGAATGCAGATAAAGAGATGTGAGAAGAAACACTTTCTCGCTGTCATGCAAAAGGAACACATTCACACTCATAGTCTCTTAGAAAAGCAACAGTAACATGCCCCCACTTAACTTCATGCACATATTCTCATAGAAATAAGATGGGAATAAAAATGAAAGCATAGTAAATATGGTTCTTTTTTTGGAAGAAGATGTATGACCAATATACTGATTGATTTTTTGTCTTGAATTTAAAGTTTAATTATAGGTTTAAATATATATATATGGATACAGAGACAGAGAGAGATACACGGTAAAAAGAAGGGCCCAAGACTAAAGTAGGACATGGAGAGAAGAAGGAAGAGTAGGGGCAAGGATAATGTCATCCTATTGAAACGAGAGTAGCCTTTTTGTTACTACATTTTTTCTCCCTAATTTTTTTTTTTTTTTTTTTTTTATGACGTGTTTTCAGTTTTGGAATGCATGCTTACTAATTGTGTGGGTTTAAGTTTTGGGTTGGTAATATGAATTTTGAAAAATATAGTCTTCTAATATAAGACACCAATGAGGTGAGTGGCACTGTGGTGCCACCAATCTGTGGTATGACAATATAACAATGAAATGAGAGCTATATAATTCATTGCAAATACTCTTCCCTTAGGTTACATGTGGAACCTCTTGTTTTCCAAATATGTTACAGGCAAACCAAAATGAAACCATCAGAAATCCCTATCACAAAAGAAAGGAACAATTAATATTGCAAGCCTAGGAAAACAAAAGCAAATAGGAAGAGGAGAGATGAGGATGAAGCAAGGAACTGTGACATCCACTAACCATTGTTGTTGTTGTTAGGTGACATCAAGTTGGTTCTGACTCACTGTGGGTGTATGTGCAACAGAACAAAACACTGCCTGATCCTCTGCCATCCTCACAATCATTGCTTTTTCAGCCCATTGTTGCAAGTTTCAAATACTGAAGGTTTCACAGTATTCAGATCAATGGAGAATCTTGTAAAATTTTAATTGACACAGGTACCACTCTCACAGCTATTAGTCCCACATGTTTGCAAAATGCTCTTGCCTGGAGTACAAAGACCTCTAAAGTTGTGAGGGTTTCTAACCAAGAACAAATTTTAACTCATTCTTTATCTGTTTCTGTATCTTTGGGTCCTATGGAAAACATTCATCCGTTCTTACTTAAACATCGCAGTTAATTTGCTTGGGGGAGAGCTTTTATCTAAATGGAAATGCCATTTAAATTTCACTGAGTAATGATTTTTTTTCAAAAAATGATTTACATGGTTTCAATCACATTGCGATCCCTAGATTTCCAGTAGTTCCTAATTCCCATATGCATCTTTCCAATGTTCCTCCTGATGCTAGTCACTTAACAGTGGTTTACCTTTGCACTGCATTCTTTAGCATTTCTGGAGACCCAGATAATCAATTATTTGTTTGCATTTACTTGAGAGGATTAACAATATACTTGGGCTCTGATGCCTCAGGGCTTCACCCAATCCCCAACTCATTTTCCACAAAATTTGCATGCTGACTTGTAGCCTTTAGAGTCTACTAAAGGGTCTATTTTGTTACAATACATGGATGACCTGCTGGTCTGTTCTAACTCCCATTCCGGCCGCTTAGGGGACAGTACCCTCCTATTACAACATTTGGCCACTGGAGTGCACAAGGCGTATAAGGAAAAACTGCAATTGGCCCAACCATCAGTTAAATATTTGGAGCACATCATTTCTGCAAAAGGAATTACTATGGATTCCAAGAGAAAGGAAGTTATCCTAGCCTACCCTATTCCTAATACCGAAAAACAATTAATGGCTTTTCCTGGGCTCTGAGGATACTGCCGAGCCTGGATACCAAATTTTTATTTATTGATTCAGCCACTATATAGAAATTTTAAAACCTCTGAACCCAATCCTTTCCAATTGTCAGAGGATGGTAAGAAGGCTGTCCAAAAACTGAAAAACAAACAAACAAACTTGTTGCCATTGGGTTGATTCCAATTCATAACAATCCTATAGGGCAGAATAGAACTGCCCCATAGGATTTCCAGGAAGTGGCTGGTGGACTCAAATTGCCAACCTTTTATTTAGCATCCTAAGCTGTTAACCACTGCATCACTTTAAATTAATACTATTTCCTTAGGATTTCCTAATTATAGTGTGGGCTTTTCACTGTTTGGTACATGATGTGTTTGGCAATGTATTAGAAGTCCTCACTCAAAAACATGGAGGACAACAAAGGCCCACTAGGTAGTACAGTATTCAATTATATCCTGTAGTTAAGGGCTAATCCCCTTGCCTCAGGGAGTTGCCATCACTGCTAAACTGGTTGAAAGTATAGCACACATGGTTTCTTTGGGGAAACTCTTTAGATGTCTACATTCTCCAGGCAGTGTTAGCCATTTTAAATTCAACTTTGACCCAGTATTGATCAGCTTCTGGATTAATTTCCTATGAAGTTCTTCCTTTCACTGCTTGTAATATTCGATTTGCAAGCAAAAGCTGGCCAATGAATAAGGAAGACTGAAGAAGAATTGACAACTTTGAGTTGTGGTCTTGGCAAAGAATATTGAATATACCATGTGTCATAGATTGAATTGTGTCTCCCCAAAAATATGTGTATCAATTTGGCTGGGCCATGATTCCCAGTATTTTGTGACTTTCATATGTGTTGTAAACCCTGCCTCTATGATGTTAATGAGGGAGGATGGGTGGCAGTTCTGTTAGTGAGGCAGGACTATATCTACAAGATTGGATTGTGTCTTGAGGCAATCTCTTGAGATAGAAAAGAGTGAGCAGAAAGACAGGTGGACCTCGTACCACCAAGAAAGCAGTCCTGGGAGCAGAGTGTACCCTTTAGACCTGGGTCGCTGCACTAAAGGGACCTAGTCCAGGGGAAGATTGACGAGAAGGCCAAGAGAGGGAGAAAGCCTTCCCCTGGAGCTGACACCCTGAATTTGGCTTTTAGCCTACTTTACTGTGAGAAAATAAGCTTCTCTTTGTTAAAGCCAACAACTTGTGGTATTTCTATTATAGCACCATTACATGACTAAGATGCCATGAACTGCCAAAAGAACAGACAAATCTGTCTTGGAAGAAGTACAGCCAGAATGCTCATTAGAAGCAAGGATGGCAAGACTTTGTCTTACATACTTTGAACATGTTATCAGGAGGGACCAGTCCCTGGAGAAGGATATCATGCTTGGTAAAGTGGAAGTTCAGTGAAAAAGAGGAAGACTCTCAACGAGATGGATTGAGGATGGTTCATTACCAGTCAGTGTTTTGTTCTGTTGTACACAGAGTCACTATGAGTCAGAACCAACTTGATAGGACCTTACTACAACAACAATATTTGGTTACATGCTGTAAAACCCAGCTACTTTATTACCTCCACTTAATAAAGATGATTACAGTGCCCATGACTCTTTAAATATTACTGAACAACTGTTGCCCCCCAGACAAGTTTTACACGAGACCCCACTTCCAAATCCTGATTTGGTTTTATTTGTTGATGGACCATATTTAAAACCTGAACCTACTGGCTCTCATTACCAGAGAGATTAGGCTGCGACCACATCCGCTGAAGTCCTCAAAAGTTGCACACCTCTTGAAGTCAGTTCAGTTCAACAAGCTGAACTGATCACACTCATGAGGGCTTGCAAATTGGCTTTTGGGCAGTCAATAAATGTTTATATCTCCTTGAGGGAGTTAAGACTTGGGTTCACCTCTAAAAACTGATGAAGACTGTGGCTCCTGCCTGGACAATTCAATCAACTGGGGAATTTAAGCTGAAATTCAAATGTCCTGGTGACAAGAAGAGGATGACCGTATCTGACGGGGACAGATTTCCCAAGATTGCGAAACAAGGCCTCTCACCCATTTTGTCAAATGCTAGCTCCTGAGGTCAGTGGACTTTTTTAATCTTTATTGCTTTTGAGGTTTCTTTTTGTTGCCAACTTGGGTTTATTGATTGGTAAGAATTTTGCATACAGGCTATTGATATATTTGCTATCTGTTTCATATTCATCACTACCCTTAGGCTGGTTATTGTATTACACACTGTTGGTATTACCCACTGTTTTTTTACTATTCTTTTTCCATTCAAAAAAGCAAAATGCTTATTGTCAGTTTAACCTTCTAGCTCTTATTTTGTTATTCACTCTGTTATTTTACTAGAGTTCTTACTGGTCTGTGCTTTAAAAACTTGTTGATGCACTAACACTCATCTCTTTCCTCATTGCTATACTTTTGCTCATCTTATTACCAGTAGTGTCATTCCCTAATTTGAGACTTTATTCTCGAATGGTAGCAGATGAAAATTTTTGTTTTATCATAAGCATCATTTTTAGAATCTTTCCCTTATCATATTATTTTTGGTTTATATTTTTCCAGTATGAGGCTCTTCTTAACTAATTTATTATTTTTCATCACTCCGATTAACACCTGTCAAGGAAATGCCTTTGTCAAGCTAACTCAGTCAGCAGTTGGCATCAGATTCTGGAAACTGAACATGATAACTCTGACCTGCTTGCCATGCCAGTACTTAATTATAGCTTTTATACCCAGTACCATGGTAAAATTTCTTGACTTTAAGCCATGCTGTATCCCCTTGTTCTGTTTGAACAACCACATGTTTTAAAGCCAGGAAATGTGTGTGTCAGGGTTGTATCTTTTCACCATGCCTATTCAATCTGTATACTGAACAAATAATCCAGGAAGCTGGACTCTAGAAAGAAGAACAGGGCATCAAGATTGGAGGAAGATGCATTCACAACCTGTGTTATGCAGATGACACAAACTTGCTTGCTGAAAGTGGAATTGTAGCTTGCTGAAAGTGGAATTTCATTGGGCAATTCTGCTACAAAAGACCTCTTTAAAGTGTTGAAAAGCAAAGATGTCACCTTGAAGACTAAGGTGTGCCTGACCCAAGCCATGATGTTTTCAATGGCCTCATATACGTGCAAAAGCTGGATAATGAATAAGCAAGGCTGAAAAAGAATTGACACCTTTGAAATGTGATGTTGGAGAAGAATATTGAACATACCATGAACTGTCAAAAGAATGAATAAATCTGTCTTAGAAGAAGTACAAGCAGAATGCTCCTTAGAAGCAAGGATGGAAAGACTACATCTCACATACTTTGGACATGTTATCAGGAGGGATCAGTCTCTGGAGAAGGACATCATCCTTGGTAAATTAGAGGGTGAGGGAAAAAGAGGAAGAACCTCAATGAGATGGATTGACAAAGTGGCTGCAACAATGGGCTCAAATATAGCAATGATTGAGAGGATGGCACAGCACTGGGCAGGTTTTGTTCTGTTGTACATAGGGTTGCTATCAGTTGGAACCAACTCGACAGCACCTAACAACAACAATAAGCAATGGTAATATCTAGTGTTATTGCCAGAAGAGCTATCTGTGTTAGTCTATGACATCCATCTACCTTCCCTACTTATGCATTGCTATCTTTTTTCCTTTCTCTCTGTTTGGACAAATTCTGAAGTTACTTATAGTGATGTACACTCTATTCCCTTTGTTGGTAATGGTCAATATTATAGAGCCTTAGTAGATATTTGTGTTTCTAAGAATCCAGATTTCCCAATTTGCCCCTGTTTAAAGGAGAAATCAGAGATAGGTGGATTGCCTTTTTGTAGCAGCTCTCTTACTAAAAAATGGCTTGAAGAAGGGAACTGGACTAGCCCTTTCTGTGATATTCAGACTGGAACAGAAACAATTTGTGCTTCTCCAGGGTATGTGTTTTTATGTGCAAGATCTTTTTTTTTTTTTTTTCAAATGACCATATTGAACCTTATACTTGGGCACTACCCTGCCTAGATGGGTGGAGCATATATGGTCAGTGTGCCCTGGGACACTTCGGGTTCCTTTAAACCTCCATTACTGTGATGAAAGAACACATTGGGCTACTGATGTGAAACTCTTTACCATAAATAAAAGAGAAGTTAGTAACAGCCCTATAAGAAAAAAAAATAAATAAACCCAAAGATGGATGGGCATTCCTCTGAGACCTTTCTCCGCTTGTTGGTATCCTTGAACTTGAAAAACCTATTAGCTATTTATCCATCTCATTGTTGCAGATAACTAATGGCCTTGCTGATAGTGTAGAAACTCAGCAACAGTCCTTAAATTCCATTGTTAAAGTAGTATTAAACCACAGAATTGTCCTTGATTTGATTTTAGTCCAACAAAGAGTTTTATATGCAGTTGCTAATACCCCTTGTTGCCCTTGAAAAAATACTTCAGGAGAAGTAGAATAAGACCTTAAGCAGGTGTGCCAAAAGGCAACTTGACTTCATGTACCCCTTATTTTTGATTGACATTTCTTTGACATCTTTAGCTGGTTTCCTAAAGGTGTTGGATCATGGATTTGATCCATATTATTTACTGGCCTACTAATACTTCTTGCTGTAATAAATGTTACAATCAATAATCAAATGTTGTATGAAATTTATGACTACTGCTATTACTCAGAACACCAATTTAATGCCTATGAAAAGAATAACGTACATCAAAGGTGTTCGTGTTCCAAATGGTTTTGAGCTTACCCCCTGAAACAGAGGCCTTAAATGCCAAGTTATTCTTCCAATGTGGCCAAGCCTCACATAGACCCTAATGACTGGACCACAAAAGGCAAGAGGCTAAAATTATAGTATGGTAAAGACATCAGATGTTGCTTAGCTACATTTCGCACTTGTAGTGTCTGGAGCCTTAAAGGCTTGTTAACCAACCAGCCATCCAAAACAACCACCTGAAGCCCATGCAGAAAAAGGCAGTCTTTTTATTAGTGGCCAATGAAATGATCTAAGAATTTCTCTCAAAAGTCTTGAGCAGAAGGAGGGAATGTGCAAGTGTTCCAAAACTGAGGTGCCTGGCATGCCTAGGGTGGCTGGCTCAGGTATAGGCCCAATCCCATTTTGTGCCTTCTGCTTCTGCCTTACTGAGAATGTAAACTTGACTTCTTCATATGTATATGGCCATGGGCCTCTGGCTAGGTGGAACCAGCAGACCCTGGCCCCCTATCAATCATCTTTGGCCACTCCCCCCTTGTGAGCACATACTTCCTCAATTATGTGAGGGTACTCAATCCCCTTAACCCATTTATATTCTGTTAACCAATCTCAATCAAAATCCTGCTTCAAGTTACCAGCATTACTGATTACTCACTTACCAATAAGAATACTGTAAGCTAAGTTCCTGATTCAGCCATGTAACTATTCCCATGTGACTGCAGCTTTTTGGAGCTCTGGCTTCCATTTTGTGAGTTCCAATGTGTCCCTGGCTCAAGCTGCCTTTACTCTCAATAAATCCCTTTACTTTCATTTTGAACAGAGTAATACAGAAGGTAAATAGGTATAACTTCTTTGAAAAGGGGCTTGGTATTATCTATTAAAATTGCACATATACATACCCCAACAAGTCCAAAGCTAGAATATAACCAATAGATGTGCATGCCTCTGCACACCAAATAGCATGTACAAGAAGGTTTATATCAACATTAATCAGAATAGCCCCAAATCCAAAATAACCCAGATATTTATCAGTAGAAAAATGAATATATAAAGTAAGGTTATATATACAAGGGAACAAAATATAGCAATAAAAAAATTTACAAACTGTGCTATACACAATATTATACATTGATCTCATAGTTATAAATTTATTCTTCTCATATAATATTGAAAATGTTTGTAATTAAGAATACTTTTTTTTTGAGAGATGCTATGCTGGTTAAGGAAACCCTGGTGGAGTAGTGGTTAAGTGCTATAGCTGCTAACCAAAGGGTCAGCAGTTTGAATCCACCAGGAGCTCTTTGGAAACTCTATGGGGCAGTTCTACTCTATCCTATAGGGTCGCTATGAGTCGGAATCGACTCGACGGCACTGGGTTTGGTTTTGGTTTATGCTGGCTATGTTCTATTTCTTGATCTGACTGTTGATTACATAAGCATATTTACATTAGGAAAATTTACCCAGTCTCTGTACTTATTATTTGTACACATTTCAATTGTATATTATGCATACACAATATAGTGTGTATATGCTATATAGGTACATATATGAACACAAATACATTCATAAAATATTATGATATACAACCAGAATATACATATACATGTAGTCTGTGTGTATACAATATGTGTGTATATTTTTACATACATATCTGTATACTTTTCTAATTGTGTATATGAAGATGGACAGCCTCACTGGTACTTTCAAGTTCTGCGATGGGGTAGCTTGTAGCTGTTTATTATCAGTCACATCCCTAGAAAGGGGCAATGGAGCTCAGATAAGTTCATTCACTTACACCCTTAAGACCTGGAGGGAAGAACCTGGGGCAATAAAATACTCTTGAACAGCTAAACACCAGGGATTATTTTGTGCTGACTTTTATGCCAATTTCTGGGTCACAGAGTTTTTCTCCCTTATTCTGAAACTCATGGGGAAAAGAAAAGTTATATCTCCAGGACAATACCAAAGATTACACAGTGAAACTCATGACAGCCAAGACTCTATGAGACTGCCGTGTTCTTTCGGGTCTCACAAGTTTTCCAGCTTTGACCTTGTGCAGTCTTACCACTTTTCTGTCACTTGTTTTAGTGGAAAATATTTGAGTTTTTCTTCTCTGACGGGTTCCCAGCTTACACAGGTTCCAGCTTTCACAGGTTTTACTGTATTATCTTTCCTAATTCCCTGAGTTTCTGGCCATGCTATAGTACAGACTTGTGAGTTTTCCATCTGATAGTGTCAATTACACAGTTCTTCTATTTTACCATCCGCCAATAGCCAGTGGTGGAGCCAGGCTGGGAAATCTTGCCCTTTCAGTTTTCTCTTACATCCAATGTCTTCGCTATCTTAATAGAAATTTTAAAAAATAAATAAATTTAATAGGACATATAACATTAAGGTCCTTTTCCCTTTGTATGTAAACAAAGTTGGATTTTTTCTATGAGTTGATGTTCTCTAGAAGATCAAGGAAAAAGGAAATTATTCTCCCAGGAACTTTCCCAAGAAGTCTTTTAAGCAGTGAACAATGGAGTATGCATAGTATTAAGTATACATGAGTAAATTTAAAAAGTTGAGTTTTTTTTTTCTTTAATTAAGCTCCCCAAAATAATTGAATCATATTAATTCAATTCTTTTTGTGTTTATTCCTTTCTCTATCCATGAAGGCATTGTTATATAAATAATAAATGGGGATTTTAGCCATTAAAATAAATGTAAGAATAGTAGAAAATATAATAAGTCTCCTGAGGAAAGGCAATGTTTTTCAAAGAGTGGTCTTAGCACGGAATTTTTATGAAGCAAATGTATTGATTGTTTATATAAGTTTTGGCATAGATTTTTAAATATAACTCCCCAAATCTCACATTATTATTCTTTAGAGTGCTTTTCTAAAGAAAGAACTTGCCTAAAGTATAAAATTAACTATTGAAAAGTTTTCATCTATCTTTTATTGAATCCACAGCAACATTCCAGTATCTCATATCCAGAGGCATTAAACAATATCTATCAATTTGCTGTACACCACACACTTTTAAACCTGTTTATATACACGTCTTTCAGCTACTTAATATTTGAGTAATGCCCTTACCTTCACATTCGACACTCATGATTATTCTGAAGTATCTCATTTTTATTTTGCCGTTCTGTGACACGTTTCCTTTGGTCATATATCTCTCAATTTTTTGATATACGATTATTTCATAGATTTTCATAGCAACCTATAGCCAGTAAAGCAAAAAGTAGTTTTATGACTATTAATTATTTATTTAAAAATCACCAAGGTAACTGGTACTTATATTCCTTCCATATCTGCAGTAATTGAAATACATACTTCATATATTCTAGAAAAGAGTTGCTCTGGAGTGATGTAGCACTCCATGTTGTACACTGACTGACATCTATTCATTTCGCAGGATTCAGAATAAAAAGTAACTTTTTAGAACAGCCTTCTATATATCCTGGACTCAATTTCTAGCCTTCATTTTTGTCTCTATCACTGTATATAAACTGTATATTTTTTTTATGTATTTAATACTATTGAAAGATCAGTGATAGATAAATAAGCAGAAGTAGGTATGTAGGTAGATAGATAGATGCGTAGACAGATATATAGATACATAGGATCATAGGCATAGACAGAAACTCTCTTAGTTACCTGTTGTTGTTGTTAGTTGCTGTCAAGTAGGTACAACTCACGGCGACCCCATGTGTACAGAGTAAAACTACTCCGTAGGGTTTCCAAGGCTGTGATCTTTTTGAAGCAGATCTCCAAGCCTTACTTCTGAGGAGTCTCTGAGCGGGCTTGAACTTCTAATCTTTCAGTTAGTAGTCCAGCAATCAACCATTTGCACCACCCAGGTTCTCCTCTTAGTTACATAATGCTACCATAACACGAATAGCACAAGTGGGTGACCCTTGACGTTCATTTGCTTGTAAACAATCCTCACATGTTCTCTGTCTTCCCCTGTATATGTGTCTCCTGGTCTATTCCAGTCTTTTTCTAACTGAGAAGTGCTTAGGTTTAAGACATACTCTGTGATGTTATGATCTCATTAACTTAACAAAGGAAAAGCTCTATTTTTTTAAAAAAAAAATCACATTCACAAATACAAAGATTAGGAACTCAACACATTTTTTGGGGGGGAGGCAAAACTCAATTCATAACGTTAGAAAAAAGTTAAAACACAGTTGCTGGCCTGATGATTTTGACTCATGGTGACCTCGAGTGTGTCAGAGAAGAACTGTGCTCCCAAAGGTTTTGCGTGGTTGATTTCCTGAAGGTAGATCACCAGGCCTTTCTTCTCAGGTGTGTCTGAGTAGACCAGTACTGCCAACCTTTCAGCTAGCAGCTGATTGTGTTACCTATTTGCATGACCCAAGGACTCCAAAATTGAATTAGATGTAGACATTATAGATATAGATGATACAGAGATAAATACAGATGAAAATATTGAGACAGATACACACACACGTACATATAGATGTAGTCTCTGGGTCTTGCAAAGAGTGAACGTGCTCAGCTGCTAACCAAAAGGTTGGCTTTCTGCATCCACCCAGAGGCAATCAGAAAAAGACCTGGCAGTTTACAATTTACTTACAAAAAATAAGCCACTGAAAACCCTGTGGAGCTCAATTCTACTCTGCAACACATGGGATTGCTATGAGTCAAAATCGACTCAACAGCAAGTAGTATACACACACACACTCACACTCACACTCACACTCACACGCACATATGCATATGGGTAGGAATAGGAATATTTGTTCATTGTTAATATCTGTGCCCCACACTTGGATCTAAAATCCGTAAGGGCATGGAGCATACCTGCGTTGTTCATTATGATGTACCCAAGCCCTGAACAGAGGCTGCACGATACAAAGTGTTCAAAAACTATTGATGCAATGAATAAATCTAGAAAAAAGTCTTCCCTCTTTTTGAAGTGCATATCCTAAGAATGAGCACACCTAAGCTCTAATATTATTATTATTATTTTTTAATGCTTAACTTTTCTGCCTTCAATTACTTTAATCTAACAAAGACCTATATATTACACACATACATACCCGAAATACAAGCAAACTAAATGTTTTACAAATATTTATACCACAAAGTAATTTCACTCTACCACCCATCAACTTGTAAGTACAATTTGGGATTTTGTTTTCTAAAATACCTAAAGGCAGAATGTTCATTTTGGTAGAGAAGACATGCACGCACAGTCCTCTACTGTTTTCTATCCAAAACAACATAGTTCCCAAGATATCAGATATTTACCATCTTTTGATTTCAATAATATGCGCTTCATCAAAAAAAAGAATACTTCCAGTGGTATAACTCCAGAGGTACAAATAAAATGTGCTATTAGGACATTCGCAATTCTAAGCTGCTTTTATTCCCCCACAGCCTCGCCTGTCCCCTTGGTCAAAAGTTTGCAAGGCACTGCAACACTGAGTACACACACTGTCTACAGTTCCACATCTGCAGTATTTTGGAAACTTCAATGTGGTCACAGCCTCCTCTAGAATAAGCAAGGAGCGTGTGCGTGTGTGTGGGTGTGCATGTGTGTGTGTGCATGTGCGTGTGTGTGTGTGAGCGTGCGTATGTCTTCTCTAACTTTGAATGACAGAGTGGATGAACCAGGTGAACTCCACAGCTCCACGGTGATCTCAGGTCCTAGCTCCTGACCAGGCAGACACAATGAAATGGGAGTGGGAAATAACGAAAGTAGAAATGTAAGTCTTCTTGCTTGAGCTGGGATAAGATTTAGTCATGTTTTTCAGTGAAGGCACACGGAGGCCTGGATGTAGGCTGCCAAGGAGGAAAGGATGTTCTGCAGTAGGCGCTGTTTCACTGTGCCCTCCAAGGTCAGCTCTGTTTTCCAAGAAATAGGTGGAGCGCTTAGGATAGGCCTGCATGCTTCCCTCCCGTACTACAGGCTGTGCTCTGGATGAAAGGCATTTGCAGCTCTAAATCCTGGAGAAGGCTGACCAGAGCTTACTTATTCTCCGAATACCCTTCCCACCTATATGTAATTAATGCAGTGGGTTTTCAGGACGAAACACGTACTCTTTATTTACTTTTTTGATTTTTATTTTTTACACCAAA
Organism: Elephas maximus indicus; assembly: GCF_024166365.1. NCBI lineage: Eukaryota > Metazoa > Chordata > Mammalia > Proboscidea > Elephantidae > Elephas > Elephas maximus. Next base: position 83,316,390 of record NC_064832.1, read on the forward strand.
CTTTCTGCGTTTATTAGCCAAGACAGGCTAAAACACTAAAACATGTTCCAAAATTACAGAGGTTTAAACCCTATACAGCATAGTTCTACTCCGACACATATGGAGTCACCACGATTCAGAAATGACGCGACAGCAGTGAGAATTATACCTTTTTAATTATACCTACATTTACAATATTGAAAAGTATTTGTGAGAGTTTGCATCCTTGTCTTGATATTGATGTTAAGGGAAAAGCTTTCAGTCTTTCTCCATTGAGTATGATGTTGGCTGAAAGCTCTACATGTGTGCACATTATCAGTTTGAGTGATTTCTATTCCTAGCTTGTTAAGTGTTTTTATCATGAAAGGATGTTGGATTTTGTCAAATGATTTCACTACATCAACTGAGGTGATCATGTGGTTCTTTTCCTTTGTTGTATTAATGTGGTGTATTACATTGATTGATTTTCTAATATTGAACCACCCTTGCTCTCCTGGGATAAATCCCACTTGATTATGATTTTTAATACTTTTAACACGCTTTTGGATTTAGTTCGCTAGTATTTTGCTGAGAATTACGGTACTGGGTATATTCATAAGGGATATGGTTCTGTAGTTTTCTTTTCTTGAGATGATTTTGTCCTATTTGGTATTAGAGTAATGCTGCTGCTGTTGTTGCTAGGTGCCATCAATAGAGTTCTGATTCATAGTAGCACTGTATACAACAAGACAAAACACTGCCCAGTCCGACACCATCCTCACAATCATTGCAATGTTCAAGCCCATAGTTGTAGCCACTGTGTCTATCCATCTCATTGAGAATCTTCCTCAATTTTGCTGACCCTGTACTTTAACCAAGCATGATGTCCTTCTCCAGGAGCTGGTCCCTCCTGATAACACACACAAAATACGTGAGACAAAGCCTCACCATCCTTGCTTCTAACAAGTAGTCGGGCTGTACTTCTTCCAGGAAAGGTTTGTTGGTTCTTCTGGCAGTCTGTGGTATATTCAATATTCTTTGCCAACAACATAATTACAACACATCAACTCTTCTTTGGTCTTCCTTATTCATCGTCCAGCTTTTGTGTGCATATGAAGCAATTGAAAATACTATGGTTTGGGTCAGGTGCACCTTAGTCCTCAAAGTGACATCTTTGCTTTTAAACACTTTAAAGAGGTCTTTTGCAGCAGCTTTGCCCAATGCAGTATGTCTTGATTTCTTTACTGCTGCTTCCATGGGCACTGATTGTGGATCTAAGTAAAAAGAAATCCTTGACAACTTCAATCTTTTCTCCATTTATCATGATGTTGCTTATTGGTACAGTTGTGAGGATTTTTGCTGAGCCCTTAACCATTGTTCCAGAAAGGCTCTTTGTTGTTGTAGTTGTGTGCTGTGGAGTCAATTCCAACTCATACTGACCTTATAAGATAAGGTAGAAATACCCCATAGGATTTCCTAGGCTGAAATCTTTATGGGAGCTGATCTCTAGGTCATTTCTCCCACAGAGTGGCTGATGGGTTCAAACTGGTGAGCAGCCAAGTGCTTAACCATTGTGCACCCGTGGCTCGTATGGTTCCTTCCTAAAACAAAAAGCCCCTTTCTGTGGAGTAAATTCCGACTCATAGCAATTCTATAGGACAGGATAACTGCAATGGAACGGGAAGACAATGCACAAAAGACACCTGAAACATGTCAGTGTTATTATATAACAAATTACGTATCAGGTCATATTATAATAAAGTTCTGAAGCTTTCAGGGCTATCTAGCTGAGTGCTAGTCTCCGGGTTTTACTGGAAAGACAATTCTTTCTATGTTTCACTCTTCTGTTGCAATACATGGATTTTACATCCCGACCATAATGGAAATGCTACATCCTATTTACAAGCAGGATTGAAATCCACAGATGAAGAAGGTAAAAACATATATCAAAAGACACTAGAAGCAGTACAATTCTGAATCAGTCAATTGTTGTTCGTTGTTCTAGATAGGTAGATCAAGAAATTATGAAAAAAAAGAGCAAAAAAAAAATGTGTAAAACAAAAATGAGACAGAACTGTAAGCCAAAGTCTGTTGTTTTCAGCTCTGAAAAAGATCGTTAGTCTTCCAGAGCAAAGACCAGTGGGTTTTTGCAGAGAGGGATTTGCAGATCTTGTCTGATCATAATTGGGGAGGAAAAGGGCCGGTGGGTTTATAAATTTGACAAAGTGGTTTTAAAGCCCAAATGGAGTTATAAGAATATAGTTTATTTTAAAATAAGTTTGGTAGTTAAATAAAAACTGAGAGGTGCTGGAGTAGCTGATATAAAACACCTCTTAATAATCAGCCTTACAACAAAATGAACGAGGGCAAGCAAACAACTCCAACAAAAGGTTAATTCCAAACTTTAAACATTACAAAAAAATCCAGAAATTAGATGTCTTAGAATGATAAAGCATAATTCCTAAGGAGAAAAACGTTTTTGTTTCTGTGTTGGTAAATATTAATGCTATGCTAATAAGCACTATCTTAGCTCACATACTAAATCTACTTTAAAAAAGAAATCAAAACAAATTTTTTTTTCAAAATGAGTATTAAATTCAATATAAATGAAAAAGTATTTTGTTTTTTTTCTATTTATATTAAAAATCTATTTTCTTTCTCTTTTTTTGCATAACTTATACAACAAAGAAATTTCTCATTTGTTTATAAAAAGCTTCCGAACATAATGTGCTGGGTAAAGAATGCATGTGTTGAGGTCTAGAGCTTTACTGCCTACTGATACCAAATCAGAGACACTTTGGAAAATGGCTCAGTCTGTTGAGATACATTACATAGGAAGAAATATTCGTACTACTATATATAATTTGGTAGTCCCTAAGTGAGATAAATGATTAACAATCTCAGCTGCTAATCAAAAGGTTGGAGGTTCAAGTCCACTCAAAATGTCCTCGTAAAGCTCTGGTGATCTATTTTCAAAAAAAACCGGGCTTTGAAAAACCTGTGAAACACAGTTCTCCTCAGACACACATGGGATTACCAAAAAACAAAGTTAACTCCAGGGCAACTGATTTTGGCACATGTAGTGTATTCAATTAATCATATGTCCTTACACACATTTTTTAAACAGAATATTATACATGTATCTTTAGTCTAATTCTCTTACCTTTCTACATGTAACTTAACTTCTCCTATATCAAAATTGATTATTATTTTAAGCACAGTGGCTCAGTGGTTAAGCACCTGACTGGTAACCAGCAGGTCAGCAGTTTGAACCTACCAGCTGCTTTGCTGGAGAAAGATGTAGCAGTTTGCTTTCATGAAGACTATAGACTTGGAAACTCTATGGAACAGCTCTGCTCTGTCTGTTAGGGTCACTATGAGCTGGAATTAACTCTAAGGCAATACATTTGTTTTTTGGTTTAATTATTCCCGCAATATTGCAAGATTTATTGTCCAGAGAGAAGCCTTTATAAGACTTTTATTCTTAGCACTCAGCAAAGAACATGGGGCAGTCGGAGATGATTTGGTTGTATTAAATATTAATTAATACACACTTTATTTTCAGGTTTAGCTACTTAAAGCTAACAAAACATTGTTGTACAATGATGAATATAAAATAATTTCATCAATAGGATACTTTCTAAAAGACAAATATTTGTAAATTTACTTTTGTAACACTTATGCAATATTATAAAATAATGATTGATTAGTATATAAAGATATTAGTATAGGAAGGCATTGGTGAAAAGCAAATTTGTAGGAATTGATGGAATACCAATTAAGATATCTCAACAAACAGATGCAAGACCAAAAGCCCTCCACTCATCTATGCCAAAAAATTTGGAAGACAGCTGCCTGGCCAACCGCTAGAAAAGATCTGTATTTCTGCCCATCCCAAAGAAAGGTGATCCAAAAATATGGAAATTATCGAACAATATCAGTAATATCAAATGCAAGTGAAATTTAACTGAAGATCATTCAAAAACAACTGCAGCAGTACATCAACAGGAAACTGCCAGAAATTCAAGCCAGATTCAAAAGTGGATGGGGAATGAGGGACATCATTGCTGATGCCAGATGGACCTTGGCTGAAAGCAGAGAATACCAGAAAGATGATGACCTGGATTTTATTGACTACACTGAGGCATTCAGCTTTGTGGATCATAACAAATTAGGGATAACGTTGTGAAGAATGGAAATTCCAGAACGCTTAATTGTGTACATGTACACCTGTATATAGAACAAGATGCACTCGTTTGAACAGAACAAGAGGATACCATGTGATTTAAAATGGGTAAAGGGCCTGTCAGGGTTGTATCTTTCAACCATACTTATTCAATCTGTATTCTGAGCAAGTAATCTGAGAAACTGGACTAAATGTAGAAGAACGTGGCATCACGATTGGAAGAAGACTCATTAACAACCTGCCATATGCAGATCCCATGACGTTGCTTGCTGAAAGTCAAGAGGTCTTGAAGCACTTGCTGATGAAGATCAAAGATTCCAGCCTTTGGTATGGATTACACCTTAACATAAAGAAAACAAAAGTCCTCACAACTGGACCAATAAGGAACAACAGGATAAGTGAAAAAATATTGAAATTACCAAGGGTTTCATTTTACTTGGATCCACAATCAATGTCCATAGAAGCAGCAGTTAAGAAATCAAATGATGTATTGCACTGGTCAAATCTACTGCAAAAAGACCTCTTTAAAGTGGTAAAAAGCAAAGATGTCACCTTGAAGGCTAAGCTGCACCTGATGCAAGGCATGATATTTTCAGTTGCCTCATACGCATGTGAAAGCTGGACAATGAAAAAAGAAGACTGAAGAATTATTGATGCCTTTGAATTACAGATTTGGCAAAGAATATTCAATACACCATGGACTTCTAGAAGAATGAACAAATCTGTCTTGGAAGAAGTACGATCAGAACGCTCTTTAGAGGGGAAGATGGCAAGGCTTCGTCCAACATACTTTGGACATGTTGTCATCATGGCCCAGTCTCTGGATAAGGACGTCATCCTTGGTAAAGTAGGGGGTCAGTAAAAAAGAGGAAGACCCTCAATGAGATGGATTGACATAGTGGCTACAACAATGGGCTCAAACATAACAAAGATTGTGAGAATGGGGCAGGAGTGGGCAGTGTTTCATTCTGTTTGTAAATAGGGTCACTGTAAGTAGGAACCAACTCTACAGAATCTAACAACAGCAACTGTAGATGATCAATTAAAAATAAATAAAGAAAAATCCATTAAAGATTAGCAGAATAATTAAAATAATTTAAATATGTTGTTGTTGTTGTTAGGTGTCACCGTGTTGGGTCTGACTTATAGCATCCCTATGTACAACAGAACAAAACACTGCCTGGTCCTGTGCCATTCTCACAATCGTTATTCTTGAGCCCATAGTTGCAGACACTGTCAATCCATCTCCTTGGGGTCTTCCTCTTCTTCACTGACCCTCTACTTTACCAAGCATGATGTCCTTCTCCAGAGACTGATCCCTCCTTATAACATGTCCAAAGTGTGTGAGATGTAGTCTCTCAATCCTTGCTTCTAAGGAGCATTCTAATTGTACTCCTTCTGAGACAGATTTGTTCATCCTTTTGGGAGTCCGTGGTATATTCAGTATTCTTTGCCAACACCACAATCCAAAGGCATCAATTCTTTGGTCTTCCTTATTTGTCGTCCAGCTTTTGTATGCATATGAGGTGATTAAAAACACCATAGCTTGGATCAGGAGCACCAGTTTTCAAGGTGACATCTTTGTTTTTCAACACTGTAAAGATGTCTTTTGGGGAAGATTAGCCCAATGTTGTGCATCTTTTGATCTCTTGACTTCTGCTTCCTTGGGTGTTGATTGTGAATTCAAGTAAAATAAAGTCCTTGACAACTTCAGTCTTTTCTCCATTTATCATGATGTTCCTTATTGGTCCAGTTGTGAGGATTTTTGTTTTCTTTATGTTGAGGTGCAATCCATACTGAAGGCTGTGGCCTTTGATCTTCATCAGTAAGTGTTTCCAGTCCTCTTCACTTTCAGCAAGCAAGGTTGTGTCATCTGAATAAGGCAGGTTGTTGGTGCATCTTCCTCCAATCTTGACTCCCCATTCTTCTTCGTAGAATCCTGCTTCTCTGGTTATTTGCTCAGTATACAGATTGAATGGGTATGGCGAAAGGACATAACCCTGACGCACACCTTTCCTGAATGTAAAACATGCAGTATCCCCGTGTTCTGTTTGAATGACTGCCCCTTGATCTGTGTACAGGTGCCTCATGGGCACAATTAAGTGTTCTGGAATTTCCATTCTTCACAATGTTATCCCTAATTTATTGTGATCCATACAGTTGAATGCCTTTGTATAGTCAATAAAACACAGGTAAACATCCTTCTGGTATCCTCTGCTTTCAGCCAGGACCCATCTGACATCAGCAGTGATATTCCTGGCTCCAAGTTCTCTTCCGAATCCAGCTTGAATTTCTGGCAGTTCTCTGTCAATATACTGCTGCAGCAGCTTTTGGATGATCTTCAGCAAAATTTTTTGTGTGATAATGATATTGCTTGATAATTTCCACATTCAATTGGATCACCTTTTTGGGCATAGGCATAAATATGGGTCTCTTCCAGTCAGTTAGCCAGGTAACTGTCTTTCAAATTTCCTGGCATAGACTAGTGAGCACTTCCAGTGCTGCATGCGTTTGTGGAAAAATCTCAGTCAGTATTTCATCAATTCCTGGAGTCTTGTTTTTTGCCAATGCCTTCAGTGCAGCTTGGACTTCTTCCCTCAGTACCATTGGTTTCCGATAATATGCTGCCTCCAGAAACGGTTGAGCAGTACCAATTGTTTTTGGTATAAAGACTGTGTGTTTCTTCCATCTCCTTTTGATGCTTTCTGAGTCGTTTAATGTTTTCCATGTATAATCCTTCACTATTGTAACTGGAAGCTTGAATTTTTTCTTCAGTTCTTTCAGATTGAGAAATGCCGAGTGTGTTCTTCCCTTTTGGTTTTCTATCTCCAGCTCTTTATACCTGTCATTATAATTCTTTACTTTGTCTTCTCAAGCTGCCCTTTGCAATCTTCTGTTAAATTCTTTTGCTTCATTTCTTCCTTTTACTTTAGCTACTAAACATTCAAAATAAGGTTTTAGAGTATTTTCTGACATCCATTTTGGTCTTTTCTTTCTTTCCTACCTTTTAATGACCTCTTGCTTTCTTCAGGTATGACATTCTTGATGTCATTCAACAATTCATCTGGTCTTTGGTCATTACAGTCCAAGGCATCCAATCTTTTCTTGAGATGGTCTCTAAATTCATGTGGGATATACTCAGTGTCATACTTTGGCTCTTGTGAACTTGTTCTAATTTTCTTCAGTTTCAACTTGAACTTGCATATGAGCAATTGATGACCTGTTCTGCAATTTGCCCTTGCCCTTGTTCTGACTGATGATATTGAGCTTTTTCATCATCTCTTTCCACAGATGCAGTCGATTCGATTCTTGTGTATTCCATCTGGCGAGGCCCACATGTATAGTTGCTGTTTATATTGATGAAAAAAGGTATTTGCAATGAAGAAGTCATTGGTCTTGCAAAATTCTATCATGTGATCTCCAGTATCATTTCTATCACCAAGGCCGTATTTTCCAACAACTGACCCTTCTTCTGTTTCCAACTTTCACATTCCAGTCACCGGTTATTATCAGTGCATTTCGATTGCACGTTTATCAGTTTCAGACTGTAGAAGTTGGTAAAAATCCTTAATTTTTTCATCTTGTCCGTAGTGGTTGGTGTGTAAATTTGAATAATATTCATAATAACCAGTTTTCCTTGTAGGCGTATGGATATTACCCTGTCACTGACAGAGCTATACTTCAGGATAAATCTTGAATTGTTCTCTTTTGGCGAATGCAACACAATTCCTCTTCAAGTTGTCATTCCTGGCATAGTAGACTATATGATTGTCTGATTCAAAATGACCAATACCAGTCCATTTCAACTCACTAATGCCTAGGATATTGATGTTCATGCGTTCCATTTCATTTTTGATGATTTCTAATTTTCCTAGATTCATACTTCATACGTTCCATGTTCTGATTGTTAACGAGTGTTTGCAGCTGTTTCTTCTCATTTTGAGCCATGCCACATCTGCAAATGAAGGTCCTGAAAGCTTGACTCCATCCACATCATTAAGGTTGACTCCACTTTGAGGAGGCAGCTCTTCCCTAGTTGTTTTTGAGTGTCTTCCTACCTGGGGGACTTGTCTTTCTGTACTATATCAATGTTCCGCTGGTATTCAAAAGGCTTCCACTGGCCAATTCTTTTGAGAAGGAAATCGATGGGTCTTTCTTCCTAGTCTGTCTTAGCCTAGAAGCTTAGCTGAAACCTGTCCTCCATGGGTGACCCTGCTGGTATTTGAATACTGGTGGCATAGCTTCCCACATTACAGCAGCATGCAAGCCCCCAGAGTACAGCAAACTGACAGGCATGTGGGGGAATTTAAATATAGGCAAGTAAAATATTCCCAAATAAAAATATCATTTATAGAAACAATAATCATAGAAAAAAAATGGCTCAAATAATATGATAATAATGTTGACCTGGAAATAAATTTCTATTTTCATTTTATCAAATTATTTTTATTCATATAAAATTAAATATTTGAAATATACTACAAGTTTTTACATTGATTTAGAAAAGGCTGATATATGACAACAAAAAAAAATTCCACATTCAGGTAGACACATACAATGTTGAAAAAAATTATACTTCTTTAAGTTCTCTCTACCTTTTAAAAAAGTTGTGTAACATTAATTTTAATTATAGTATCAAAATTTAAGAGTTTATGAAACAGACTCCACAGCTAGCCCTAAAAAGCAAAGTAAAATGTATAAATTGTTAATAATAAAATTAAAATATTATCAAGAAAAGAGTCAACTAATCCATGAGAATCCAAACATACCAATAACTTTATTAAAAACTGCCAGACTGCATATTAAAACTAGAAGTCAAATACTGTTCTAATGAATAATAAAAAAACCCAAACCCAAACCCAGTGCCGTCGAGTCGTAGTAAGGCTTAATTGTATACTCGCTAGGAGTCCCTGGCTTAAACAGTTAAGGTATCAACTACTAACCAAAAAGTTGGTGGAGATGCTAAACCTCCCAGAGACACCTCAGAAGATGTATCTGGCAGTCTGTTTCCAAAAGCTCACTGCTTTGAAAACCCTAAGAAGAACAGTTCGACTCTGACACACATGAGGTGACCCTGAGGCAGAATCAACTTAACTGTTACTTAGCAACTAACAACAACAACCTCTACTGTCTACAATAGATGCACTTTAATTTAAAGACACATACAGATGAAAATAAGGTATAACATGCAAACAATAAACATAAGAAGGCTGAAGTGGGATTTTCATATCAAAAGTGATAGTATCATCAGAAACAAAAGAATATTTCATCATTATAACAATGTGAATGCTTCTAATAATGGTGTTTCAAAATATATGAAAGCAAAATTGACTTTAACACTGCTCAGTCATCAACTGTGTTGATGAAAAACTAGACAAAAAATGAGTCAAGATGTAGATAACCTGAGCAATAAATAGAATTAAAATAGAATATAAACTGATGGGACCCAGCAAAAGTAGTGCTTAGAAGGAAATGTATAGCTTTAAAGGCCTAATTTAGAAATAAAAAAAAAGTCTAAATTTCAATTAACCCAGATTTTATCATTAGAAGTTTAAAAAGAACCAGCAGAGTAAAACCAAATTATAGAAGTAAAGGAACTAATAAGATTATAGGGAAAATCAATGCAATTTAAAACACAAAAACAGCAGAGAAATCAATAAAACCAAAACTCAGTTTTTCAAATAATTAACAAAAGTGATTCACTGAAAGATAAATAAGAGAATACAAATTATCAATTTGGGAATGAAAGAAGAGTTGTCACGGAAGAGCCTACAAAAGGTAAAAGAGTGATATAGTACTATAAATTTAAGGAATAAATATCAACTTTATACAAAACCTTTCAGGAAATAAAGGAGGAACAACTTCTCAAGCTCTTTTTAAGTCCATCATATTACTAGTAACAAAACCTGACAGAAACATAACCACCCTGAAAATAAATAATTATCTCTCATAAGGATAAATACACAAATATTAAGCAAAATATTACCAAATTAAAGCCAACAATATATAAAAAGGATAATAAGTGGAGCCCTTGTGGAGCCTTTTGGCTGATACCTGAGAGGTCTGCCGTTCAAACCCACCAGTGGTTTCCTTTTCATGAGAGAAAGACCTGACATTCCTGTAATGATTACAGCCTAGGAAGCCCTGTGGGGGAAGTTCTACTCTATCCTACAGGATCACTATAGTTGAAATTGACTTGACGGCACACAACAATAACATTATATGAAGACCTAATATGTTATTGCTAGAAATTTGAAATCGTTCTGAGGTTCCAAAAAGAATCAAAGTATTAACAAAATAAAGGAAAAAAATCATAGAATCATTTTAATAGATGCAGAAACATCATTTAAAAAAATGCACCTGTTCGTGATTAAAAAAAAAAAAAAAAACTCAACAAGGTAGCAAGAGAAGAGGACTTTGTGAATCTAATAGCAAGCATCTATGACAGATCTACAACTCATACCCACAGTGACTGTTTCAGGTGTTTACCTCTAGGATCAGGAACAAGGCAAGGGCACTGACTCTTACCATTTCTCTTCAGTATTTTTCTGGAGTTCCTAGTCAGGAAAAACGAATCAAAGATATAAAGTTCAGAAAGAAAGAAGTAAAGCTTTCACTGTTTGAAGATGACATGATTGTTTCCAGAAAAAAATCTTAAAGATCAAGAACTAATAAGTGAATGTAGAAAGCCACAGGGTACAAGGTTAATATACCAAAATGCATCTTACATTTATATACTAACTAACCACAAAAATGGAAAATGAAAATTCATTTGTATTAAAATCCCTTATCATTAAAAAGAAGTCCTAGTGACTCTGAAACTTGCTCTTTAATGTCAAGTAGCTAAAGCGAAAAGAAGAAATTAAGTAAAAGAGTTGAACAGAAGATTTCAAAGCAGGGCTCAAGAAGACAAAGTAAACTATTATAACGACATGTGCAAAGACCTGGAGATAGAAAACCAGAAGGGAAGAACACTCTGCATTTCACATACTGAAATAACAAGAAAAAATTCAAGACTCGAGTTGCAATATTGCAGAATTCTATGGGGAAAATATTAAATGACTCAGGAAACATCAAAAGAAGATGGAAGGAATATACAGAGTCACTATACCAAAAAGAATTGGTCGACTTGGGTCCATAATCAACTACTATTATTTGAGATCACTACTATTATATTCTTATCAACAGTTCCATGGTTTTAGAAGTGTTTTGGCTTTAGATATTACAATGCTATCATTTTCACTGCTTAATGGGGCCAACTCTGTTAGCTTTATTCCTCTTTCAGTTTGTGTTTTTATTATATTTTAAAAATCTCCCTACCAGCTCATCTACTGTCCAGTAGGTTTTTTTCTTCATGTTTCTTCCAAGGAACACTGGAAGATATCATTTACATAGTTTCCTAAGCTGAGTGGCACCAAGTTAAAGCACTCAGCTGCTACTTGCCTCAGAGGGTTTCCAAGGCTGTAAATCTTTTTTTTTTTTTTATTTTACAAAATAAATTTATTTTTCAATTTATTTCAATGCAAAATTAAAAAACCTAACTTTTTTTTCATATTGGTAAAATGTGGACAGTACTGTGATTGCCATGGATAGAATTATGTCCCCCCCAAAACGTGTGTATCAACTTGGTTAGGGCCAAGGCTGTAAATCTTTAAGGAAACGGACCGCCACATCTTTCTCCCATGGAGCACCTGGTAGGTTCAAACTGCTGACTGCAGCACCACAAAAAATCCTCTAAAAATGCAGAACACCTCTCAGATTTGAAAACAGTGTCTTTTTCTTTGGTTCATTGTGAGCAGATTAGGGCATTTGCTTTTGGAAAGAGGAAATAGGCATGCTTTGAGTTCTCATTAAGAGAAAGAAGCATGCTCTAACTGCTGAAAATTCAATGGACTATAGTAACAATAGAGTCACCAGTCAATGCACACGGAACTGGTTCAGCCTTTCATTGTTTACTGGGCAATTTTTTGTTAACAATTCAGGAAGTGAAGTAATCCATTACAGGACCAGTATGGAACAGATTTTATGCATTAAAATGTATAACTGAAAACAAAACAAAACAATACGTTGCTTCTTAATTAAACTACAGCTTCCTTTCTTATGGAAAAAAATTCACTGTATGTGCAATAATTGGTGCAGTGTATTATAGATAAGACAATACTGAATTTCTAATGATCATTGTTCTCCTTTGGCCTCGTTTAAACCACGTTATTATTTTAATTTTCTGTAGTATGACCAAGGTTAAACTCTTTGCTTCCATACCTTGACCGTTGCTGTGAACTTACTAATGCTTCAATTCTGTACACATTATAAATGGGCTAATTAATGTGGAAATTCTTTGAGGTATTTAGAAGGTAATGTATTGATTAACTTTTGAACTGTATCACAGAAAATGGTAAAATATCCAATAATGACTAGTGACGTGTACAGGAATTACTCTTACTACCCTGCTGATAGGGTTCCTCAGAAAACAAGCTAATAGAGACAGAACTGAGACAAATTGTTTTATTACAATAATGTAGCCATTCTACTACTGACACCTATGAAAACAACCTGCTCATTTAGGTAGTAAGAAAACCACAGAGAGCAGTCTGCTATGATTTTGAGGATTACTTTTATACTGTCAAATGTTGAAATAATAGGATTTCTAATGTATTTCAGGCTATTAGGCTTTTCCTGCCTAAACTCCTCCCATTTAATTTTGTAAATATACTCTTCCTCATTACCTGTATTTTTATTTTAAATAAGTATTTTATAGGTTGCTATTTTTATGATATATTAAGAAGCCCTGGTGGTGCAGTGGTTAAGAGCTACTGCTGCTAACCAAGAGGCTGGCAGTTCAAATCCACCAGCAGCTCCTAGGAAACCCCTGTGGGGCAGTTCTACTCTGTCCTACAGTGTCGCCTTGAGTTGGAATTGACTGAAGGCAATGGGTTTGGGTTTTGTTGGCTAATGTTATATTAAAGCACGTTAAATTACAATTAAAACTGTTCCTATAATCACGTTGAAGAGATAGCAGGGAAAGGGATTCAGTCAATAGAAGTATTAGAGGAAGACACGAAAACAATTGTAAAAACTAAAAGCTTAAAAAAAAGCTTAATAGAATTAATTTCTGAAACAAAATACCTACAGTGTTTTCAGGCATAATTATGCAAAGGTTTTATGAATTTGTTACAATAATCTATGATGTATATGTTGGAGCCCTGGGGGCATAGTGGTTAAAGTGTTCAGCTGCTAACTTAAAGCAAGGCAGTTAGAACTCACCAGCCAGATGTGGCAGTCTTCATCCAAAAAGATTTACAGCCTTGGAAACCCCGTTACTCAGTTCTGTTCTGTCCTATAGGATCACTATGAGTCTTCCATTTGCATTTATTTGTTTTTAACTTCTAAGGCTCAACTTAATACTTGCAAAATACTGGAGTCTTCCAACATTGTGCAGAATTTGAAATTATATTTCCCTAATTTAAGAGCTCGGCTACTAACCGAAAGTTTCACAGTTCAAATCCACCACCCTATGGGGCGGTTCTATTCTGTTCTGTAGGGTTGCTGTGAGTTGGAATCAGCTTGATGGCAATGAGTTTGAGTTTTTATTACTAAATTAGACTTTTGGTAGTAATTATAGAACTTCAGTGAGAGACTTGCCAACAAAATTGCTTGATTTAAATCCCATCTCTGTCACTTGCTAGCTCTGTAATTTTAAGCAATTTCCATAACCCCTCTGCGTCTTATTTTCCATACTGGTACAACGGGGGTAATAATAGTGGCCAAGCCACAGGGTTGTTGTGAAGATTATATATTTACCCCACCCAGGATATCATTAGCACATCAGCAACAGAATCATCATTTTCCTCTCATTTTTTTAGGTTCCGTTTTACTTCTTGCATGCAGTGGTGAAGCATACGGCTGCTAGCCAAAAGACGGGTGGTTCGAGTCCACCAGCCACTCTTTGGAAACCCTATGGGGCAGTTCTACTCTGTCCTGTAGGGTCGCTATGAGTAGGAATCAACTCAACAATTTTTTTTTTTTTACTTTTTACTTAGTAGCTAATATGTGCTAAGCATGTCCTTTTTGTGATCCAGTTATCTTCTCATACCCTCTAAGTGGGTCAGAAATAGCAATATAAATATCTGTAATACCCAGTCAAGTGGACGCAGAGGGCAGGGGAAGTAATAGGTAGCGTAGAAACAGTTTCACAATGGAGAACACAGGTCCTCTGTAAAGCAGTCATTTGTTCCTGATCATTGCCGCCATGTTGTCATGCTAACCTAATGTTATCAAGACTTCACACTTTTTCAAAAGAAACCAATGATCTGACTTATTTGTGCAAAGCACAGCTGTTTAAGACAAGAACAATGTTTTAAAAATTGAAGACACTGCAAAGGCCAACATTATATGAGTCAAGCAAAAATGTCCACTGACTACTTCTTTGCTACCTTGGAAATAAGCATTATTATCCTTATTTTATGATTCCTGGCCAATGCACTTCAGCTCAGCCACCATCGATCTGTCAGTACAGGTGGTCCCTGACTTACGACAGGGTTCCCTGTCCTCTTCTACGTCGTAAGTTGGTTCTGACGTAAGTCAAATTCCTTTTTTTTTGGTTTTCAGAACCTGTTATACAGCACTGTTTTGAACAGCAAATCAGAAAAATAAACATCTCTGAGTTAACATCTGCAACTAATGACGTCAGCTAATTATATGCTGCAACTTTATGTGTTGTACATATTACTAATGATAAGATTTAAAAAAAAAAAAAAAAAAAAAAACAGACTGTGGTAAGTGTAGGTTTGCCGTAACTCAATAGGTTGTAAGTCGGGGACTACCCGTAAAGACTCGCATGCTGCTATGATGCTGAAGAGGTTTCAGTGAAGCTTCCAGGCTGAGTTAGACAAGGAAGAAAGGTCTCATTATATACTTGCAAAAATAAGCCAATGAAAATCCTTTGGATCACAACGGTTTCTTCATGTTGTGTGTGGGGTTACCATGAATTGGCAGCTAACAACAGTATACATTTATGTAGTGGTTAGGTCAGCAGTCCGAATCCACCAGTGGCTTCTTGGAAACCCCCTGAGGAAGTTCTACTCTTTCCTATAGGGTCACCAAGTGTCGGAATCAACTCAACGCCCATGGGTTTTCTTTTTTTTTAGGTATGTATACTTTTCTTTATATCAATTCTACATGTTGAATTTGTATTACAAATGCCAGCATTTATCAATTTATCATTAGATATATCACTATTTAGATATTTGAAATATGAAGGATAGATGATAACATCGATTGTTATCTAGCTTTTTGTAGCTACTGAGAAATCTGTGTAACACCCATTGCAGTTTGAGTACACACATGTGACTCTTGTTCAAATCACTTTGGAGGATATATTTAAACTAGAATTATAGTGGGAGGAACAGCATTTTAATTAGGGTGAGGCAAATAAGACTCTTGCCTTGGCTCAAACTTTAAAGAGGTGCCAAAATACTCAGCAATCAACGTAAATAATTTGTGAGAGAATAAGTCAAACAAGTGTCTCAATTGAGACCTTGGCCTATTGGCTTATTGGGAAGACATGGGGGAGGAAGGCTCAGGGAGATGTTGCCATAGCAGGGGATGCATAGTGTTTGCTGAAGTGGGGTCTGAAGACTGAGATCAGGCTTGGTCTATCTCCCATGCTGGTGAATCTGTAGAAGATAAGTGATTTTTGCCAGGGCTTTGGGAAGACAGAGTATGTCAGTACAGTGACTCTTATGCTTAGGGCTTGTCCCAATAAAGGACAACTTGCTCATCACACTGCCACATCCTTGGGAAGAACATAGGCTCTTTAGATGAGTTCTTCTTTGTGGAAGGATAATTGAACTCTTAGTTACAGGCCCACCTGAAATTTGCCTTGACAAATTTCAAGACTGAAATGGTGCTTCTACAGACCAGAGGACAGAGTCTCCAGATATCAAAGGACAAATTATACTAGGTTGTAAAAGGATGAAAGAAGATTACAAGGGCTTGGGAGTATAAGGAGTATTCAGAAACACCTGGATTTGAAGTAAGTTTAGTGAGTCCTGAGCACTACACATGGATAATTTAGGAACTTGCTCAATTAATAGAAGTAACTCTTTTTCTATTGGTATCATCGATGCAGGGCAGACTTCATGAATGTACAACATGTGTGGTCACATAGGGTTTCATGATTAGAAGGGTCCATGATTAGTTTAATATTCTCCTGTAACTTGCTTGAAATTTTTTCAAGTTTTGAGTAAGAATCCTTATATTTTCTCTCTGCACTAGGCTTTGAAAATTAGGTAGGTGGTCTTTCACAGAGGTGAGGATGTGATACCTGTGCAGGAAAGTAAAACAGGTGATGAATCTTCTAAGTATGCAGAAACCTACTTACTGAGAAGAACCAGAGACTATTATTTAAATAAAAATATGTGGAAAGGAAATTTAAATTTCTTAAACAAATTTGTATTTTGTCGAGATGAGTTTTCAGAGATGTGCTGAAGGAGATAATATTAAGTCCATTTTGGCCTGGAGTTCAAACTCTAAGACACGGTGCCATTCAACATAGTCAAAAGAGAATGTGGAATTAGATGGCACTTGTTTAAAGTCAGCTACTCATATCCTTCATGAACTTGGTCAAGTTATAAGTTTTCCCTTGCACCCTTGTGATGTAGAGATTGCTGCTTTTGTTAGTTGTCATCCAGTCTGCTCTGAATCAAGAGCAACCCATGCACAGTGGAAGGAAATGCTGCCCAGTCCTGCACCATCCGAATGATTGCAGATTGGGCTTACGTATAAATTATTTAAATAATTTTGCTTTAATTATTCGCCTATATAAAATTTTTTTTTATAATGATAAAAGTTGTCAATAATTTAAACAGATGATATTTATCAAATAGCATGCTTTTAGCATTGAAAACAAAACATCTCTCCCCCAAAATAAGTTACTAGGATTACCAGTAGTTCAAACAAGGTTGACAAAATCACTCTCAGTTTAAGTGGAGAATAGATATTGAACAATATTATCATTTGATGAAAATATTACATTTATATTTTTAGAAAACAACTAAGTTTCATCCTCTTGGATCATTTGTCAACTATTAGAACACTTAAAAATAAATAAAGATATTTTTGAATGGGTAGCATTATAAATATAAGAAGAGAAAGCCACTAATGACTAGATTCAAAAAGATATGCCATAAAATCTATTTTTTATAACAATGTTGCCATATGGTGGATGGCTTTTGTGTAGCCTTTCTAGCCATGGTCTTATAACTCCCACCCAAGCAACTGGGCAGGACTGTGTGGTAGGGTAATTGTTAGCCCATCAAAGGGATTGGTCAGTTTTGCCATCCACTGGGCTTGAAATGAACCACCCAAGAGGCAGGGAAGGAGAAGATGCCATGACCACCAAGGAAGGAGAGGCCAGCAAAAGAGATCCACAAGAGAGACTTGCAGGAGATTGCACAGTTGTTTTCCTGGCCCACGGATTGAGAAAGCTGAATGCCTTTGGGCAGAGACTGAGGAACAGGGAGAGGCATTTCTGCGAGCAGAGCTGGGAAGAGGCTGTTCCGACGGAAGAACAGTATTCTTCAATGTCCCTGAGGGTGAATTTAACCTGGTACTTCTGTAATAAAACCAATAATCGTGAGTATGGTCTGTGAGTTCTGTGTGACCATTGCAGTGAATTATCCAACCCAGCAGAGAAGTAGACAGTGCCATAAGAGGGATGGTTGGTGTCAGAATTGGTAAAGATGGCACCGAGAGGAGGCACGTCTGACCCCTGCCTCGTAGGAATCAGCCTTAGGTTATTGGTCTTGATTCTCCTTCCACCTTGTGAAGCTGGAAGAGGTAAGACACTTCCCCCAAGTCATTTTTACAAATGTAAAGTTATCCTGCCTTCTTCTTGTATGGCAAATTGCAGACTCAATATTTTCAAACAAACATGGCATATATAAAATATATTTATTAATGACTTCCAAAGAGAAGTGTGCCTATTTCACAAAAATATTGGGCTCCACATCCCCTTTTATGTTTTCATCCTATTTAACAAATCAATATGAGAGAAAGAAAGAAAAATATGTAAACAATCATGAAATAATGGTAAACACTTTGGGATATTTATATAATTGAACATTTTATTATCATACTTAAACTTACAAAAATGATATTTAGGTTTCTAAAAACATTAAAGATTCTTACTCAGTGACGTTTGGTGGAGAATGTATGAAATTAGTGTCTTAGTTATCTAGTGCTGCTATAACAGAAATACCACAACTGGAAGGCTTTAACAAAAACAATTTGTTCTCTTACAGTCTAGGAGGCTAGAAGTCCAAATTCAGACTCCTCCTGGGGAAAGCTTTCTCTCTCTGTGGGTTCTGGGGCAGGTCCTTGTCATCAATATTCCCCTGGCTCAGGAAATTCTCTATGCAGGGACACTGGGTCCAAAGGATGAACTCCATTCCTGGTGCTTCTTTCTTCATGGTGTGTCATCCTACTGTCTCTCTGCTCACTTCTCTCTCATCTCTTGTAAGATAATAGGTGATACAGGCCATACCCTAGGGAAACTCCCCTTATATTGGATTAGGGCTGTGATCTGAGTAAGATCCCACTCTAATCCTCTTTAACATAACCTAATCTTTTCTCTTTAAAGACGGGCAGAATTTACGAGTTACAACACATAGGGTAATAACTGCTGAAACACATTACTGTTTAGTCAATTCTGACACATAGCAACCCTATAGGACAGAGAAGAACTGTCCCATAGAGTTTACAAGGAGTGCCTGGTGGATTCAAACTGCTGACCTTTTGGTTAGCAGCCATAACACTTAACCAGTACACCACCAGGGTTTCCCAGTAACAATTTTTAAAAAAATAATATACATGCACATATATACATACATATTTACATTAATTTACATGTAAAGCAAATATATGCTAAGGCATTAACAAATATAAATTTATCAATGTCTAATGTTATATGGGAAACCCTGGTAGTGTAGTGGTTAAGTGCTACGGCTGCTAACCAAAAGGTCAGCAGTTCAAACCCACCAGGTTCTCCTTGGAAACTCTATGGGGCAGTTCTACTCTGACTTATAGGGTCACTATGAGTCAGAATCGACACGACAGCAATGGGTTTGTTTTTTTTGGTTTTAAGGTTATATGATAAAAAGACAAGTAATAATCTAGTAATTTCCAAAAAGCAAACATCTATTATGTGATGAAGGTAATTTGTAGAGAAAAATAAGATGAGGAACTATAGAGCACACATAGTTATTTTATAAAGCCACTGTAAAGTAAAATCTGGTTGAAAAATTTGAGGGGTGAAGTTTTTGAAATACGTACTTCATAATAATCATTAAGAAACTAAACATGTATAATTTAATGGGCTTTGTATATAAAGAGAAGTACTGGATATAACTTAATAATTATAAGATTTTAACATCTGGCTTACATGAAAAATATTCAGTAAGCTAAAATTGAGCACAAATTGGTTGGTAAGGACAAGATAGGAGTCGATGTAAATTAGGATGAAAAAATGTAATATGTCACCCATATAACTGGCATTCGGACTTCCTCACCTCTCTCTGTTGTTTCATCAGGTCTAGGCAAAGTTCTAAACACTACCAGGTGTTCATGAATTTTTGGAACCCATTGTAACTAACACGTAATTTGTAGGGAGGTATTTTGAAGAAATGTAAATTTTCCATTTCTCATCATATTTTCATCCACTTGTTTTAACAATCATTGATAACCTTTTAGCTCCATCATATCTTCTAAATTTAATAGTTGACTTCCTGTAAAGATTTTACCCATTTATCCTTCTTAACCTTTTATTTATGTACTTAAACTGCATGAGAGATGTATGTACCGTTAGTTATCAATTTGCTATCCTCCAACAATATATTTAAACTGATACTAAAATTGTCCCAAAATTGGTAAGTGGGAAACCCCTTTTAGAGTTTCTTGTGTTATTTGGATAACTAAAAAAAACTCAGGAGTTAGTTGTATGTCACCATTATTGTTTGAACACATCCATACTTACTGAAACAAACAAAAAAAAAAACAAGCAAACAAAAATATTCCCCCACCAGTGCCACAATTGATTTTTTTCTATAATAAACTCATTGCCATCAAGTCAATCCTGACTCATAGCAACCTTATAGTGATAATAAATAACTGGAATATGCATTTCTTCAATAAAATATTATTAAAAATGCCACTTCTTACATGTTGACATAGTTCTTTTTGTTCTTTGTTACTTTATACAAAAGTTCCATTACATACATCTCAGTTTTAACTACCATATAGGAACGTGCTTTTCTACTTAAATTGCAATATTTCAGAGAATGTATATAAAAGTACCTACGAGAAGCGTGTTTATATGTTGAATTAATAGCATGATATACAACATATGATAATATGTGTGTTTATTAAGCCACAATGAATATTTCAGTGTTTACTTGGTTTTGTTATGCTGCTTTGATTTAAAAAATTAACACATTTAGAAAGGGAGAAGTATCCTCAAAGCGTATCCTCTATAAAACTTATTTACTGCTAGCCTGTCATATACTAAACAATAACCAATTCTTTGTTTAGTATTCACATGTCATTTTACATGTTTTGTTATGTTAGGGACTAGAACACAATGTGAAATCAAGTGGGGTGAACAACCACAAAAATTTGGAGTAGCCAATTGAATTATATGGGAGAGGAGAATAAAACTGTTGTCTCATGAAAGCATAAAAGTTAACATATGCTCATACACTGTCCAGCATAAGCTCGATATTACATTCTTTACAACTTTCTGAGTGCCTGTCTCATCCCATTCTGAAGTGATTCAATCCTAAGCATATTACTCAGAAACAGCTGTAAGATATGGAAGAGCTCAGAGACAAGTACAAATATTATTTACGTTTGGGTGCTTAAGGAGATGCCCTTTGCCAGTGTGGAAAATTAGGGGTGAAATGCAAGCATTAAAGTCAAAAATCTCTATCATTTTAGGAACTAGTACTACGACACATTATTACCTACCTGATCTGGGGTTATAGAATTGAATAGTCTTAGCTAATAAAACTTGTTCAATTTATTGAGAAAGTGTTTATTTTTTTAAGATTTATTATAAAATACTTGTGCATATATAGCAAAAGCAGTATACTAATTAATGAATCTAATGTTGTTGTTGTTGTCGTTGTTAGGTGGTTATTGTTGTATGTTCTGACTCACAGAGACCTTATGTACAACAGAATGAAACACTGCCCAGTCCTCTACCATCCTCACAATCTTTGTTACGCTTCGCTTGAGCCGTTTGCTGTAGACACTGTGTCAATCCATCTCGCTGAGGGTCTTCCTCTTTTTCACTGATCCTCTACTTTACGAAGCATGATGTCCTTCTCCAGAGACTGATCACTACTGATATCATGTCCAAAGTATGTGCAGTGTAGTCTTGCCATCCTTGCTTCTAATGAGCATCCTGGCTGTACTTCTTCCAAAACAGATTTGTTCATTCCTTTAGCAGTCCACAGTATATTCAATATTCTTCACTCAATGTCCAGCTTTCACATCCATAGAGGAAACTGAAAACACCATGGTTTGACCCAGGCACACCTTAGTCCTTAAAGTGACATCTTTGCTTTTTAACACTTTAAAGATGTATTTTGCAGCCGATTTGCCCAACGTAATGCATCTTTTGATTTCTTGACTGCTGCTTCAATGGGCATTGATTATGGATCCAGGTAAAGTAAAATCTTTGACAACTTCAGTCTTTCCTTCATTTATCACGATGTCGCTTATTGGCCCAGTTATGAGGATTTTTGTTTTCTTTATGTTGAGGTGTAATCCATACAGAAGGCCGTGGCCTTTGATCTGCATCAGGAAGTGTTTCTAGTCCTCTTCACTTTCAGCAAGCAAGGCTGTGTCTGTTGTCTGCATAATACAGGTTGTTAATGAGTCTTCCTCCAATCCTGATGCTATGTTCTTCTTCATATAGTCTGGCTTCTCAGGTTATTTGCTCAGCATACAGATTGAATAAGCAAGGAGAAAAATATGACCCTGACACAATTTTCCTGTTTTTAAACCACGCAGTAGATCCTTGTTTTGTTTGAACAACTGCCTCTTGGTCTATGTATAGGTTCCGCATGAGCACAATTAAGTGTTCTGGAATTCCCATTTTCACAATGTTATCCATAATTTGTTATGATCCACACAGTCAAATGCCTTTGCATAGTCAATAAAATACAGGTAAACATCTTTCTGGTATTCTCTGCTTTCACCAAAATCCATCTGACAATCAGCAATGACATCCACCGTTCCATGTCCTCTTCTCAATCTGCCTTGAATTCTGGCAGTTCCTGTGGATATACTGCTGCAACTGTTTTTGAATTACCTTCAGCAAAAGTTTACTTGTGTATGATATTTATGATACTGTTCAATAATTTCTGCATTCTGTTGAATCACCTTTCTTTGGAATGGGCAGAAATACACATCTCTTCCAGGTGGTTGGCTCAGAAGCTGTCTTCCAAATTTCTTAGCACAGACTACTGAGCACCTCCAGTGCTGCATTCATTTGTTGAAACATCTCAATTGGTATTCAGTCAATTCTTGGAGCCTGCTTTTTTACCCATACCTTCAGTGCAGCTTGGACTTCTCCCTTCAGTATCATCAGTTCTTGATCATATGCTATCTCCTGAATGGTTGAACATTGACCAAGTGTTTTTGGTACAGAAGGAGTGGGGCATGAAAATGAGGGAGACAAAAATAATTAAGTAACATTGGCTAAAAAATCTCTCAAATCCAGCAAAGAACTTTAATTTATAAGAACAAGAAGTTCGGGAAACTCCACACAGGGTAAATTCAAAACGAAGCTTAAATAGGCACATTACAGCCAACTGCTGAAAACTGCAGGTAATGAGATAATCCTGAATGCAGTCAGAGAAAAACAGGTAAATAATATGGTCGTCCTGAACATTTTCATCTCTTTCTTCAAGCCAGAAAGACAGTGTGTTTTTGTCTATATTTAACATTAGATGCAATTGAAATTTAGGAATAGTAGCTTCACAATTTTTTTTTTAGCTACCGTATGTGCCTGCTTTTACTAAGGAAATGAATCGTATGATCCAAATGGAATGGTATTATTGGCTTTTTCTATAGATTAAGAAACAAATTCAGGATTTTATCATTCACTAAATCTCAAAATATAAAGGAAGGAGAGGCAAGACATTTTCTACATCCAGCACAATCAGGGAATAGTTTTTCTTTGTTGTTGTTGTTGTTGCTTTTTGTTTTAAATTTCAAGCAGTGGGACTCTAGCAAACAGTTATTGAAATATATATATAAAAAAATAGCTATAAATACACCTTCGGGAATTGGGAGGACTGAGAGAGTAACAGGATGGCTCTAAGTGATTCAAAAGAAGAATAACAAGTTTTTGCATTATTGTCATTTTCTGCGTAATAAAACGAGGGAAGGATGAAGATCACTAGAGAAGAGATTGAAAATAGCTACGTTTAGAATGGGAGACTCCTTTATACCAATATTATTGTAATTGTAGTTATATAATTGGTCATATTTCACCTCTCATCCTTCTTCCTTAGCAAGAACCAATTTGTGGTAGGGTGAAAAGATTGGACACACAGTAAAGAATGAAGTATTACTTATTATTTCACTCATCACTGCTGTAATATTCCTTGATATTTCACATACAAAGAATGTAATTTTGTAGTAACAGTTCTGTGTTTGTTCTAAGTAATGGTAGATCTTTTTTTTAATTAAACCTGAGATGTAATATTTATGCCTTGTCTTAGTTAATAACATTTCATTTTAATGAATAAAATAATTTCATAATTTTAATTTAATATTTACAAAAGGAACTGATAAAAGTTCAGTTCATAATAGAAAAAAAGTTCAACTTTTGTCTCAAATATAAAATCCATTTTGGTATTAGTATGACCTTACTAAAACAAAGAAGTTGTTAATACACCTACTCCTCGTTTATCAACTATATTGTTATCCAACATGTCACATTTACAACAATAGTAAAAAATCTACTATCCAACTATTTTGTGCATTAATGACATATATCTGGCAATAACTAATGCCGAGGGGCAAGAAAAGAATGATGCTGGCTGTGATGGTTAAGATTATGTGCCAACTTGGCTAGGCCATGATTCTTAGTGGTTTGCCAGTTATGTAATTATGATGTAGTCATCCTCTATATTGTTATCTGATGTGGTCATCATCCATTTTCATGTAATGCTGATTTTCTCAGAATGACCTGGTTTCTGGAACCCAGCCAGGTCAACATGTGAAAACATGTGAGGGGTGGGTATATTGGAAACTTACTTGTATTACAGTCCTCTTAATAGTCAAGCCTTTAGTATGAATCATTTAATAGGTTTTTAATTACTTCAACTTAACTTGGACCTCAAGCTTTGTTTTACTTCTAAAATTATGTAAATCATAATAAATTCTTGCACTCCTATGACATATTGTCAATATTTCTTTTACCATTAGCTTTACAAATAGAAAAGATGGTCCAATGATCAGTTATCATATTGATTAACTTTATTGTATTTCAGAACCTTTAGCCATTTCTTGCATAGGCTGTTTGCCATTCCCACAAAACTTAGATTTCATGTCATTATATTTGAGCCATAATTGTACAGCTAATGTCATAAAAGAGGGTCAGATTCTACTTTTTACTGGATACACATACATAATTTTAATTAAGGCAAGACAATTATAATGATTCAAAAAGCAAGATATTTTTCAAATTCAAAATTATCTCATTGGATCTGCCATAATAAAACAAGAATTCTAAGTGTAGTGACTCTAAAATTTAATTCTTGAAATGATGAGGAGCAAATGATCTGTTATTTTTTAATACATACCATGTATTAATATACCATGTAAACACTTCAAAAAATAAAACGTTTTATTTTCATTGACCTCCTTTCTTTTCACTATCTGGGTTGGAGTGTCCCAGTTCACAAAGCTTTGTTAATAGGACCTGGAGTGTGTTTCCACATCAGAAGTGATTCAGTAATGCCACATTTTTACCCAAAACTCAAAACAAAATTGTGAATTTAAAAATACTTCCTTTGGGAGGCAGAGGCAAGATGATGGACAATCACACACACTGAGTCTTCCTGCTGCAACAAACAGCCAAAAATCCAAGTAAAACAGATAAAGATGTTAGTCCTAGAACTTTGAAACTTAAATGAAGGAATGAAGTATTAGATTGGAAGTCACTGAAAAGAAGGAGAAACTGATAGAAAATGAAGAAGGAATACAGATACTGAGTGGATGTTCCTACCATACAGCATTACTCAGTGTTGTCATCTTGGAATAAAACCAACAACCCTGCACCACAGGAAGGCACTTTTGTGGAATTCCCAACAGGAGATAGAGGTACAGCACAGACACACCCAGGACTAAGTGAGGCCACATTTGCTGGCTGCAAGTCAAGGAGAAGCCCAGACTCTCAAACCCAGTAATCACAGGAGCACACTCCTACAACCCCCACCCCTTTGATGAACAGTAGCTATAACCACCTCACTGGAGCAATTTCGACTGTCAAGAACCAGATTACCAACCCACCCTATTACCTTCTTCCATCTAGCCCCCTCTGAAAAGCTGACCATTCAAGAAGCTCAATGAACTCCACTCTTGTTTGCTCCAGATGGGAAGAGACCAATAGTTGCATTTTAGGTGGCCACTTGTAAACTTTTAAGACCCCAGACTTTATTCCCCAAAGTAGGAGGTAGAACGTTATCTTATGAACTATTTTATGCCAATTGACCTAGATTAACGGCATCCAGAAGGTTTTTAATTTACTTTCCCCAGATCCAAGGGGAATCACTATCTATGGCAGTTGTAGCCTTACAAAATGCATTTTTTTAAATAAGACTTGAAAGTCGAAGCTACTCCTTGATCCGTGGGCTGCAGAATGGGTGTTGTGTTAGCAGGCTTGACAGCAACATTAATCTCCCTGTACATCTCCATCAGAGCTCTTGGGTGACCAGATGCATTATTAATGAGTGGTAATATTTTCAAAGGAACCTTTTTTCTGAGCAGTAGGTCTCAACAGTGGCCTTAAAATATTTAGTAAACCATGTTATAAACAGATGTTCTGTCATCCAGGCTTTGTTTTTCCATTTATAGAGCACAGCAGAGTGGATTTAGAATAATTCTTAAGGGCCCTAGGAATTTTGGAATGGTAAATGAGCATTGGCTTCAACTTAAAGTCAGCAGCTGCATTAGCCCCTAACAGGAGAGTCAGTCTGTCCTTTGAAGCTTTGAAGCCAGGCATTGACGTCTCTCTAGCTATGATGTTCCTAAATGGCATCTTCTTCCAGTATAAGGCTATTTTGTCTACACTGAAGATCTGTTTCGTGTGGCCACCTTCATCAATTATCTTAGCTTTCAAGTCTTATTATTTAAAAAAATGCATTTTAGATAATTTACTGCAGAGTCCACATCAGTACGGGCTGCTTCACCTTGTGCTTTAATGTTGTGGAGATGGCTTCCTTCCTTAAATCTCATGAACCAACCTTGCTAACTTCAGACCTCTGAAGCTTCCTCACATCTCACAGCCTTCATAGAATTGAAAAGTAAAAGTCTTGCTCTGGATTAGGTTTTGGTTTAAGGGAATATTGTGGCTGATTTGATTTTCTCTCCAGACCACTGAAACTTCCTCCATCTCAGCAATAAAGCTGTTTTGCTTTTTTATCATTAGTACGTTCACTGGAGTAACGCTTTTAATTTCCTTCAAGAACTTTTCTTTTGCGTTCATAGCTTGGCAAATTGTTTGTCACGAGAGGACCAGCTTTCACCCTATCTTGGCTTTCAACATACCTTCCTTATTAAGCTTAAATATTTCTAGTTTTTGATTTAAAGTGAGAGATGTATGACTCATCCTTTCACTTGAACACTTAGAGGACATTGTAAGGTTACTAATTAGCCAAATTTCAATAATGTCACACCTCAGGGAATAGGAGGCCCAAGGAGAGGGAGAGAGATGGGAAACCGGCTGGTCAGTGGAGCAGTCAGAACACATATAACATTTATCCATTAAGTTGGCCGTTTTATGTGGGCCTGATTTGTGGTGCCCCAAAACAATTATAATAGTAACAGATATGATAACTAATCATAGATCACCACTGCAGATATAAAAATAATGAAAAAATTTGAAATATTCCAGAATTACCAAAATGTGACACAGAAATACAAAGTGAGCTCATGCTTTTGGAAAAATGGCACCAGCAGCCTTGTTTGATGCAGGGTTGCCACAAACATTCAATTTGTAAAAAATGCAGTACCTGTGAAGTACAATAAAGTGAAGGGCAATAAAGTGAGGTGTGCCTGTATTGTTGTTGCAGGATAGTAATGTTATAGTATTTATCATTGTTGTCTTTTATTCTTGCGTACACCTCAGTGTCCTCCCTTGCCTTGGTCATGTTGTGCTGACTTCCCCCATATTGGGTACTGCCTTCCCCTTCACTAAAGTTAACATGCACCTACCCTCTAGTTAGTGATTTTCTCTTCCTCTTCCTCCTCCCATTCCTGGTAATCATCAAAAAATGTTTCCGTCTGTGTGTACACCTTTTCTTGACTATTTATCACAGTAGTCTTATACACCAGTCATTCTTCTGTGATTTACTTATTTCACTCAACATAATGTCCTCCAGATTCAGCCATATTGCTAGATGTTTTGTGGATTTATCATTATTCTTTATTGTTGTGTAGTATTCCATTGTGTGTATGAGTACCACATTTTGTTTATCCATTCACCCTCTGATGGGCAATTAGGTTGTTTCCATCTTTTCTATTGTGAATAATGCTGCAATGAATATGAATGTGCATATACCCCAAGATATATACCTAGGAGTGGGATTGCTGGGTGATATGGAATTTTTATTTATGGCTTTTTAAGGAAACACCAGACTGTTTTCCATAGTTACACCATTTTACATTCCCACCAGCAGTGTATAAGAGTTCCAATCTCCCCACAACCTCGCCAGCATTTGTTGTTTTTGGTTTTTTTGATCAATGGCATTTTTGCTGGGGCGAGGCAGCATCTCATTGTAATTTTGATTTGTACCTCTCAAATTTCTAATGATAGAATCTCTTCATGGGATTTTTAGCCACCTACTGACAAAAAAAAAAAAAAAAATTTTTACTGACAAAGTTCTTGAGTGTTATACTCTAAATCCATTTTTTTTTCCATAGTTACTGTTGTTTTATTGTGCAGTTTTGCATAATATGGTGATTTGTAGATGTCTCTGGGTGGCATACATGATTAAGTGCTCAACTGCTAGCCAAAAGGTTGGAAGTTCAAACCTACCCAGGGGCATCTCAAAAGACAGAAGTGATGATCTGCTTCCAGGAAGTCATAACCATGACAATACAATGGAGCAATTTTACTCTGTACGCACAGGGTTGCAATGTGTTGGAATCAACAGCAGGCCAATGACAACAGCAATGTGGTGACTTTTATGACTTGATAGCAACTAACAATAACGAAAATGATGTGTTATAGAAGAACCAACGGCATTTTATTTTGGAGAGTTCAGCCAAGGTAAGAAGAAAAAAAGGAAATGTAGTAATAACAAAACTGGCCACTCTTCAATGCAAGAACTTCATGTGGAATTAAACACTATCCCTTCTGTTCTTGTTTGTCCCTATAAAGTAGAGTAACTATTCAAATTCTTAGAACAAGTTGTACATGAATCAGATATCTAAGCCTTCAAAAAAATAAAACAAACAAAAAACCTAATATATTTGCAAACACAAAACCCATTCTATGACATTTGAGAAGCTATTCAAATGCCCTAAAACTACATTTGCAGTTTGAGGTCTAAGACTCATTTTTGTTCCCATTTTTACTTTTCATTCCAATTCACAGGCAGCCATGCAAACAATTTTCTAGCAGGGAAAGTACACTGGTTGTTAGAAGTTGATACTGTCTTGGATGTGTTCGGTATTATTAAATACTATTGACAATGACTTATCTGGCTCCTTTCTAGGTCTACAAACCTAGTCGCTCACAGTACATGAAAACAAAGTTGTAAAGAATGACAATGCCAAAGGGGAAGTGTGGCCCAGCTTAGCCCATCATCTTAATGTCATAATCCCTGAGGCAAAGACTGGAAACATAAAGAATGGTTCTCAACAGTCCTAGTCTTAGAAGTATGATGACTATAAAAATCTATTCTTCATTTTATATTCCAGTGAATCTGAATTAAGACAAAACATTATGTACATGGAAACCCTGGTGGCATAGTGGTTAAGTGCTACGGCTGCTAACCAAAGGGCCGGCAGTTCGAGTTCACTAGGCGCTCCTTGGAAACTCTATGGGGCAGTTCTATTCTGTCCTATAGGGTCGCTATGAGTCAGAATTGACTCGACGGCACTGGGTTTGGCTTTTTTTGGTTTATACATAATTACTGTACACAAAATATTGTCACATCAATGTATAAAAGTTCACAGAACAGATGACTAAAAAGAAAGGAATAAATGAAAAATTATAAAGATAAGAAAAAGAAATAATATAACAGAAGGGGAAAATGGGAGCATGTGGGAAAGTGATTATGAGTGTGAATTTGAGAACTTGTGAGAAAATTTGGAGTAAATAGCAGTGAATGAATTCCCAGGTTTCTTGGGAAAATATCATCACATTTATTAGTTCAGTTAAGGCTTCAAACAATTGAATTTCTACTTTTGGTGACTATTTGGGGAATAGCAATTTTTTCCTGTTTATAGGAGCATAAATTATTGCATTTACATTAAGTTTATCTCACAATATTATAAATATGAATTACTGACAATCTGTTTCTCACTTTCAGGACAATTATTCAAAACAATTATTCTTGGGGGTATGTATATATATGCACAGTATATACAATTTGATGTACTCTGTTCCATAAAAAATGTAATAACATAAATGAAGTATCTGTAACTAGAGTAAAGGCTCAATAAAATGTTTTATATAAATACCATGTTATACGCAAAAGCAGAAAAAAATCATGTACTTCAATGTATATTTCTAGAGAGGCTATCCATTAGTAATTTTCATAATATGTACAGCATAATCTAATTTTACAAAATGTGTGCTGTGTGGTGGCATAGTAGTTAAGAGATACGGCTGCTAACCGAAAGGTAGGCAGTTCGAATTCACCAGGCACTCCTTGGAAACTCTACGGGGCAGTTCTACTATGTCCTATAGGGTCACTATGAGTCAGAATTGACTCAGGGGCAATGGGTTTGGTTTGTCTTGATGCCTGTGTACGTGTGTGTGTATAAACACACACACACAAAAAAGCCTGGAAATAAATCCACCAAACTATTAATAAGGTTATCTCTGATTGGATTAGATTGAAGGGATATGTGTAGGTGGAGAAGGGAATTGCAATTCTTACGGTAGAATCTTTGAACAAAATGGAGACATTATCTTTTTTTTTTTAACTTTTAATTTGTCATTCTCTACATTTCCCAAATTACTTTAAAAATTGAAATTAAAAAAAAAAATGTGTGTAAACCTCAATTGGTCCTTTAAGTTCTCTCTAGCTCAGAACTATGTCTATATCTTTCTTGGGATTGCTAATCAAAAATGATATTTCATACTTTATATGTTTGGGGGGGCAAAATAAACTATTTATGTACAACTGGGGTTACGTGTAAATCAATGTCTCCAGTCCAAAGCTGTTAAAATTACTGCTTTTGTTATTGATAATATGATTGTTTATGCTTGCATTTTAAAACTTCTCTTGACTTCTTGTATGCAAAGAATATCAGTACAAAGTACACTCATTGTTTATTGTAATATATAGTCAGAGGCGTGTTGTATCAAAAAGCAAATACAGCAAACCATAAAAATAAAATATTTTTGTATGCATAATTAATGGTAAATGAGGCCTTCAAAATGAGGAAAATTATGAAGACATCAATGCTCTTGAATATGTAACTCCTCTAATTTCCTCTTTTTTCTCCTGTGTCTGTCTTTTATGCCTTTGAGGTAAAAATCTAAGAGAATCTGATTGAAACAAAGTGAATATTTTAATCGATATCATATCTTTTTAAAAGTATATCTACATTTAATTTTTTTTCATCTGTATTTGTGAAATGAGAGGTTGCATTGCTGAGATTACAGTGGTCTGAGCAGTAATAACTTAGCTAATATTTTAAATGAGGAAAGATCGTTCTTTGTGCTCCCCACTAAGGAGTAACGTGGGCATATCTGTCTTCCACCTACGTGCATATCAATCCCATTTATTCCTTTTGTATACTCCACCTCTGTTCTAAGTACTTTGCTACTAACTACCTCTCTGTGTGACTCTTTTCTGCAGACAGCCCTTTAACTATCGAACTGCTTGCTGTGAGCCCGAGACTGGGACTTTACCAGAAATCATACCCTTGCTCGTCCATTTCCCATTCCCTGTCTTGCTTCCTCCACTTCCTTATCAGTTGTACCTCAAGCATTTCCTCAAGAAGTCCCTTGAACGCAAATTATTTTTCATGGCCTATTTCTGGAGAACCCACCCTAATGCAATCTCACACATACACACACATACTCCAATAAAATTATGATAATAATGGTACAGTGATATAATTAGCCCTATTGTGCATAACCTTGTCTTATTCATTTTAGTATTGCATCTTTTATTTAAACACTATTTCCAAAGCATTTTCACCAATATTATTTCATTTGATCTAAACAAGAAATTAGTAAAAATATTCTGCTTTACAGGTTAGGAACCTGAAGTGTTATGGTTATAAGACTAGGTCATTTGACTGTACATTTTCAGAGTGTAGGGCAAAGTATTATTAATTGAAAATTTGCTAAGTATAGCCATGACTAGTAACTGGAAAAATGAATATTAGCATCTTATTTTACTGTCATCTTATGCAGTTCATTATCTACAAAGCAATGATGGAGTTCATCAGAAGAGGGTGAAGGAAGCTTTTGTTTATTCTTCCCTTTAGTTTGTTTTGTGTTGGTATTTTTAGACAATTTTTTTAATATCTGTAAATAATAATATTAATAAAGTTAGCAATGAAGCACCTAATAATAGAGACTTGGTTCCTAGGGCATTGGACGTGGAACATGCTAGCAGTTGTTAATGCCACCTGCCTGTCAGTTTGTTGTGGTGTGGTGGCAAGCAAGTTGTTATCATGCTGGAAGCTATGCTACCAGTTTTTCCAATACCAGCAGACTCATGTGTGGTAGAGAGATTTCAGTGGAGCTTCCATATTAAGAGAGACTAGGAAGGAAAGCCTGGCAAAGTACTTACAAAAGTTAGCCAATATGGATCACAACAGAATGTTGTCTGATATACTGCTGGAAGATGAGCCCCCTACGTTGGCAGGCACTACACAATAGCCACCAGAGTAGACTCAAACTTAACAATGATCATAAAGATGGCAGAGGACTGGGCAGCATTTTGTTCTCTTAGACACAAGGTCACCATGAGTCGTAGCTGACTTGTCTGCAACTAACAACAACAAAAAAACAACAACAAGCAGTTATTAAAACTTGTTCCTCAAAGTAATCACATGAATCCAGGGATGACTAAACAACCTGATTTGATATGTTTAGTCTGGGACTCAAAAATCTGTTGGTGCAGGACCAGGTAAAATTTTGTTCTGTTATATATAAGATCACTCTGAGTCAGAGCTAACTTAATGGCACCTAAAAACAACAACAACAATATGTCATAAAAAAAAAAAATAGTGTAAGGAGACGTTGGATCAGCCTCTCTTGCCACAACCTTAATCCCCTCTTGCATGCTCCCCACACAAATGTTGTTGTTAGGTGTTGTGGAGTTGTTTTCAACCCATAGGAACAAAAGAAAACACTGCCTGGTCCTGTGCAACCACACAGTCATTGCTGTCTGAGTCCATTGTTGCTGCCACTGTGTCAATTCATCTTGTTAAGAGTCTTCCTCTTTTTCTCTGATCCTTTACTTTATCACCTGCACAGATATCAGCCTTTTATTCCTATATCATACCATCTGTTCTCTCCCTTTTGGTATATTTGTGGATATTTCCTTCATGGATGCTTATGATGTAGGCCAATGCAGTCCCATAGAAATATAATACAAGCCAATTCACATTTTTAAACACTGTACTGGCCACGTTAAAAAAAATACACAAAATTGATATTTAAATATATTTTAATTAACCTGTATGTTCAAAATATTATTTTAGCATGTGATAATTATAAGAAATTATTAGAGAGTTTGCATTCATATTTTGGTACTAAGTCTTCAAAATTCAGTGTTTAGTTCACACATACAGTCCATCTCAATTCACATTAGCTGCAGTAACTGTCATTGGAGTTACTGTATGTGCAGTAACGCTCACTGGAGAGATATGGAATCATTTTTTGTTGTTTTTGTTTATTGTTTACTGATTGTTTCTGTGACATATCTGGAGTATATACAGTGATGAAGACTGAAGATTAGAGGACCCAGTCAAATAGACTCTTTAGTCCTGACCCATGGGAATTGGTGGTACAAGAAAATATAAATGTTGGTAAATAAGACTTATGAGCTACCCTTCTAAGCCATGCAACCCTCAGTGTGTGTATGTGATAAAGAGTAAATAATTAAAACAAATAAAATGAGTTAGATATTGCATTAGGTATATACTGCCACATGACTAATCTTCCCAAACCAAGGGGTTGAAAATAAGGAATACTTACTACCTCATAATTTCTATGTGCCAGGGATCCAGGTCTTGCTTAGTGTGGCTTTCAGATCAAGGTCTCTCAGGAGGTTGCAGTCAAGGTCAAAGAGGACTACGTGCGGTCATCTGAAGACTCTAGCGAGGTGTGGGAGATTAAATCTGTTTCCTAGCTCACTCAAATTGTTGTTGTCAGACCTTCGTCCCTCACCACATCACCCTCTTCACATGGATGCATGTGACCTCTAAACTGTGTCACTCAGACTGTGCAATCAAAGAGAAAACAAAAAAGAGTCCACAAGGCAGAGGACATAGTCTCTTGACAACCTAAGCACAGAAGGGATATCCCTTATTTTCTATGAGAAGTAAGTCAAAAGTCCAGTGCACTGTCCAGAGGACTGGATTACACAAGAGCATGAATACCAGGAGGCAGGGATCACTAAGGTCATGTTAGAGGCTGCCTAACAGAGTCAAATTCCTTCACATGCAAACTACAGTCACTCCTACTTAAGGTGCCCAAAGGAATAACAACTCAAAGTTCAGAATCTCCTCATCTAGATCAGGTCCAGGTGTGAATAAGCCTCCTATGGTGTAGTTCCTTGGAGCCCTGGTGGCACAGCGGTTTAGTGCTATGGCTGCTAACCAAAAGGTCAGCAGTTTGAATCCATCAGCCACTCCTTGGAAACCCTACGGGGCAGTTCTACTCTGTCCTATAGTGTTGCTATGATTCAAAATCAACTCAACTACAAAGTTTTTTTTTTTTTTGATTTGGTGTAGTTCCTTAAGTACAACACTTCTAATATAGTTCCTCTCAACATGCACCTCTTAAACTAAAGAGGCAAGTTCTCTTCTCCCCAAAACCTCACACATGATGGTGGGACAGGCCTGCTTCCTGTATGAAACATTCGAAGGATACAAAGACCTCTCCCCGTTCTTATTCATTCACTTCAGCCCAAGCTGGAAATGTTTGTTCATATATAACACTGAGCAATTTTGGAGGTTTCTTGTAAGTCTTCTTTGATTTTCTTCCATTACACAAATCCTTTCAAGATAAACCTTTCTCCAAATTGATGGATGGAGACGATCCACGAGGCACACCCTTAAGGGTCTTAGAGGATCTTTTATGTGACTGAATAACACTCCACATTTACCATTGTGATCTCTTAAAACTTTTTATGCTCATGCTCAGATTCCTCCTTAGGCCACATTCTCCTGGCAATATCCTGGATTTAATCTTTGCTATGAAATTGTTAATTAATTTTGGCATTATTTGCTCTCCAGGAGGACAAAACTCTCAAAATCATTAAGTCCAGACTCTTTTTTTTTTTTTTAACAACACTTTCCTCAATTCACTCCCTTCTCAGGGAAGTACCTCCAGACGGTGATATATTTACCCATAATACCTGTTATGATGCATACATGATGCTGGAAAGACTGAAACATGTAACGAGGTATGTCAAAAGTTTCTCAAAGTATGGCCAGTAGCATTAGCTTTGGGCTTGGATTAGAATTTCTCTTTTACTTGGAGGAAGTTATTTCCCTTACCACTGCCTTCCCTCCTTCTTATCCTCTTTTTTTCTGCTCCTCCTCCTCCTTCTTCTTTCTCTCTCCCCCCTCTGTCTCTGATGTTCTGTCTCTGACTCTCTGTCCCTGTCTCTGACTCTCCGTCTGTCCGTCCCTCTCTCCATGTTTTTAAATCAGATAAGGCTGACTTAGTAAGTCAATCCTTTCTGACTTACTAGGCATACTGGGATTTAAGGGGAAATATTATAAAACAGATTTTCAAGTATGCTGTTAAATTAAGCAAAAATATTTATTTCCATTTCTAAAAACCAGCCAGATCATGAAATAGGAAATCAAATATAAATCTGAAGAACTATCTGAGCTCTTACAATTTCACATGATCTTGCCTGAAGACTAGCAGGGAAGGAAGTGCTAGGGTAGCAATGCTGGGTTCAGGGCAGCCAGCCAGGCAGGTGTCCACGATGCAATCCATACATCACTTCAATAATTTGCATGTGCAGCGCCAGTACACTCAGATTTTCACAAGTTACTCCTTACAGGAAAATTAAATGACACATCCTCCACCAAATAGGCTATATTTTATAGTGCAAATTAAAACCAACATTTCAGTAAGTGAAAGCCTATTTCTACTAAGAAGGTTTTCACCATGTACATGGAGTAACAAGGTACAGCATGTACCAGCCAGTCTATAGTTAACCGATGTGAGTGGAGGACATGAAGCTGATTACCAAGGATAAATTATTAATATTATCTGGGTTGCCAGCACTTTAATATGTCAAGCTAGAAGCCGTGTACTCTGTAACATCAGAATATAAAAATGAGTAAAGGACAAAAACTAAACATCTTCAAATGCAATAAATCTGCTTTACTGAATATATTTGTTAAAAGACTGTTTATTATTTACATGTGGATTACATCTGCCTGGGTTAGTGTAAAAAGTACATCCCAATTAGCAGTGAAAGAAAACTAGAAAATTTGAAAATAATCACAAAAAATAGATGTTATTTTTAGATTATGTAGTTAAAATATCATTTTTAACATAAAGGAGTAAATAATAATTATTATCACATAATTAGTTTCTTGTTTCTAAATCTTGAGTTCTCTAACTTCTGAATTTTGAGAATTCTAAATAGATAGAGTTCTAAATGTTCAGCTCTATATATTAACTTACATTATTACCTTGTCTGCAGTATTCATGGGCCTCTATTTTTCCTGGTGCTATGTGGCTAAATCCCCCAAAATTTGTTGCCGTTATGTCAATTTATACTCATAGCAACCCTATAGGACAGAGTAGAACTGTCCCATAGGGTTTCCAAGGAGCAGCTGGTGGATTCAAACTGCCAAGCTTTTGGTTATCAGCCAAGCTCTTAACGACTACGCCAACAGGGCTGCACACATCTAACATTTTGTTGAATTTTGAAGAAGTATGTTTACACAAGGGGCCAACATCTGTGAGACAAGCTCACAAAGAGAAATGAAAATGGAAGTAAAACGACAGTTCTCAATTGTAACTCCTATGTAGAATGAGATCAATTCAACTACACTGGGCAAGGTCCTCTACTGGTAATATCCACAACTACACACAAATATGGCATGTGCTTGGAGGACATTCCATCTGAAAAGAATGATTTTTAATTTTAGAAGACATCATGATTGATTTTTAGGGCCAATTGGTTCTTAACAAAGATCATAAATTACAACTGTATTTATAGGTCTTTGGGTGAAGTGAAGCAAGGAGGAGCTGGTTTTAGTGGGAAGAAGGGTACCTTTTTGCAATAGGATCAAGCTCACTTTAAACTAGACAAAGCAATCGTGGGCAGACATTACAACTTCCAGGTACTCTTCTGCACTTCCTCATGTTTCTCATTTAAGCCTGAGTGACTAGCATATTAATTCAGATGAAAGAACCATTCCTACATGTAGCAGGGAAGATGGTGGCAGGGGGGATGTTTATTGAGTGTTTGCAATATTTCAAAAGATGACATAGGGCAAGGTTATTTGGATGCTCATGAAAGAGACAATATATTATTTTTCATAAGGTTACTGAAAAGAAACTTGGAAAGCTCCAGTATTAGCACCTTGGGCTAAGCAAAATTTGAAATCTTGCTGGGG
The DNA here is from genome assembly GCF_024166365.1 of Elephas maximus indicus. Classification (NCBI taxonomy): domain Eukaryota; kingdom Metazoa; phylum Chordata; class Mammalia; order Proboscidea; family Elephantidae; genus Elephas; species Elephas maximus. Next base: position 83,353,840 of record NC_064832.1, read on the forward strand.
TTAAAAGAATGCAGAGATAAAAGCAGGAGACTGGCACTGCTTCAGTGTAAATATTGCTTAGATGGTTGCTTAGATTTAAGAAAAAAAAAAATCTGAAGCTCTGTTCACAAAAGACATTGGGTGGCATCATATTTGTATACAGAGCAAGTACACACTGAATTCAGGATTGGATTACTAGGACATAAGAATGAATGGGAAGGAAAATTGAGAAGTTTCATACATGGAAAATGAAAAACCAAAAAGAAAGTGTCTATTTAGAAAGACCTGGTATTTAAAAGTTACATGTTAAAAATAAATAAATAAATAAGCAAAATCTGAAAAGACTTATGAATTGAATTGTGTCCTCCAAAATATGTGCTGTAAAACTTAAATCTTTTTCCTGTGGATGAAATCCCATCTGTTATGCTAATGAGATCACATCTGAGAATGGCGTATCTTAAGCCAATCACGTTTGTGATATAAAAAGAGCAGGTTAGGTACAGAGAAGGAAGCGCCAAAGGACGGGATGATACATGCCACATGAAGATCAACAAGGAACCAAGAAACGGAAGCTGAAAAGAGTGGAGAACCTGCTGACAGAGAGAGAATACCTAAAGACGGCATCCTGAATTCAGACTTCTAGCCTCTTAAACTGAGAGAAAATAAATGTATGTTTTGTTAGAGACATCCACTTGTGGTATTTCAGTTATAGAAGCACTAGGTAACTAAGACAACTTCAGGCTACATTCAAAAAGAAATATAACAGTTTACATAGACAATGGCTCGACTTCCCAAGGTAGTGTATCTTAATTTCATAATTAAAAGTTTAATACATTATGTATTTATTTTTTCTTGGTATTAAAGTAATATCAGTTCATTGTAGAAAATTATCAATTAATCTCCTCATACAAGAGTTTTTTCAACTTATTAGTTTTATTTTCAAGGCTGATGATCCTGGTCAGCTAAAATGGATCAGGAAAGTGTCTGTCAAACCAAACCATTAAGCCTAACTCAAGTTCAGGTTATACGAACTCATAGTAAATCTTCCAACACAGCTCTTTCAAAATATATTACAGTTTCCTGTGGGTTGTGGAAACGTAGACACCTGGGAAATTTGGAGATCTCTACCCTCAGTGCAGAAAGATTATAGAAATTCCACCATCTCTCAAGGAAGCAAAGCCTCTGAGAGTGTTGATGTCTTCTGAGAAAAATCAAAATACCAAAGCAAAGAACATTTTAACTATTTGAACTGATTTAACTAGTCACAGTGAATAGGAATTCATAAGCAAATAAATAAACATAAAAATTCATTTGAGATTGATTATATACTTTGCAAGCCTGGCAGGAAAAATCAGTGGGGAGGAAAGCTTCTAAGACCATGCCACATATGGTCCAGAAAGGTACACCCCCCAAAAAAAAATCCTCTCTGGATGTTAGCTAACAATAAAATAAGTTAAAAATAAAACCAAAAATCATGAAAGTTAGCAAAAAGAATATCACATAAAGCCAAAAATGCATGTCTGATAGTGGTGAACTATATTGTTTTGCAAATTGAAGACAACAGGTTAAAAATGAACAAATAACGTGTGTGTCTACTTTTAAAAAAGATATTGGAAGGATGCCGAGGTAGGGAGAATCTCCGGGACTAAGCAACAGGCTAGAAAGTATACTAAGAAGGAAAAGCTCAGAATTTGATTCATTTTCTTGACTTTATAGTACTATTTCAAAATTGATTTTAGAGAAGTTGAATTATCTTTTTTTTTTTTTTTTTTTTTATAATAACTTTTATTAAGCTTCAAGTGAACGTTTACAAATCCAATCAGTCTGTCACATATAAGTTTACATACATCTCACTCCCTACTCCCACTTACTCTCCCCGTCTTGAGTCAGCCCTTTCAGTCTCTCCTTTCTTGACAATTTTGCCGGCTTCCCTCTCTCTCTATCCTCCCATCCCCCCTCCAGGCAAGAGTTGCCAACACATTCTCAAGTGTCCACCTGATATAATTAGCTCACTCTTCATCAGCATCTCTCTCCCACCCGCTGACCAGTCCCTTTCATTTCTGATGAGTTGTCTTCGGGGATGGTTCCTGTCCTGTGTCAGCTGAAGGTCTGGGGAGCATGGCCGCCGGGATTCCTCCAGTCTCAGTCAGACCATTAAGTTTGGTCTTGTTATGAGAATTTGGGGTCTGCATCCCACTGATCTCCTGCTCCCTCAGGGGTCCCCTGCTGTGCTCCCTGTCAGGGCAGTCATCGATTGTGGCCGGGCACCAACTAGTTCTTCTGGTCTCAGGATGATGTAGGTCTCTGGTTCATGTGGCCCTTTCTGTCTCTTGGGCTCTTAGTTGTCATGTGGGCTTGGTGTTCTTCATTTTCCTTTGCTCCAGGTGGGTTGAGACCAATTGCTGCATCTTAGATGGCTGCTTGTTAGCATTTAAGACCCCAGACGCCACATTTCGAAGTGGGATGCAGAATGATTTCATAATAGAATTATTTTGCCAATTGACTTAGAAGTCCCCGCAAACCATGTTCCCCAGACCCCCGCGCTTGCTCCGCTGACCTTTGAAGCATTCATTTTATCCCGGAAACTTCTTTGCTTTTGGTCCAGTCCAATTGAGCTGACCTTCCATGTATTGAGTGTTGTCTTTCCCTTCACCTAAAGCAGTTCTTATCTACTGATTAATCAATAAAAAACCCTCTCCCACCCTCCCTCCCTCCCCCCCTCGTAACCACAAAAGTATGTGTTCTTCTCAGGTTTACTATTTCTCAAGATCTTATAATAGTGGTCTTATACAATATTTGTCCTTTTGCCTCTGACTAATTTTGCTCAGCATAATGCCTTCCAGGTTCCTCCATGTTATGAAATGTTTCAGAGATTCGTCACTGTTCTTTATCGATGCGTAGTATTCCATTGTGTGAATATACCACAATTTATTTACCCATTCATCCGTTGATGGACACCTTGGTTGCTTCCAACTTTTTGCTATTGTAAACAGAGCTGCAATAAACATGGGTGTGCATATATCTGTTTGTATGAAGGCTCTTGTATCTCTAGGGTATATTCCTAGGAGTGGGATTTCTGGGTTGTATGGTAGTTCTATTTCTAACTGTTTAAGATAACGCCAGATAGATTTCCAAAGTGGTTGTACCATTTTACATTCCCACCAGCAGTGTATGAGAGTTCCAATCTCTCCGCAGCCTCTCCAACATTTATTATTTTGTGTTTTTTGGATTAATGCCAGCCTTGCTGGTGTGAGATGGAATCTCATCGTAGTTTTAATTTGCATTTCTCTAATGGCTAATGATCGAGAGCATTTTCTCATGTATCTGTTGGCTGCCTGAATATCTTCTTTAGTGAAATGTGTGTTCATATCCTTTGCCCACTTCTTGATTGGGTTGTTTGTCTTTTTGTGGTTGAGTTTTGACAGAATCATGTAGATTTTAGAGATCAGGCGCTGGTCGGAGATGTCATAGCTGAAAATTCTTTCCCAATCTGTAGGTGGTCTTTTTACTCTTTTGGTGAAGTCTTTAGATGAGCATAGGTGTTTGATTTTTAGGAGCTCCCAGTTATCGGGTTTCTCTTCATCATTTTTGGTAATGTTTTGTATTCTGTTTATACCTTGTATTAGGGCTCCTAGGGTTGTCCCAATTTTTTCTTCCATGATCTTTATCGTTTTAGTCTTTATGTTTAGGTCTTTGATCCACTTGGAGTTAGTTTTTGTGCATGGTGTGAGGTATGGGTCCTGTTTCATTTTTTTGCAAATGGATATCCAGTTATGCCAGCACCATTTGTTAAAAAGGCTATCTTTTCCCCAGTTAATTGACACTGGTCCTTTGTCAAATATCAGCTGCTCATACGTGGATGGATCTATGTCTGGGTTCTCAATTCTGTTCCATTGGTCTATGTGTCTGTTGTTGTACCAATACCAGGCTGTTTTGACTACTGTGGCTGTATAATAGTTTCTGAAGTCAGGTAAGGTGAGGCCTCCCACTTTCTTCTTCTTTTTCAGTAGTGCTTTGCTTATCCGGGGCTTCTTTCCGTTCCATATGAAATTGGTGATTTGTTTCTCTATCCCCTTAAAATATGACATTGGAATTTGGATCGGAAGTGCGTTAAATGTATAGATGGCTTTTGGTAGAATAGACATTTTTACTATGTTAAGTCTTCCTATCCATGAGCAAGGTATGTTTTTCCACTTAAGTATGTCCTTTTGAATTTCTTGTAGTAGAGCTTTGTAGTTTTCTTTGTATAGGTCTTTTACATCCTTGGTAAGATTTATTCCTAAGTATCTTATCTTCTTGGGGGCTACTGTGAATGGTATTGATTTGGTTATTTCCTCTTCGGTGTTCTTTTTGTTGATGTAGAGGAATCCAAGTGATTTTTGTATGTTTATTTTATAACCTGAGACTCTGCCAAACTCTTCTATTAGTTTCAGTAGTTTTCTGGAGGATTCCTTAGGGTTTTCTGTGTATATAATCATGTCATCTGCAAATAGTGATAACTTTACTTCTTCCTTGCCAATCCGGATACCTTTTATTTCTTTGTCTAGCCTGATTGCCCTGGCTAAGACTTCCAACACGATGTTGAATAAGAGCGGTGATAAAGGGCATCCTTGTCTGGTTCCCGTTCTCAAGGGAAATGCTTTCAGGTTCTCTCCATTTAGAGTGACATTGGCTGTTGGCTTTGCATAGATGCCCTTTATTATGTTGAGGAATTTTCCTTCAATTCCTATTTTGGTAAGAGTTTTTATCATGAATGGGTGTTGGACTTTGTCAAATGCCTTTTCTGCATCAATTGATAAGATCATGTGGTTTTTGTCTTTTGTTTTATTTATGTGATGGATTACATTAATGGTTTTTCTGATATTAAACCAGCCTTGCATACCTGGTATAAATCCCACTTGATCAGGGTGAATTATTTTTTTGATGTGTTGTTGGATTCTATTGGCTAGAATTTTGTTGAGGATTTTTGCATCAATGTTCATGAGGGATATAGGTCTATAATTTTCTTTTTTTGTAATGTCTTTACCTGGTTTTGGTATCAGGGAGATGGTGGCTTCATAGAATGAGTTGGGTAGTATTCCGTCATTTTCTATGCTTTGGAATACCTTTAGTAGTAGTGGTGTTAACTCTTCTCTGAAAATTTGGTAGAACTCTGCAGTGAAGCCGTCCGGGCCGGGACTTTTTTTTGTTGGGAGTTTTTTGATTACCGTTTCAATCTCTTTTTTTGTTATGGGTCTATTTAGTTGTTCTACTTCTGAATGTGTTAGTTTAGGTAGGTAGTGTTTTTCCAGGAATTCATCCATTTCTTCTAGGTTTTCAAATTTGTTAGAGTACAATTTTTCATAATAATCTGAAATGATTCTTTTAATTTCATTTGGTTCTGTTGTGATGTGGTCCTTCTCATTTCTTATTCGGGTTATTTGTTTCCTTTCCTGTATTTCTTTAGTCAGTCTAGCCAATGGTTTATCAATTTTGTTAATTTTTTCAAAAAACCAGCTTTTGGCTTTGTTAATTCTTTCAATTGTTTTTCTGTTCTCTAATTCATTTAGTTCAGCTCTAATTTTTATTATTTGTTTTCTTCTGGTGCCTGATGGATTCTTTTGTTGCTCACTTTCTATTTGTTCAAGTTGTAGGGACAGTTCTCTGATTTTGGCTCTTTCTTCTTTTTGTATGTGTGCATTTATTGATATAAATTGGCCTCTGAGCACTGCTTTTGCTGTGTCCCAGAGGTTTTGATAGGAAGTATTTTCATTCTCGTTGCTTTCTATGAATTTCCTTATTCCCTCCTTGATGTCTTCTATAACCCAGTCTTTTTTCAGGAGGGTATTGTTCATTTTCCAAGTATTTGATTTCTTTTCCCTCGTTTTTCTGTTATTGATCTCTAGTTTTATTGCCTTGTGATCTGAGAAGATGCTTTGTAATATTTCGATGTTTTGGACTCTGCAAAGGTTTGTTTTATGTCCTAATATGTGGTCTATTCTAGAGAATGTTCCATGTGCGCTGGAAAAAAAAGTATATTTTGCAGCAGTTGGGTGGAGAGTTCTGTATAAGTCAATGAGGTCAAGTTGGTTGATTGTTGTAATTAGATCTTCCGTGTCTCTGTTGAGCTTCTTGCTGGATGTCCTGTCCTTCTCCGAAAGTGGTGTGTTGAAGTCTCCTACTATAATTGTGGAGGTATCTATCTCGCTTTTCAGTTCTGTTAAAATTTGATTTATGTATCTTGCAGCCCTGTCATTGGGTGCGTAAATATTTAATATGGTTATGTCTTCCTGATCAATTGTCCCTTTTATCATTATATAGTGTCCTTCTTTATCCTTTGTGGTGGATTTAAGTCTAAAGTCTATTTTGTCAGAAATTAATATTGCTACTCCTCTTCTTTTTTGCTTATTGTTTGCTTGATATACTTTTTTCCATCCTTTGAGTTTTAGTTTATTTGAGTCTCTAAGTCTAAGGTGTGTCTCTTGTAGGCAGCATATAGATGGATCGTGTTTCTTTATCCAGTCTGTGACTCTCTGTCTCTTTATTGGTGCATTTAGTCCATTTACATTCAGGGTAATTATAGATAAATAAGTTTTTAGTGCTGTCATTTTGATGCCTTTTTATGTGTGTTGTTGACAATTTCATTTTTCCACATACTTTTTTGTGCTGAGGCGTTTTTCTTAGTAAATTGTGAGATCCTCATTTTCATAGTGTTTGACTTTATGTTAGTTGAGTCGTTACGTTTTTCTTGGTTTTTGTCTTGAGTTATAGAGTTGTTATACCTTTTTGTGGTTACCTCATTATATACCCCTATTTTTCTAAGTAAAAACCTAACTTGTATTGTTCTATATCGCCTTGTATCACTCTCCATATGGCAGTTCAATGCCTCCTGTATTTAGTCCCTCTTTTTGATTATTGTGATCTTTTACCTATTGACTTCCATGATTCCCTGTTATGTGTATTTTTTTTTTTTAATTAATCTTAATTTGTTTGTTTTTGTGATTTCCCTATTTGAGTTGATATCAGGACGTTCTGTTTTGTGACCTTGTGTTGTGCTGATATCTGATATTATTGGTTCTCTGACCAAACAATATCCTTTAGTATTTCTTGTAGCTTTGGTTTGGTTTTTGCAAATTCTCTAAACTTGTGTTTGTCTGTAAATATCTTAATTTCGCCTTCATATTTCAGAGAGAGTTTTGCTGGATATATGATCCTTGGCTGGCAGTTTTTCTCCTTCAGTGTTCTGTATATGTCGTCCCATTCCCTTCTTGCCTGCATGGTTTCTGCTGAGTAGTCAGAACATATTCTTATTGATTCTCCCTTGAAGGAAACCTTTCTTTTCTCCCTGGCTGCTTTTAAAATTTTCTGTTTATCTTTGGTTTTGGTGAGTTTGATGATAATATGTCTTGGTGTTTTTCTTTTTGGATCAATCTTAAATGGGGTTCGATGAGCATCTTGGATAGATATCCTTTCGTCTTTCATGATGTCAGGGAAGTTTTCTGTCAGAAGTTCTTCAACTATTTTCTCTGTGTTTTCTGTCCCTCCTCCCTGTTCTGGGACTCCAATCACCCGCAGGTTATCCTTCTTGATAGAGTCCCACATAATTCTTAGGGTTTCTTCATTTTTTTTAATTCTTTTATCTGATTTTTTTTTCAGCTATGTTGGTGTTAATTCCCTGGTCCTCCAGATGTCCCAGTCTGCATTCTAATTGCTCGAGTCTGCTCCTCTGACTTCCTATTACGTTGTCTAATTCTGTTATTTTATTGTTAATCTTTTGGATTTCTACATGTTGTCTCTCTATGGATTCTTGCAACTTATTAATTTTTCCAGTATGTTCTTGAATAATCTTTTTGAGTTCTTCAACAGTTTTATCAGTGTGTTCCTTGGCTTTTTCTGCAGATATCCTAATTTCATTTGTGATATCATTAAGCATTCTGTAAATTAGTTTTTTATATTCTGTATCTGATAATTCCAAAATTGTGTCTTCATTTGGGAAAGATTTTGATTCTTTTGTTTGGGGGGTTGGAGAAGCTGTCCCGGTCTGCTTCTTTAAGTGGTTTGATATGGATTGTTGTCTCCGAGCCATCACTGGGAAACTAGTTTTTCCAGAAAATCCGCTAAAAAAAAACTGCAGTCAGATCCCTATCAGAGTTCTCCCTTTGGCTCAGGCTATTCAGATGTTAATGAAGCCGCCTGGGAAGGGTGGGGGAGGGAACAGAGAGATAGGAGAGTAGCACCTCAGAATATAGCCAGAGTTGCTTGTCTTGCTTGGAATGACTGTTATATCTGAGATTCCCGCGGGCGCGTCGCCTATGTGTGCTGGCTGTGTGGAGATTGCCCCCGGGGGGTCTGGCCCGCTGGAGTCACGGTCAGATCCTCCGCTTCCAGCCCCACGCCCAGCGTCAAGGCTCCCCTACTGGGACGGTGCACTCTCAACTCCAAAATCAGTCGCTGCCTCCCGGGGACTTCTCGTCTCTCCAGCCGCGTGGCCGTGCCGCCCCCGTGAACTAGGTGGGCCCCCTCCCGGGGTTAGTTCAGATGGGTGGAGTAGCTCCCTGTGCTTGTGCCGCGACCGAGTGTCCTGGCTGGAACGCTGTTCTCCCCACTCCAATACCAGTCGCTGCCTCCCGGGGACTTCTCCTACCGGCTGCGTCCCACGCCGCCCGCGCGACCCGGCTGGTCCCCTTCCCGGGGTTAGTTCAGGGGGTGGAGCAACTCTCCGTGTTTATGGCGTACCTGCGTGCAGTCCTAATCCCTGCGGGACGGTTCCCCGGCTCGGATGCTGCTCTTTCTGCTCCAAGATCAGTCACTGCCTCCCGGGGACTTCTCCTACCGGCTGCGTCCCACGCCGCCCGTGGAACCAGCTGGTCCCCCTCCCGGGGTTAGTTCAGGGGGGTGGAGCAGGTCTCTGTGCTTGTGCCGTACCTGACTGGTACGCTGGCTCCAGGCTCTGGAAACAATCGCTGCTTCCCCGTATTAGTTCGTTCTCCGTCTCTAAATCTGTGTTTGTTGTTCAGGGTTCGTAGATTGTTATGTATGTGATCGATTCACTTGTTTTTCCGTGTCTTTGTTGTAAGAGGGATCCGAGGTAGCGTCTGCCTAGTCCGCCATCTTGGCTCCGCCCTCTCTGAATTATCTTTTTAACAGTCTCACAGTCCTGAGGAGATTAAATACAACGAAGTTCATAGGACGACAGAGAAGAGAGACATTGGTAAGCACCCTGGAATTTTAGTTCAGAGCTTCAAGGAGTACAGCTTGTGGTAAGGATAAATGTTAAATACGCTGTTTCACAAAAAATAAAGTCACTAAATCATTTATTGGTTTAAATGAACCAACTCTAGCCCAGCTTCATGTCTAAAGCAAAAATAAACTCTTTGGAGGTGTTACTCAGATTATCAAATTATCTCCATCATATATTGTATTGAATATGTGGTAGATGATAAAATAATGCATAATTACGTGAAGATAAGGTAAAATTGAAAAAAAAAATACTGCATACATCAAACAAACGGAGAGATGCATGGGAGAGCAAATAAAAGAGTCACTAGATACAAGTTAACAGGTTGAAAGAATTAGGTGTTCTGGGAGGATTTTGGTAGTGAATGAAGATGACAAATGGGGGATTAAACAGAAATTCTGAAACTGAAAAATGCAGTACTTGTAATAAGGAAAAATAAATGATATGTGGAAGAAGACATTAAAGAAAAGATATAATTAGTGACTTTGAAGACTGGTGAGAAGAAAAAAACCACACACACACAAAAAAGGCTCTGTATTCAAAAGGATAGAGACAGCAATTAAAGTCCAATATACGTGTATCTGGAGTAGCAGAAGGAAAGGTGAGAGACAAAGGGGCAGAAGCAGTATTTAGGAAAAAAAATACTAACTGGAAATTTTCTAAAACACACTAAAGATGTCAATCCACAGAATCAAGAATCACTACATATCAGAAGCAGATAAATAGAGGAAAGAAAAATCTCATCTTGGCATATCACGTTATACACCCAGTAAAATAAAGAAAAAATAAAATAATAAGGGCATCCAAAAATAAAACACATATTGCCTTCAAAGGCACATAACAACAACAAAAACTGCCACCATAAGGCTGACATGTAATCTCTGAACAGAAATAATGGACATCAGAAAAGCAGCTAATGTGAATTGCAGAGCACTGAAAGAAAATAACCGTTAACTTAGAATTTAATATCTTGAGAAAATAAACATTAAAAAGACTTTTTCAAGCAAGTAAAAACATTAAATTTTTCTTCAGCAGACATAGGTTAAAGGGGATAACAGTGTTTTTCAGGCAAAAGAAAAATTGCCCTAGATAAAATCTTAAACTTGAGGTATAGAAGAAAGAAGCCAGGAGAGAGACGTGGAGAGCTCATACCACCAAGAAAGCAGCACCGGGAGCAGAGTGCATCCTTTGGACCAGGGGTCCCTGCGCCCGAGAAGCTCCTCGACCAGGAGAAGATTGATGACAAGGACCTTTCTCCAGAGCTGACAGAGAGAAAAAGCCTTCGCCTGGAGCTAATGCCCTGAATTTGGACTTGTAGGCTACTAGACTGTGAGAGGGAAACCCTGGTGGCATAGTGGTTAAGAGCTATCACTGCTAACCAAGAGACGGGCAGTTTGAATCTACCCGGTGCTTCTTGGAAACACTGTGGGACAGTTCTATTCTGTCCTATAGGGTCACTATGAATTGGAATCGACTCAATGGCAATGTTTTTTTTTTTCTTTTTTTGTGGGGGGTGGTTAGACTGTGAGAGAATAAGTTTCTCTTTGTTAAAGCCATTCACTTGTGCTATTTCTGTTATAGCAGCATTAGATAACTAAGACAACATAATAGGACACACCTGAGCCAATCTTTAGGCATGTTTAGAGTAATTCACCAGGTTGAAAAAGCTGAAGTTACACCTTCCTCAGAAAGGAAAAGTTGTGAAATATTAAGGAATATAACTCAGAGCACAGTCTTTGTCCCAGGTGGCCGGAGATGATAATAAAACACAGAAAGACAGACTATGGAAGTTTCATAATATGGTGAAGGATACACATTGTATCTTAGAGAGTTAATGACATAATAATAAATTATAAGAAAATAGCTTTTTATATTAAGATTTTAATTTCGGAAAATTAGAAGGATCTGTCAATCTGCAATGTACCAGCTGAGACATGAGACAGGAAGAACCAGGCGGATAATATTTTTCGTATAGCTTATCATGGCAGTAAACTAGCTGGGCTTTGATTGATACTTCTACACCTTCCAAGTGAAGTCTGAAAATATACTGCTGAGGGGAAAAAAAATGATTATTTTTATTCCCATTAGCCATTTGTGGGAGAGAATTGGTATATATGATTCAAGAAACCCTAGACACAACCTCATTCCTAAAACTCAGTATGTGGCTACCATCAAAAAAGCTCCCCAGATTGTCTGATTCTCCATCTTGAAATCCATCTACTCAGTGGTGCAAGGAGCCCTGGTGGCACAAACGGTGAAGTGCTGGGCTGTTAACAGAAAGGTTGGTGGTTCAAACCCACCCAGCAGCTCCATGGGAGAAAAAGACCTGTCGATCTGCTTCCGTAAAGATTACTCATTGCTGTCGAGTAGATTCTGACTCATAGCATTCCTATAGGACAGAGTAGAACTGCCTCATAGGGTTTCCAAGGCTGTGAAGCAGACTGCCCCATCTTTCTCCCGTGGGGCTGGCTGGAGGGTTCAAACTGCAAACCTTTAGGCTAACAGCTGAGCGCGTAACCGTTGTGCCACCAGGGCTCCTTTTATAAAGATTACAGCCTAAAAAACTCTATGGTTTAGTCCCATTCTGTACATGGGGTCGCTGGGAGTCAAATTTACTAAACAATACCCAACAACAACAACATTCTATGGTATATCCTTTACTGACAGAACTCAGTATTTTCTTTACTCTCAGCATTATTGTAAAGTTTGCATCTTGACAGCTATATTGTCTTCATAAGTGACACTTTCCACAGAAATAAAGCTCAAGTTAAGAGGACACTTCAACGTGGAACAACATTAAATTAGTTTATCTGAGCATTTTAGGGGGAAAAAATAATTTCACACCTTCTGAAATGTCTCATGCTTTTAAACATATTTTCACTGGGTCATAGAAATAATACGTTTATGAAATTTTTGTTATTAACATTGAGGACTGGGGTATCCTAAATACCAGATAATTTACTGTGACTCTTGACAATTTAATTCAATTTTATCAATAAGACGTAAAATGAAATGGAGAAAGGTGTAAACTGAGCAGGCACAGGTATCTTATTACTACTATAACTCAGGTGGAACCCATTAGCAGGGATCCCTTGGTAGTGGTGGATTTAAGGTCACTCATTTTATAATCAGGCCTTATAAAAAAGCACAACGCTCACTCAGCAGGTACAGGAGTGTGGAACAAGCATATCAACAGCAGGGAACAGAACTAGGAAAAGAGTATTTGATTCAACATAGGATTAAAGTTGAAAACATACATACCCACTCAAGAAACAGCTGATGCATAACAAGGATATTTTCCCTGTAATCTCCATTTTCACTCTTCATTCTCTGTCCTGGCTCTCTTTACATTTCTTTGATGTTTTTCCCCGGTTTTCACCCCTATCTCTTATCCTCTCAGGAAAAGACCAAAATTGGCAGTCGTACAGGGGAAAACATAATCTACCTTAGGTTGCCGTTTAAAAGCTACAAAAGTCCAGGGTTTAAATTGTATACAGAAAAGCAATCAAACACATCAAGTGGAAACCACCCCTCTCTGTGAGTGAATAGACCAGTGCAAACAGCATGCTCCACTTACTGGACCAGCGAGGATCGCAAAAGCAGAGGCAATGCCGAGACAGCCTGTTGTGTGTCCCTTGAAACAGTGTTTGCTCTTATAGAGGAAAATGCTTTATTATTTTATTTATTTATTTTTTGTATTTGGTAGTATGTTTGTATTTTATGTGTTAGACATTAGGTGCTTCCTTACCAGCAAAACAATTCTGGTATATATACATATAAAATATATATATATATATACACTTTACATATACACACAAGTATATATACATATATATACATATTACATATGTATATATACATATAAGTGTATATATATATATATATATAAAATGAATCTCAGAAAGTTTTTTTTCCAAGTAACCAGAATTAGTCAACTTTATCGTTAGTTTTGGATCTCATGGGGAATAGATCAGATTGCTATAATTTGTAATTTGATTACAATGTAATTCAATAACATTGTACATAAAGCAAAAAACCAAAGAGGCTCATTGTTATCCAGTCAAAACCTACTTATAGAGACCACATGTGTTGCAGAGAAAAATTATGCTTGAAAGAGTTTTCAAGGCTGTAACCTTTTGGAAATATATTGCCAGACCTGTCCTCTGAGGCATCATTGGGTGGGTTTGAACTGCCAACCTTTCAGTTAGTACTTGTGTGCTTAAGTGTTTGTGCCACCCAGGGATTCCTAACATCATACATAGTCATCATTCATTAGACAGCTACACAAATAGCTTACATAATACAATTAAATTTCTTTCTATTTCTGTCACGTAATCAAAAGTAGCTAGATTTTTCCTTAGGTTTGAAAGGCCTGTTTGACATTGTTTGCTTTCAAATACACACTACTTGACATATACAAATTTCACTTTGGAAGACCCCGAAGTGAACCTCAAAACAGTAAGTATTCATATATAAGAATAGGGTAAATAAACAGAAGATTGCTGGGCTATATGGTGATATTGAACTTTATAAGAAAATGCCAAACCACTTTCAAGAGTGGTTGCCCCATTTTACATGCTTGCCAGCAATGTATGAGAGATTCGGTTGTTCTACATCCTCACTATCTTTCAGTGTGTTCAATATTTTGATTTTAGCCATTCTAGTAGGTATGCAAGGAGCCCTGGTGGTACAATGTTTAAGAGCTTGGCTGCTAACCAAAAGGTCAGCAGTTCAAATCCACCAGCTGCTCCTTGGAAACCCTATGGGGCAGTTCTACTCTGTCCTACAGTGTGGCTATGAGTCGAGATCAACTCAATGTCACTTAACAACAACAACAGTAGGCAAGTAAACAGCCCAGATGGCACAGTGGTTAAGAGTTTGGCTGCTAGCCACAAGGTCAGGAGTTCAAATCCACCAGCTGCTCCTTGGAAACCCTATGGGGCAGTTCTACTTTGTTCTATAGGGTCACTTGAGTCAGAATGGACTTGCCTGCAATGGGTTTGGTTTTTCTTTGGTTACTTTTGCACATGTGTATACTGACAGAATTCAACTGAGGAGGAATAGAGAATAATACATTGAATTTCTATGAAGCAATAATAAGATTCACTCCCCTTGCACCATAGTATAAACTGAGTTGAGAGTCTTACGTTCATTTCCCCCAAAATATTATTTTCTATCCCAGATAACCAGGATGGAGTAAAAACCTGGGAATCCTAGCTGCTCCCTATGCAACTTTAACCATGTTCTTTTCCAGACTTCTTTACTCACCTCATGTTTTGTGGTCCCTTGGGCCTACTGGTCACGAGAATTCTAGAGTTTTAAATTGTGTAGGGGTAATTTGCCTCTCTTTGCTTACGTCCATCCTCCAAAAAAATGCTAAATGTCATTAATTCATGGTTGACCCTTTCTTCACAATGTCCTTCCATTGCTCATCAATATATATATTTTTTTCTATCTCTTCAGATAATTTTAGTGGGCTTTCTGAGGGTGAGGAAATATACTTATGGGTTTAAACATTAAATTTGACACCCTATCAGTATTCTCCTGGAGCCCTGGTGGCACAGGGTTTAAGAGCTCAGCTTCTAACTAACAGGTCAGTGTTTCGAATACACCAGTCAGTCCTTGGAAACCCTACGGGGCAGTTTTATTCTGTCCTATAGAGTTGCTATGAGTCAAAATGGACTTGATGGCAATGGGTTTGCTTTGGTTTTTGATTATCAGTAATTTACAAAGCTCTGTGTTTCTGGGCACATCTAATTCATTATTAACATTTTCTTCTAAATTTCATACACAAGCCTATTTGATATATTGACAAAGATGCTTCCGTGAAGCAATGTTTCTTTCGTGGGTGAGGAACTAAGTGTAATCAAGTGATCAGGATTTGGAAATGATAAAATTTGTAGAATTACTTTTATTAGCCCTGGGAATAATTTAATATTGTTTTTCAATAGCTATGGTTTTTATATGTGAAACTAGATTCCTGTTTTTCAATACATTTATATTGCAACTCATTGAGAGAAACCCTGATGAGAAATTGTAACCTAAGTACTTCTTTCAGTGGCCTTATAAATGGAATTTATTCAATAGTACCAATTCTTGCTTAAAGACGTCTATTACATGCTCTATTATAAACGTGCATTTGTTCAAGTTCTGACTAGAAACAGTAAGTACATATAGTTAGGCTATTTGAAAATTCAATGGCGTGATTTTCAAGAAGTAATATTTTGTTATAAGAGTGAATGTTGATGACATTATTAATACTTTATCAATAGAAGGTGAACTTAGCAAAAATTATGTTTTTCCTAAATAAAAATTGCATATAATCACTTAAAATATACTTTGCACCATTGTGTGCTGGTAATTTTATTTGGTCTATATACACAGTAGAAAAATTTCATAAAATACATTTAATATATGTTCTGAGAAATACTTAGACACAAATAATACATTACATAATGTCTTAATGAGGGGATGACTGACACATTTGTGTCCTTGAGAATGGTATAACCACTTGCACTCTGACGAATTTGACTGAAAACTTTTATTTCAAATTGTCAGCTATCTTCGACCAAGCCATGTAAACTTAGCCATAAATCTTACTGACTAATTTGTAGAAGAAATCCAAATAATGCACTGTTGGTTTCTTACATATAAAGATATATTTTTAAGTCAATAAAATTATTGTGTGTCTTATTATATTGTAAGTATTTAGAGAAATCAGATGAACAAGAAGACGGAGGGAAGTGGAGAGTTTGTAAGTTGTATTCAAAATCTGTCCTGGTTACACTTGGGACTTTTTTTTTTTTAATTATTACCTAAGTAAATAAAAATCCCAGTCTGAATTAAAGTGCATGGATTGGGTTGGGCTGACCTTGTTCCATCATTCATCAACACCTAAAGGTTTGCTGGTGTAGCTTGTGCCAAACTGAAGTTCTGACAAAAGAGAACAAGAAATTCTCCATACAGTTTTTAAAAAATATGTATATCTGTTTGAAAGTTTCGAGGTCTGCTTAGGTAGCCAGAGTTAAAGAGGTCAAGATCGTGTAAAGGAGACACAGAAGAAGGCATGCAAGCTGGATTTTCTTTTAGGGTATTTGCTGTTATTGATGTAAATTCAAGCAGCAAGTTGCTGCCACGGACGAAGCTGCCAATAGAGGTTTAGTCAATATTACAGGGTTGAGACAAGCAATTAAAATTTTGGGTGCTCAGAGAAATCAGGACTTGAGAGGCCAAGAACATGGAGAGAGGCATACAGATCTTGGTATCTTCTGGGTCACTTACATGATATCAAAAATCAGAATGAGACCAAATTTCGTAACTTAGCACTAGAAGCTAGAAAACAATTAAAAAAAAAAAATGCTTCTGAGATTCTTGGCTGTAATTCTTGGGTGAAAATGACTTCAAGCTAGAAATCTATACCAAAATTATGCATCAATGAAGTGTAACAGTAGAATAAAAATATTTTCAAGTCAATATTTAAAACTTTACATTCCATCTAGGAATTCATTAGGAAATTATTGGAGATATATATACATTTTTTATATTCAAGAAAGAGAAAGATAGAGGGTCAAGAAAACAGAGAACTTGTCACAGAAGAGTGGGAAAAGTAAAATGTGATGATTGCTAGATAAGAGGATCAGAGGGAGAGCAATCTATGGGACAGGGAAGTTAGGAAGCTCCAGAGCGCACCTCCATTGGAGAATGACAGGCCTGATATGTGTGAATGTACAGAAATATTTTTATTACTATAAGAATGAATGTTAATGAATTTGGCAAAATTAATAATAATGATTGATAAGTAGATAGGAAAGTTGTTAAATTGTTGCAATTATTAACTCCAGGATGAACAAATGATTAGTCGCAAAAGGTTTTAAGGTCATAGTTCACTACTTTGATTTAACAAAAAATAAATTTTTACTTTTGACTTAATGAAAAATTGTAACTAATTTTGAAATGTGGGGAGTGTGTGTAGAGTGTACTGGTTTCAGGTAGGTAAATTATCAATTATCTTTGGAGTAGCTCCATAAAAAATCGTTAAAACCGATAAATGAAGAGATAGTTGTGCAAGTTTCTATACATAAACAAGAGTTGAATACTTTGCCTGTGGAAAGTGTTTTGAAAGATTATGGAGGAGAAGGAAATAAAGTCCTGTTTTTCATTTAAGCCTTTTAATTATATTTGGTATCTTATCTGTATATGCTACTTCATAAAAACTTAATTTTAAATGGAAATGTAATGCAAGAAAGGACATTGTTATACAACTAATCAAGCTTTAACTTTCAAAATTTGAACATGAAATTAATTTGCTTTTAATAGTAGCTCTTTTCACCGTTCAAAGGACAAGCAAACAAGATAAGACGTCTTTCCTAAAAGTAACACCTCACTTTACATAATCTCATTATAGGACTTGAGAATATAATTAGAAAGAAAACCCCAAGTGATTAGATGTATGTACTCTCTTTGAAATATTTTCTTTGGTAAACATTATTTTAGTTTATATAATATTTATGGAAGAACAATAATTTATTTTATATGTGGGGATTTATATCAAAAGCATAAAAATTACATAAAAATTTTATGTAAAGTTATATAAAAAACACAAAAAATCTGTTTTTAAATATACATATACTGTCAAAATATACGTGGCAGTATTGAACTGCTGAGTAATTCAACTACAAGAAACCTAGGGAATGTGCAGCTGAATTAAGAGCAATAAATCCATTCATACATACAAACACATACATTAACATACCATATAGAATATAGGATGCAGAAATATTAAAATTGGAGGAGGTTGTTTATAAAAAAAGATATAGACAAAAACTATTATTTTTCTAAGCCATTGTGTTATTCAGAAAATGTGATATAACTATAAAGTCTTAAAAGATGATTATATTACAAAAATTGCTTGCTAGCTATGTTGCTGTCAGGCACCTAACTGATTGATAGCAACTCTGTGTACAACAGAGCAAAACACAGTCCAGTCAGGTGCTGTCTTCACAATTGTTGCTATATTTGGGCCCATTGTTGCAGCCACTGTGTCAATCCAACTCATTGAGGGACTTCCTCTTTTCACTGACCCTCCACTTTACCAAACATGATGTCTTTTTCCAGGGACTGATCCTTCCTGATAATGTGCCCGAAGTACGGGAGGCAGAGCCTTACCATCCTTGCTTCTAAGGAGCATTCTGGCTATACGCCCAGCTTTTGCATGCATATGAAGTGACTGAAAATTCCATGGCTTGGGTCAGGGGCACCTTAGTCTTTAAAGTGAGATCTTTGATGTCTTTTTAAGACTTTAAACACTTTAAATAGATCTTTTGTAGCAGATTTGCCCAATGCAATATGCCATTTCCTTTCTTAACTGCTTCTTCCATGGGCATTGATTATAGATTCCAGTAAAATGAGAATCTTGACAAATTCAAACCTCTCTCCATTTATCATGGTATTGCTTATTGCTCCAGTTGTGAGAATTTTTGTTTTCTTGATGTTAAGGTGTAATCCATAGTGAAGACTATAGTCTTTGATCTTCATCAGTAAGTGCTTCAACTCCTCTTTACTTCAGCAAGCAATGTTGTGTCATATGCATATCAAAGGTTGCTAATGAGTCTTCCTCCAATCCTGATGCCCTGTTCTTCTTCATATAGTCCAGCTTCTTGGATTATTTGCTCAGTATACAGATTGAATAAATATGGTGAAAGGATGTAACCCTGACACACAACATTTCTGATTTAAAACCATGCAGTATCTCCTTGTTCTTTTTGAATATCTGCCTCTTGATCTATGTACCGTTTCCACACAAACACAATCAAGAGTTCTGGAATTCCCATTCTTCCCAATGTTGTCCATAATTTGTTATGATCCACACATTCAAATGCTTTTCCATAGTTAATAAAATGCAGGTAAACATCTTTCTGGTATTCTCTACAATTAACTACTATTCATCTGACATCAGCAATGATATCCCTGGTTCAACTTTCTCTTCTGAATTTGAGTTGAATTTCTAGCAGCTCCCTGTCAATGTACTGCTGCAACTATTTTTGAATTATCTTCAGTAAAATTTTCCTTGCATGTGATATTAATGATATTTTACATTAATTTCCACAGTCTATTGGATATCCTTTCTTTGGAATGGACTCAAATATAGATATCTTCCAGTTCGTTGGCCTGGTACCTGTCTTCCGAATATCTTGACATAGACTAGTGAGTGCTTCCAGCATTGCATATTTTGTTGAAACATCTAAATTCGTATCCTGTCATTTCCTGGGGGCTTGTTTATTGCAAAGCCTTCAGTGCTGCTTGGACTTCTTCATTCAGTGTCATTGGTACTTGATTTTATGCTACCTCTTGAAATGGTTAAATGCTGACCAATTCTTTTTGGTGCAGTGACTGTATATTCCTTCCATCATTTATTTATTTATTTTTTTGGTGCTACCTGTGTCACTCAATTTTTTGCCCATTAAAAAAAAAAAAAAGTGCCGTCGAGTCGATATTGCAACTAGAGGCTTGATTTATTTCTTCGGTTCTTTCTGCTTAAGAATTGCTGAGCTTTAGTGGTCTATGCACAAAAGCAAGTTTCAGAGTCTCTTCTGATGTCTGTTTTGGTCTTTTTTTTTTTTTTTCCTATCTTTTTAATGATCTTTTGTTTTCTTCATGTATGATGTCCTTGATGTCATCCCACAACTTCTCTGATCTTCATTCATTAGTGTCCAAAGTGTCAAATCTACTCTTGAGATGGTCTCTAAATTCAGGTAGGATATACTCAAAGCTGTACTTTGGCTCTAGTGTACTTGCTTTAATTTTCTATAGCTTTGACTTGAACTTATGTATGAGCAATTGATGATCTGTTCTGCTGTTTGCCCCTAGTCTTGTTCTGACTGATAACATTGAGCTTTTTCATCATTTCTTTCCACAGATGCCATCAAGTTGGTTCCTGCGTATTCCATCTGGCAAGGTCCCTGTGTAGTCACCGTTTACTTTTTTGAAAAAATGTATTTGCAGTGAATAACTCAATATCATCAATCAGAACAAGGCCAGGGGCCGACTGTGGAACAGAGCATTAATTGCTCATATGCAAGTTCAAGCTCAAACTGAAGAAAATCAGAGCAAGTCCACTAGAACCAAAATATGACCTTGAGTATATCCCACCTGAATTTAGAGACCATTTCAAGAATAGATTTGACACATTGAACATTAGTGACCGAGGACCAGATGAGTTGTGGAATGACATCAAGGACATCATCCATGACGAAAGCAAGAGGTCATTGAAAAGACAGGAAAGAAAGAAAAGACCAAGATGGATGTCAGAGGAGACTCTGAAACTTGCTCTTGAGCATCGAGCAGCTAAAGCAAAAGGAAGAATTGATGAAGTAAAGAAACTGAACAGAAGATTTCAGAGGGCCTCTTGAGAAGACAAAGTAAAGTATTATAATGACATGTGCAAAAAGCTGGAGATGGAAAACCAAAAGGGAAGAACACGCTCGACGTTTCTCAAGCTGAAAGAACTGAACAAAAAATTCAAGCCTCGAGTTGTAATAGTGAAGGATGCCATGGGAAAAAATATTAAGCGACGCAGGATGCATCAAAAGAAGAGGGAGGGAATACACAGAGTCATTATACCAAAAAGAATTAGTTGATATTCAACCATTTCAAGAGGTAGCATATGATCAGGAACTGATGGTACTGAAGGAAGAAGTCCAAGCTTCTCTGAAGGCACTGGCAAAAAACAAAGCTCCAGGAATTGTTGGAATATCAATTGAGAAGTTTCAACAAACAGATGCGACTCTGGAGGTGTTCACTCATCTATGCCAAGAAATATAGAAGACAGCTTCCTGGACAACTGACTGGAAGAGATCCATATTTATACCTATTCCCAAGAAAGGTGATCCAACCAAATGTGGAAATTATAGAACGATATCATTAATATCACACGCAAGCAAAATTTTGCTGAAGATCATTCAAAAACGGCTGTAGCAGTATATCAACAGGGCACTGCCAGAAATTCAGGCTGGTTTCAGAAGAGGACGTGGAACCAGGGATACCACTGCTGATGTCAGATGGATCCTGGCTGAAAGCAGAGAATACCAGAAGGATGTTTACCTGTGTTTTATTGACTATGCAAAGGCATTTGACTGTGTGGATCATAACAAACTATGGATAACACTGCGAAGAATGGGAATTCCAGAATGCTTCATTGAGTTCATGAGGAACCTTTACATAGATCAAGAGGCAGTCATTCAGACAGAATAAGGAGATACTGATTGGTTTAAAGTCAGGAAAGTTGTGAGTCAGGGTTGTATTCTTTCACCATACCTATTTAATCTGTATGCTGAACAAATAATACGAGAAGCTGGACCATATGAAGAAAAACAGGGCATCAGGATTGGAGGAAGACTCATTAACAACCTGCGTTATGCAGATGACACAACCTTGCTTGCTGAAATTGAAGAGGACTTGAAGCACTTACTAATGAAGATCAAAGACCACAGCCTTCAGTATGGATTACGTCTCAACATAAAGAAAACAAAAATCCTCACAACTGGACCAATGAGCAGCATCATGATAAATGGAGAAAAGACTGAAGTTGTCAAGGATTTCATTTTACTTCGATCCACAATCAACAGTCACGGAAGCAGCAGTCAAGAAATCAAGATGCTTTGCATTGGATAAATCTGCTGCAAAGGCCCTCTTCAAAGTGTTGAAGAGCAAAGATGCCACCTTGAAGACTAAGGTGCGCCTGACCCAAGCCATGGTATTTTCAATCGCATCATATGCATGTGAAAGCTGGACAATGAATAAGGAAGACAGAAGAAGAGTTGGTGCCTTTGAATTGTGGCGTTGGTGAAGAATATTGAATATACCATGGACTGCCAAAAGAATGAATTTTTCTTGGAAGAAGCGCGGCCAGAATGCTTCTTAGAGGCAAGGATGGTGAGACTACGTCTTACATACTTTGTACATGTTGTCAGGAGGGATCAGTCCCTGGAGAAGAACATCATTCTTGGCCGAGTACAGGGTCAGCGGAAAAGAGGAAGACCCTCAATGGGGTGGATTGACACAGTGGCTGCAACAATGAGCTCAAGCATAACAACGATTGTAAGGATGGCGCAGGACCAGGCAGTGCTTCCTTTTGTTGTGCTTAGGGTAGCTATGAGTTGGAACCGATTCGACCGCACCTAACAACAACAACAACCAGTTGGTCTTGCAAAATTCTGTCATGTGATATCCTGCATCGTTTCTATCACCAAAGCTATATTTTACAGCTAACTGATCCTTCTCTTTGTTTGCAACTTTCACATTCACCAATAACCATTTATTATCAATGCATCTTGATTGCATGTTTAATAAATTTCAGACTGCAGGAGTCAGTAAAAATATTCAGTTTCCTCATCTTTGGCATTAGTGATTAGTCCACAAATTTGAGTAATAATCCTATTAACTGCTCTTCCTTGTAAAGGTATGGATATTATTATATCACTGGCAGAGTTGTATTTCAGGATAGATCTTGAAATATTCCTTTTGATGATGAATGCAGCTCCATTTCTCTTCAGTTTTTCATTCTCAGCATAGGAGACCATATGATTTTCTGATTCAAAATGAACAAAACTCATCCATTTCAGCTCACTAATGCCTAGGATATCGATCTTCAAGTGTTCCATTTTTTTTTTGTTGTTGACTTCCTATTTTACTTGATTCATACTTTGCACATTCCACATTCTGAATATAAATGGATGTTTGAGGCTGTTCTTCTCATTTTGAGTCATGCTACATAAGCAAATAAAGGTCCCAAAAACTTTACTCCATCCGCATCATTAAGGTAGACTCTACTTTGAAGAGCCGGTTCTTCAGTAGTTTTTTGAATATCTTCCAACATGAGGGACTATAAACTCCAAGCACTATAAATCCTTTGCCATCAAGTTGATTCGGACTCATAGCAATGCTACAGGACAGAGAAGATCTGCCCTATAGAGTGTCCAAGGAGCAGCTGGTAGATTCAAACTGCTGACCTTTTAGTAAGCAGCTGAGCTCTCAACCACTATGCCACCAGGGCTCCTTCAGTACTATAGCAGACAATATTCTGCTGCTATCCATAAGGTTTTCACTAGCCAATCTTTTTCGGAAGTAGATCAACAAGTCCTTTTTCCTAGTCTGTCTTAGTCTGGAAGCTTTTCTGAAACCTGTCCACCATAGGTGACCCTGCTGCTATTTGAAATACTGGTGGCATAGTTTCTGGCATCACAGCACCATGCAAGCCACCACAGTACAACAAACTGTCAGACGAGTGGTGGCTGCTAGATATACAGCTAGAAAATTAGAAAGCAATCTCTAGTTTTTTATTCAGTTCTTTTTTACAGCAGGGGGAGAAGTGTTAGTCTCACAGAATGTGACTAATTTCCTTGATCCCACTTCAGAGCTATCTATAATCAGCAGAGAAGGCAAGGGTTGCAAGGTGGTAGCATCATACATAATTTTTTCAACATAACCTTATGATTTGAAAATGAATATATATCACTTTATATTTTAAAGCAGTGTTTCTTTTTTTTTTTTTTTTCCTGTCTTGGAGTTGCTGCTGCTTTACCAATTAATGGAGAAAATAGTTTCTGATCTGACTGTATATGGGCAGAGAAACACAGAAGTTATTGACCACTCTGCTCTACGAGATGACAGCTGCGTCTGGGTTATTAGAGAAAATCAGAGGTAAGACGCATCCTGAAACTCTCCCTGCTGAACTTTTGACTTCAGAAGTTATAGTGCTTCCACCCCGTTTAATGGGTTTGAAGTTTTACTCCAGCAGAGATGTAGCCGCATCCTGTGGTCAGTTGAATGGAGCCATGCTGTGTATTTTGTGCTGGAAATTTTTTCACTTCTTTGGAGTATTATTTCTCTACATAATGAGAACAATCAAAACCAGAGAAAGCAGTTCCCATTTAAAGAACATCACCACATAAAATAGACATTTGTACAGATTTGCTCATTTTATTTGATATTTATATAATTTGAACAACTGGGAGAGCACTTTGTTTTGTTGGAATTGAATCTGTCTCAGAATCGGAAGCTTGTGAGATAAACGATTAGATTATTTTTTCTCTTTATGAGGATATATTACATACTTTATTTAAAATGTTTTGTTCATGTTATCTCCAGAAGCAAACATGAAGATTTATGATGCTACTCAGATAAACATGTAAATTTGCAGATTATTCTGAATTATGATGAATTATCATTCTGTGTTGAAATAGGATGGTAAATGAAAATTTCTTTTGTAAGGATCAGCACAAACTGGTTCCTTTGAGGCAGAGGCTAAATATGTCCCAAATGCCCAACTTTTCCAAACTGTACCACTCCATTATCTCTAGTATCAACTACTCCTACACTCAGTACTCTCTCTCCCAACTTTGGCTTCCATAATTTGCTGAAACGTCTCACAGAACTCGTGAACCGTATCAAGAAAATGGCTCATGTGGTTGTGGAGCCTGGAAAGTCCCAAATATGTGGTCTAGGCATAGGCTTCTCCCAACACACATGACTGCAGGGTTTAGTAAACCCAAACTGGTAGGTCAGACCACAGGCTGTTGGATCACAAACCTGCAGGAGTTGATGAATCAGGTCAGACAATAGACCACCAGCCCATGGGGCTGCAGAAGCCAGTGGATCCCAGGATCCGCAGGTCAGACAGCAGGCCGCTGGCTCAAGTTTCAAGAACCAGAGGTCAGATGGTCACATACTGAACACGGGATCCAAAGTGAAAGAGAGAGAGATAGAAAGCCCCTCCAGAGCACCTACATAAATACACTGATTGTAGACCATACCCTAGGAAAGGGCATAACTTGAGTAAGGGTGGGACTTGAGTCACATCCTCCTGAGTGGCTGTGACTTAAGATATACGCCCATACTAATCCCGCTTCATGAATTTATAGAGGTTAGGATTTACAAACATAAAGTGGAGGATAACTAGGATAATTACATCAGAACACAAAATGGAGGACAACCATCCAATACTGGAATCATGGCCTAGCCAAGTTAACACACAACCTCAACCATTACAGGTTTCGCATACCTTATTTGTATAAACCCACTCAATCATTGTGTGTGAGTCACAAAGACCATGGTTAGAAGGGCCATATTAAGTAATTCACTGCATTGCTGATGAGAAGAACAGATAAGGAGATAGTCACTTCACTATTACTTACTTAGAGCTTTTGGCTACAAAGCATTTACTCATCCATAAGTAAGTTAGAATAGATCCAAGGTTATGCATAATATTTTAAATTTCTCACTAGTTTAACTTAAAATTGCTTAGTCAAATAACTATTGATTGGTGAGCTAGCACCACATTCTGATTCTATTCTTGTGTTTTAATTTGTTAATTATCACAGTTAAAAAAAAAAAGTTAAGAGGAAAACCTTTTAATGTTACTATCCAGAAAATGAGTAATTTCTTCATGTTTCCATATGACATAGCTTATTTACTACTTATATATACATACACCACCTTGAATATCCTTGTGGCTCTATACGCATGAATGCATGCACTTTGTTTTCTGTACTTCAGCATTCAGATCTAATGTCACCTTAACCACAAATCACATTCTATTACTTAGTTATGAACAGCACGTGTGCATTTCCAAAATACGTATTCCTTGTTTAAGGTCTTTGAACCTCAAATAATTTTATTTATGCTATTTTGAACTGCCAGAATCTATTGAAACTGTTAGAACTTAGTTTGTTTATATCTAATATAAAGATAACTGAATAAATAATCCATGGTGACTTGGAAAAAGAAAAAAAAAAAAAAGATTATCCCAATAGAAACAACTAGGTGGAACAGAAATTAAATCATGCTTGTTCTGTCTCCTTCCATTAGTCAGAAATAAGTCACTAAGGCTAACTCTTATTCAAGGGAAGGTAAAGTAGACCCAAGCTCCATGGAAGGAGTATGATTTCCTAAAATATTTAAGGCAATCACAGTCAGCCTTCTGGCCACAGAATATTTACATTTTTCTCACATGCTAAGTACACTCCAACCCTCCCAAGATCCTCCAAAGTCTCAACTATTTTATACTAATCAGTCTCAAATTCAAGCTTCAGGATCTTGTCATCTAAATAAGATTCAGGGACAGATGAGGTTTCTTGGATACAATTACCTTAATACTGCTCTTTGAGTATTATTTCTTTCATTTGAGAGTCTTATAAATTGAAGATTCAATATATCTACCTCCAAAAATCTAAATGTCCAACATCCATTGCTGACTAGTTGATTCCGACTCACAGCAACCCTGTAGGACAGAGTAGAACTGCCCCATATGGTTTTCAAGGCCTTTGGAGGCAGACTACCACATCTTTCTCCCACAGAGCGACTGGTGGGTTCACAGTGCTGACCTTTCAGTAAGCAACCTAGCTCTTAACTATTGCATGACTAAGGTTCCTCAACGTCCAATAGAGAGATCAATATAAAATAACCACTGTAGACACTCTGATTCTGAAGAGGAAAAGGGCACAAAGCAGTCACTGGTCAGAAGCAATCTGAGACTCAGCTGGGTGCATGTTGGTAGGTTCTTGATTAGGGTTCCGTTCTGTCGGCTGGGAATAATCCAACTCTTTGTCCCATTATCTGGGATTTTGGTTCTGCCCTTTGTCCCATTATCTGGGATTTTGGTTCTGCTCTTTGCCTTCTTGTAGCCTGTATTCTCAGCTGAGTAATTTTCTCAGCCTGCTTCCTGTTCACCAAAGTTTGGGGGTACAGATTAACCTATTTTGTTGTATTTATATCCTTTTTAGTATAAATGGCAATATTCTCACTAATGCCACTTTTTAAACACTCTTTGAGTTTTTCTTTCTTTTTTTTTTTTGAGTTGTCTAAGTATTACTGAAGTTCATCACATTATGGGATTCTTGGAAACGTTATGGATTAATGGAGATACTCGAGATATGGTCTGAATAGGTTATTATTTTTTTTTTCTTGACAATTTTCTGAGCCATTAATTAAAGGTTTTACAATCACACTCTTGTCTTTGTTTCTAGAGCATGTTTTCCTGAGAGCACTCTGGATATGATATTTGCTTGGAAAATGTTTCTTAATTTGAGAATTTTTGCCATCTGAGGAGGTTAGGGATGAAAAATAGTTTCATTTTTGAATCCGGCCAAATCTTGGTTTTGTTTATATTTTATCTCATCTCTCTCCTCTCTTACTTTATACTATAGGAAGCTAGAAAAATCCAAGAAGCTCCATCAACATTGCCTGACCATATTATTAACTAAATCATTGTTACGTTTTGATTTTGTCATGTTACCTCAGGGGCAATGTTGCTAAGCTTTCCACAACTGTATAACGGAGGGCCCTTTTCCTTTAGATTCAAAAGACATTTTTCTTCTGTGGAACAACCCACTTGAATTTTAGTAGCATAAAATAACAGTCACCTGTTTTTATTGTTGTTTTTTAATCATCTCTCATATTTCTGTGGGTTGACTGTGCTCAGCTAGGTGGTTCTCAGTTATGGTGTCTCAGGTACTTAAAGTCAGATGATAGCTGGGACTAGAAACATCATAAAGGTTTCCTCATTCATGTATCTGGTAGTTGTTGCTGGGTGTAAGCTTGAACCCCTGCAGGGGCTATCAGCCAGGAAAATATGCATGTGGTCTTTCCGTACAGTATGGGATTCCTGACAGCATGGTGGCTGTGATCATCCCAATAGATAAAGCAGGAAGAAGCCACTTTGCTTTTTTCGAATGTACACTTTGAAATCATACTGTGCATTTTTTTGTGTTCTATTCATTGGAATAAAAAAAAAATTATTCATTTGAACATGTATTGAAGACAGTCCTTTCTCAAGAGACGGTGAATCTTAGACTACGACTCTAGAAAGTAAGAATGTGAAAGGATTTGTGAACATATTTGAAAACCACCAGAGATACATACAGAAATCTTTATTTTGCTATTCTGAAATATTTCCATTCCAGATTTCCTAAATTTAAAAATTCTGACTTTCACCTCTTCATACTTTTGAAGCTTGTTCTTTGCGAATTCCTCATTTTTCTGCTCCAGATCAATATTGACACCTTTACTTGTATCTCTTTTTCTATTTAATATTTCTATTGTAATTTTTTAAAAGTTCATATATTACAATTTGAATTTCACCATTTCAGTCTTCATAATTCACTAAACTAATTCCCGTGTTCCCATTTTCCGTTTTTATTTTTTTCAGTGTCAACTATTATTTTTAATTACTAGGAACTCCAATTGTTTTTTCCAAAACAATCTTGCCTGGATTGATGCATAAAATATTTTATTATTATCTCTTTAATAATATGCTCATGAACACAATCAAGTTCTGGAGTTCCCAATATTCACAATGTTATCCATAACTTGTTATTATCCACACAGTCAAATGTCTTTGCATAGCCAATAAAACATCTTTCTGGTATTCTCTGCTTTCAGCCAGGATCCATCTGCCATCAGCAATGATACCCCTGGTTCCACATCCTCTTCTGAGTCTGGTTTGAATTTCTGGCAGTTTACTGTCAATATACTGCTGCAGCCACTTTTGAATTATCTTCAGCAAAATTTTACTTTCATGTGATATTAATGATATTGTTGAATAATTTCTGCATTCAGGTGAATCATCTTTCTTGGGAATAGGCATAAATATGGATCTCTTCCAGGTAGCTGTCTTCCAAATTTATTGGCATAGACAAGTGACCATTTACAGTGCTATATGCATTTGTTGCAACATCTCAAATGATATTCGGTCAATTCCTGGAGCTTTGTTTTTCACCAGTGCCTTCAGTACAGCTTGGACTTCTTCCTTCAGTAACATCAGTTCCGGTCAAGAGGCAGTTGTTCAAACAGAACAAGGGGATACTGTGTGGTTGAAAGTCAGGAAAGGTGTGCATCAAGGTTGTATCCTTTCACCATATCTATCCAATCTGTATTTGATCAAATAATCCCAGAAGCTGGACTCTATGAAGAAAAACAGGGCATCAAGATTGAAGGAAGATGCGTTAACAACCTGTGTTATGCAGATGACAAAACTTTGCTTGCTGAAAGTGAAGAAGACTTGAAGCACTTACTGATAAAGATCAAAGATCATAGCCATCAGTATGGATTACACCTCAACATAAAGAAAACAAAAATCCTCACAAGTAGACCAATAAGCAACATCATGATAAATGGTGAGAAGACTGAATTGTCAAGGATTTCATTTCACTTGAATCTGCAATCAATGCCTGTGGAAACAGCACTCAAGAAATGAAAAGTCACATTGTGTTGGGCAAATCTACTGTAAAAGACTTTTTTAAAGTGTTGAAAATCAAAAATGTCACCTTGAAGACTAAGGTGTGCCTGATCTAAGCCATTACATTTTCAATCACCTCACACCCATGTGAAACCTGGACAATGAATAAGGAAGACTGAAGAAGAATTGAAGTCTTTGAATTACCACATTGGTGAAGAATTTGAATATACTATGAACTGCCAAAAGAATGAACAAATCTGTCTTAGAATAACCACAACCACAATGCTCCTTAGAAGCAAGGATGGTGAGACTACATCTCAAATTCTTTGGACATATTATCAGGAAGGATCAGTCCCTGGAGAAGGACATCGTAGTTGGTAAAGTAGAGGGTCAGCAAAAAAAAAAAAAAAAAAGGGAGACCCTCAAGGAGATGAATCGACACAGTGGCTAACAATGGGCAAAAGCACAGCAAAGATTGTGAGGATGTCACAGGATTGGGCAGTGTTTTGTTTTGTTGTGCATGGTGTTGCTACGACAATACCTAAAACAACAACAATAATATGACATTATTTATAGGAGCTCTGGTGGCACAATGGTTAAATGCTTGGCTGCTAAACAAAAGGTCGGTGGTTCAAACCCACTCAGCAGCCCTGTGGCTGAAAAGACCTGGCTACCTGCTCCCATGAAGGTTAAACCAAACCCAACCCATTGCCGCCAACTCTATTCTGACCCTTAGAGACCTTATAGGACAGAGTAGAGCTTGCCCCACATGCTTTCCAAGGAGCACCTGGTGGATTCAAACTGCAGGCCTTTTGGTTAGCAGCCGAGCTCTTAACCACTACCCCATCAGGGTTTCAGAAACCCTATGGGGCATGCTTATTACATGGCACCCAACAAGAACAACAGCAACATACTATTTATTGTATTAACTAAACACTATTTTATTGTAACAGACACATATATGCTTACATGTACATATACATATAATTTGCCTTGTCTCCACAATTACGTGTTTTTTTTTTTCTGTTTACCCAGTTTAGTTTCCTCTTTTTATGTTGATGGTTTCCTGAATATTAAATTCTTGGTTGTCAGTTCAAATGAAAGATCACTCACTTGAAAAAAACAAAGTCCTTCTCTTGGAAGAGGAATAAATTATCTTTAAAAGTTTCTTATCTAAAATGGGAATGCAGGTGGACCGAAGTTGGTTAAGCTTTGTGTTGATTTATATATGGAGCTATCATTTTGGAAGAAATGGTTCTCTGTCCATCACGGCAGCCAAATCTTGCCTAAGGCTCTAACCTAACAGTCTGTTAAACATGAAAATCCATTCTTAAGCATCCAGAGAAATCACTATATATATGGAAACCCTGGTGGCTTAGGGGTTAAGTGCCAGGTGCTCCTTGGAAACTCTATTGGGCAGTTCTACTCTGTCCTATAGAGTTGCTATGAGTCAGAATCAGCTCAATGGCAGTAGGTTATGGCATATATATATGAAATACACATTTATTTTCTTTTTCGATTCTGACTCATAGTGACCCTATAGGACAGAGTAAAACTGTCCCATAGAGTTTTCAAGGACTGCCTAGTGAATTCAAACTGCTGACCTTTTGTTCAGCAACTGTAGCTCTTAACAACTACACCACCAGGGTTTCTAATCACTACATATAAATATATATGTATATATATTTTCTACATGATATCCAGCTACTATGAACAGTTTGGGTCCTCAGGGAACAGATGCTAAGACCAAAACAGCAGTGCAAGAGATTTTTTGGGAGGGAAAGATTCTGAGCGTGATATGGATATGACTTCTATGAAGAGAGAGGCTTCACCAAAGAAGACAGTCAGACAGCTAACAGATACGCGAGGAAATGCTCACTATCATCAGCCATTAGAAAAATGCAAATCAAAACTACAATGAGACACCATCTTACTCCAACAAGGCTGGCATTAATCCAAAAAAAAAAAAAAACACAAAATAATAAATGTTGGCGAGGTAGTGGAGAGACTGGAACACTTATACACAGCTGGTGGGAATGTAAAATGGTACAACCACTTTGGAAATCAATTTGCTGCTTCCTTAAGAAGCTAGAAATAGAACTACCATACGATCCAGCAATCCCACTCCTTGGAATATATGCTAGAGAAACAAGAGCCTTTACACAAACAGATATGCACACCCACATTTACTGCAGCACTGTTTACAATAGCAAAAAGATGGAAGTAACCTAGGTGCCCATCAATGGATGAATGGATAAATAAATTATGGTACATTCACACAATGGAATACTATGCATTGATAAAGAACAACGATGAATCCATGAAACATCTCATAACATGGAGGAATCTGGAAGGCACACTAAGTGAAATTTAAAAAAAACCCAGTGCCGTTGAGTAGATTAAAGTGAAACCAGGCAGTTGCAAAAGGACAAATATTGTATGAGACCACTATTATAAGAACTCAAGAAATGGTTTAAACACAGAAAATATTCTTTGATGGTTAGAGAGAGGTAGTCACTAATTAGTTAGTAGACAAGAACTATTTTGGGTGAAGGGAAAACCATATACAATACAGGAGAGGTGGAACAACTGGACTAAACCAAAAGCAAAGAAGTTTCCTGAATATAACCAAATGCTTCAAAGGCCAGAGTAGCAGGGATGGGGGTCTGGGGACCATGGTTTCAGGGGACACTTAGGTCAATTGGCATAACAAAATGTATTAAAAAAACATTCTGCATTCCACTTTGGTGAGTGGTGTCTGGGGTCTTAAAAGCTGGCAAGCGGCCATCTAAAATGCATCAATTGGTCTCAACCCACTTGGAGCAAAGGAGAATGAAGGACACCAAAGATACAAGGTAATGATGAGCCCAAGAGACAGAAAAGACCACATAAACCAGAGACTACTCAGCTTGAGACCAGAAGAACTAGATGATCCTTGGCTACAACCGATGACTGCCCTGACAGGGAATATAACAGACAATCCCTGGTGGAGCAGGAGAACAGTGGGATGCAGACCTCAAATTCTCATAAAAATGATCAGACTTAATGGTTTGACTGAGACTGGAAGCACCCCAGAAGCCATGGTCCCTGGACCTTCTGTTAGCCAAAGACTGGATCCATTCCCAAAACCAACTCTTCAGACAGAGACTGGACTGGAATATAAGACAGAAAATGATACTGGTGAGGACTGACCTTCTTGGCTCAAGTAGACAAATAAAGCTACATGGGCAGCTCCTGTCTGGAGGTGAGATGAGAAGCCAAAGGGGGACAGGGGGCAGGAACTGGCTGAATGGACACAGGGAATAGAGGGTAGAGAGGAGGAGTGTGCTGTTTCATTGGGATAGAGCAACTAAGAGTACATAGCAAGGTGTATATAAGTTTTGTATGAGAGACCGACCTGATTTGTAAACTTTCACTTAAAGCACAAAAAAAAAAAAAAAAAAAAGAGAGAGACAGAGACACAGAGAGAGGGAAGGAAGAAGGGTAGGTCACGGAAAGTCTCAGACTGCAACGGAGCACTGAGAAATTTTGAGTAGACTAAAGGAAGGTCCAGAACAAAGATTGCTTTAGAGAGTCGTGCACTGTGCAGGAATGCTCTGCTCTAGTTCCTCTACCACTCTCAGTCATTGGCCTGGAGCATGCCAAGGAAAGCTTGGCCTCAGAATAAATGCTGCAGTGAATCCTAAGGGCACAGTAGCTGGGCTGTTAGTTAAAATTACTCCACAAGGCAGCCTCTTTTGAGAAGTGAGAGCTCAGTGATGTTCTGTGTTATGAACCGTTGATACGTATTTCAAGAAGATTTTAGGATTTATTATTTATAACATTTCTTCTACAATTAAGGTGTATCAATTGTATTAAATCTGAAAAGCTTCTGAGGTAGAGATATTTAAGTTTAGTTAATTTCATGCAATTGCCATGAAATTGATCATATATAACCAGCAATTTAGAATTCTAAGCTGATTAATTCCAAGAGGGCTTATCTTCCTTATTAAGACCTGGCTTTCATGTCTGGTATCTAATCAGGAACGGTATTGAGAGAAGAGAAAATGCCATTTGGTATCTCTGGAATAGGAGAAAGGTAAAGCATTGGAAGTTGGTAGCACAGTACTGATTTTTGAAGATGGTAATTTAAATGAGTATTAATGAAATCCACAGTTTCGTTTTCTCCATTCTAATTTGAACACCCAACAAGCCTTTCTAGTCTATATTTTTCTCACTGATTACTCATTTACAGAGTACAAAATTACCTACTTTGATCCTGTCTGTACACATTGTTAAAACAGAAAGGTGTTTAAATAGTTTCCAAATTTAAGTGCGGAATTGTTTTCCATTTAGTTATCCTTCTCATATATTTTTATCCCCTTTTCTGCCTTATATACCTGTCTATTTTTTAACCTGTGACAATTTAAGAAGCTTAGTTGCTGGCTGGAAGCAAAGAGCATATTTCTATTTTTGTTTGGTATATTTTACAACACTGAATGTTAACTGTTGAGATTGCATTTTGCCCTTTCTTTGTCACTGGCCTACTTAGTGTTTGAATGGCTTGACCCAGATATAAAATTTACATTTACATTTCCAAAATTACAGCTCCTTGTTCAAATTAATGTGAAGCATACCCAACATCATTTCCCTCTGCATATGCTCTAGAGTATAAAACATAGTCCAGGACATGAATTCACATTACTGTCAAGTAGTATTTAATATAAATAATAAATATCTCCTAAGCACTGTATTTTAAATGGTCATTTTAGAAGAATGATTCAGTAATTTGATGTTCAATGAGTTATTTCATTATATTAAATGAGCATATATTGGATATTTTATTACTGAATAAGATATCACTGTCTGATATAGCTTTAGAGAAACTTAAATTTGGTCTGGATAAGTGAAAGAAATGAAAAGAAAATGCAATTCCACTTGACTTTGTAGTGGGGTTGGAGCCGTATGACATGGGTCCTTAACTTGCTTTGCCACTCAGTTAACTTGTGAGCTTGTACTTAATATCGCCATTCCTCTTTTTCTTCTGTAAAATGGCAGAGAAGGCAGAAATGGGTGTCTTTAAGATTTACTGTGCTACATACTTGCACATCTATTTTCCCCTGGGTCAGCATATTGTTTTTAATTTAATTAAAATTGTTAAGATTCTAAAAAGTCTTAATTTTCAAAAAGCCACAGAAGCATATAATTGTTTAATGACTAAAGTTAATTTACTTTCTATTTTCCTTATTAATAATTCATCTACAGTTGGAATTTGAGGTAGTCTACCCATAAATCTAAAAACCAAAACTGTTACCATCGAGTCAATTCCTACTCATAATCAATTCGTCTAATGAATATTCAGAAAAGAGCAAAAAGATTCAAGTTACTTCTGAGTGCATATTTGGTAACTGAGACAATATGAGAAGCTTAAATAAGTATGTTTCTTCACACTCTTGTGGAAAGGCAAAGTCCATATTTTCATTTTTAGTTTTTATATGTGAGTGACCTTCTTGTGGTCAACTGAAATTTAAAAAACCTTACATCATTGACGTAACAGCAAGCTCTCACCAATGCTGACGAGCTATCTGTCATCCTGTTAGTACATATACTGACATTATTGGAACCTTTTGTACAGTAGAGGAAAGAACAAAGAAAATAATTGACTACAGATAAGTATAGACATTTGGCTTTCATAAATAAAAAAGTATAAATTCAACATGAGATTAAGAATCCTGAAATCATATGCACTCGAAAACATAGCTTAAAAATATACAAAGCATCAGAACTAATAATAAATAAAACCACAATTATAATTGTATAATTTTGTGTATCTCTAAAAATACCTGAAAGAAAAAGCAGAGAAAAAAAAATTAATAAGGATGTCGAGAATCTGAACAACCAAATTAAAATTTTTCATAAGGTACTCAAATATATGTTAGTATGGTAATACAAAACAAAGCCACAAATAGACATCATTACTGTAGAGACACCTTAAGAGATGACATATCCATCTGCCAGCTTTTGAGAACAAGGAGAAGCCAGTGACTGCTCGCTGCACAGATGCAAAGGTCTGGCCCCTTTCCTCATTTGGGGTTATCTCTCAAGTGCTATCCAAGCCCCAGAGCCCCACATAGGATTGCACTATGTATCAGTCTCTCTTTCTACCCATTCCTCCATCCCTAACTTTCTTTAAGGTGTTTCTCCTGAGAATACTACTCAAGAAAGCTGTTGCATGACATTCTCCTTATTAGACTTTGCTTGCAGATAACCAATTTTGGGATAATTAGTATCAGAATTAGGATGATCCTGGGAGGCAATTTTTACAACGTGATTTTGGAAATATACCACTTGTTGGCTGGCTATATCCCTTCAATCAGTGGATCTACCAGTGAAATTGTTAAAAATTTTCACCAGTGAAAGGAAAACACTGGCTAAAGAAATTTCTCTGAGACTAGACAGGTATGCAGGAATTTTAATTATAATGACTATACAATTGATGGTTGCTGGGAAACATTTTGGATCCGTTGAAAAGAGAGAATGTCTGGTCCGAGATATTTAATAATCATTTTGAGGGGAAAAATATGGAAGTCCAAAAGCATCCCTCACAGGATTTAAGGAAACTTTTATCTTCCGTAGATGCAAAACAGACAGGGTGGAGGTCTCTTCATCAGATAACAGATTTGAGCTTGAAGAATGGCTCATATGTGGAAACCGAGAAATGGGTTATGGTTTTTAAAATTAGTAAATTATCCTCCGTAATTCTTTATTGTATAAATTCACTAATACCTTTGTTGACTACTCATTTACTTTATCTCTGGAAGACCATTTTCTATTAACTATTTCCATAAATTTCCATGGGTTGGGACCCGAGTTGCCATGGAAATAGTTCAATTGATGGCAATAATTTTGCCCACCTTGCTTCTGTGGGTTATGACTCACCACTTGATCTTACTTATTTCAGGATTCTATATTCCTCCTGAAATAAGAAGTCCAAAATCTTTAATAGCATCTCCTACCATCAGCACTGGACTACAGTGAACCACAATTGAGTTTCTTAGTGAAGTCGTTGAATTCCTTATTGCTCTAATAAATGGAATGTCCTCCTGGTCCTCCAATGGAAAGTAGTCGGTTATTGGGTTTTCTGGCATTTGGTGTAATATCCACTCTAGCATGCTCACTTATCTGAGTCTTTAGCATTTTTTTTTCCTGTCCACCATGAAAGTTCTAGCACTTCTGACTCATTTAATGTATGCCGTTTTCCCCTTCCCCCCAGTCAAGTTCTTGAGAGCTATCTGAGCAGTATATTAGCACTGTCTGCCAAGATGCTTGCCAAGGTGTTAAATTTTCTATCACTGGATATTACCTCTATATGTACAAAACCCACTGCTGTCGAGTCGATTCCGACTCGTAGCGACCCTATAGAACAGAGTAGAACTGCATCATAGAGTTTCCAAGGAGCTATATGTACAGTATATGCAAATTTATACTGCATGCTCCTTGATCCATGTCCTCAGACAAAGTCCCTGGATTACTCTCTCAGATTCTGCTTACATATAAAGAGATTTTGCAGCTCCTTTGGCATATAGTTACTTTTCACAACACAGTCAGGTTGTGTTTGGATTTAATCCTTATCATTGATTTGATTACCAGGAAAAGAGATAGGGAAAATATTTTCTTAAAAGTAAACATCATTTGCCTATGGGGGAGACGTCATAATCTATCAATGAAGAGTGGGCTTCTTCTTCATATCTAATACATTCAGGAATACATTGAAGGGAGCCTGGTATACAAGTTTCAAGTGTTAGGGCCCACACCTTCTCTATTAGGACTTTGGCTTAAGATACCTATTGGGACTTAGAATTCAACTTTTTCTTAATTTCTGTTGCTGAAATTTAAGTTCTGAGCCTAGACCTGGGAACCAAAATGGCAGAAGAATAGGATTTCACCATCACTACCAGTGGCCCATTGGGTAATTTGCGCTTTCCCCTCCCCTACTTTGGGCAATATAGATCCAAATGTTCTTCTCAAAATGGGATTTTTTTTTTTTTTTTTTTTTAACTGGGAGACACAGTGAGAGTACCACTTAACTTTAGGTATGGTTGCTGCCTGGTCATTTAAGCCTCTTCGTGCCAAGAGGTCATCAGGTAAGGAATGAAACCACTGTAATGGTGGGGGCAATTGGCCTTCATCATCAGGGAAAGGTAGAGTTGCTGCTCTACAGTGGGGAAAAGGAGGGATGTTTTCAGTGCTCAGGTGACCCACTGATGCACAGTTGGAGCTCACGTGCCCAACTTTTAACTGTAAATTCACACACAAATAGAATAACCACAGCATGAGGAGATGAAGGTATCTGGGGACCAGCCCTCCTTAATAATGGGTGCCTGAGTCCTCCCACTAGGCATCCTACCAAGATCAGTTTAAGTGCTAGACAAGGATGAGAGAGAATTTGCCTTGAGATCAGTTGCAGCTTTGGGCTGTGGTTTCCCCTTTAACTGTTATAAGTTTCTCAAAAACAATACCAAATAGAATCCTTTTCCCAGATGGGACTAACTTTCTATGAGAAGCAGATGAATGTACACGGTGCAAGGTAGTGATTATAGTGGATAATATTGGGTACCACCTTTACACCTTCCTCTGCCCTGATGTGTTCATGCCTCAGTAGCTTGGAGAATAAACTCCAGATTTTTCAATCTGCGTCCCTCTCTGAGAATTGCTCTTGGCCACAGACAATTGTCTCATTCAGAGTTAAATTTTCTCTCAGGGATCTTGCCTTCAATGTTTGGCTAATGTTGTGATACAAAGAGCAGTTCCCTTGCCTCAATTTCTAACAATCTTGGTGCCATTCTAATTTAAGACCTTCCCACAGGAAGGCATGAGAAACCCAGAAGCCTAAAAAGGAAAAAAAGGATGAAATATTTGAATAGTTTATAAAAAATGCAGAATAATTAATGGCAATGAGTAGGTGCTGGTATTTTCCTCAGGGGGTGAGTAGATGAATATAAAATTATTTATGAAAATATCATAAATACACTGACATTTCAGTATCACAACACGTGACTATCATGTCCTGTATGATGT
Source organism: Elephas maximus indicus (assembly GCF_024166365.1). Lineage (NCBI taxonomy): Eukaryota > Metazoa > Chordata > Mammalia > Proboscidea > Elephantidae > Elephas > Elephas maximus. The sequence continues at coordinate 83,392,323 of NC_064832.1, forward strand.
ATTAGATGTAAGACAAATTAATATTTAGTAAAGTATTTAAAAGAACTAAGTGGATATTCCTAGAATGTTTAACTTGTGATCTTTTTGCTATCTTCTCTGAAAAGCTAGTTTGTATTAATCGTTATGCCCATTTTGTATTTTACATGCAGTTAGGTGTGCTTTACACTCCTTTAAATTCACTTATTAATAAAGGAATATGTTAGGTGAAGGAAATTCTGTAACCACTTTATGCCCTGGGTTACTAACCTAAACTGTCAAAAAAAAAAAAAAAAAAACCCTAAACTGTCAAGGCTGTACAAATTCCAGCTGAGCAGTCGTGAAGAAGCTACTTGCCGTATCAGCAGTACAACTCCAGGGAAGTTCCCTTTTTCCTATGTGAGCAACCTGAAACAGCACAAAATTTTGCATAAGTAAAGTGTGTAGGCAAAGCGGATGTTATAATGATTGTCTCCTACAGAAGAAGGGAATCACTGCACTGTGAAACTGAACAGCAACGCTACAATGATGATTAGCCATAGGCCATGTACTTGCACAGGAAAACATTGGCAAGATCTCTAGACTGCCATTTGGCTCTATCTGACTTAATTGCCTTCCACAGATGAGCCCTAGCCATAGTCCTGTGCTCTTTATGCTCAGAGGTCATGCTGGCTGAGAGGCCAAAAGTAAATGCTATACTAAAACCCAAAATCCCATGGGGAGACAGAGATTTCCTACATGTACATTCCTTTGACCCCAGCTAGAAACCAAATAAGCTCTCACCTCTTCTAGTCTTCTAAATAGAAAACATATGAAATTAGATATTAGAACCAGTGCTAAATAAAATGCTCATATTCTATCAATATTCTAGCTCTAGGCAAAAAAAAAAAAGTCAGCAACTCAAAAAAGAACTGACTGTAAAAAAAACTAGTTAAATTGCACATATATATACATATATAATGTTAAACTCATTGTTTATCTATATGCATATGTATGTATATCTAAGTGTATGTATATATTTCTTATAAAACTTTATACAAAACTGAATATATCTATGCTGTCATATGGCAGTTGCTCAATAAATGTTTTTATTATTAAGTTTTAAGGAACTGTATGAACTGTTTATGTTGTATAAGTTTACATTTACTATATGAAGGTCTTAGGAGCAATGTTACATATTTGAGATGAACATTGAGAAAAAGTCAGTAACTTTGGTTCATAATCTCATCAAAATTTATTTAATGGGTGATTTTGAACAGGACTCCTTCTGAACCTCATTTTCTACACTTGTAAAGTAAGAGAGATATTGTTTAAAATCACTTCCAAAACTTAAGAAGATAATTTTAGAATTAGCTCTATTCATGGGATTATTTAGAGGATAAACAGAAATATTTTTTCCTACATTGTAAAGCGAACACCCTTGTGAATAAATTATTCTTTTTTTTTTCCATAGAATATGCTTTCTCAGCTGTTTTATTTGAGCATTGTGGATCCTCTCCTATATAGTACCTACAACAATTCTTTAGTAAAGCAACAGAATTAGAAGTTGCAGAAAGAAATAAACATTGGCAGCCAATTTTCAGTTTACTTAAGTGGAATTACAGTGAGCCTGTGAGAGTCAAAACCTGATGAGACCACCTTGTCTTTCATGGTCTTGCAAGTTTTCTGCATTTGACAAGGTGCAGTCTTACTAGTTTTTTTATCTCTCCTTTTAGTGGAAAATATTTGAGTTTTCCTTGTCTGACAGGTTCCGACTTTTGTGGGTTTTACTGTATCGATAGCATATTACCAATAACACTGAAAGACAACTCTGGTGCCATTTTGAGGATAACTACTCCATTTTATGAGGATCTAGTGATTGACATCCCTGAGTGGTACAAATGATTTGCTTTTGGGTACTAACTTAAAGGTTGGCAGTTCAAACCCACCCAGCGGTGCCACAAAGAAAGGCCTAGCGATCTGCTTCAATAAAGATTACAGCCCCAGAAAGCCTATGGAGCAGTTTTAGTCTGTAACACCTGGGGTCAGCAAGAATCAAAATGGACTCCACAAGAAGAGGTTTGGTTTTTTTGTTTGGTAGCAATTAAGAACAATAACCGACATCACGATAAATGGAGAAAAATGGAAAGTTGTCAAGGATTTCATTTTACTTGGATCCACAATCCATGCCTATGGAAGCAGCAGTCAAGAAATCAATGCATTGCGTTGGGCAAGTCTGTGGAAAAAGATCGCTTTAAAGTGTAAAAAAGCAAAAGCAAATATGTCACTTTTAGGACTAAGCTGCCCCTGACTCAAACCATGGTATTTTCATTTGTCTCATATGCATGCAAAAGCTGGACAACGAATAATGAAAACTAAGGAAGAATTGATGCCTTTGAATTATGGTGTCGGCAAAGAATGTTGAATACACTATGGACTGCCAAAAGAACGAACAAATCAGTCTTGGAAGAAGTACAGCCAGAACGCTCCTTAGAAGCAAGGATGTGAGGTTTTTTCTCACATACTTTGGACATGTTATCAGAAGGGACCAGTCTCTGGAGAAGGACATTGTCATGGATTGAACTGTGTCCCCCCAAAATATGCATCCACTTGGTTAGGTGATGATTCCCAGTATTGTGGGAATCCATTTTGTGATTGTAATTTTATGTTAAAGAGGATTAGGGTGGGATTGTAACACCCTTACTAAGGTCACATCCCTGATCCAACATAAAGGGAGTTTTCCTGGAGTGTGGCCTGCACCACCATTTACCTTGCAAAAGATAAAAGGAAAGAGAAGCAAACAGAGAGTGGGGACCTCATACCACCAAGAAAGAAGCATCAGGAGCGGAATGCATCCTTTGGACCCAGGGTTCCTACACAGAGAAACGCCTAGTTCCAGGGTAAGATTGATGAGAAAGACCTTCCTTCAGAGCTGACAGGGAGAGAAAGCCTTCCCCTGGAGCTAAAATGCTGAATTTGAACTTCAAGCCTACTAGACTGTGAGGAAATAAATTTCTCTTTGTTAAAGCTGTCCACTTGTGATATTTCTGTTATAGCAGCACTAGATAGCTAAGACAGATATCATGTTTGGTAAAGTAGAGAGTCACCGAAAAAGAGGAAGATCCTCAACAAGATGGACTGACACAGTGGCTGCGACAATGGACTGAACCATAACAAGGACTGTGAAGATGGCTCAGGACTGGGCTGGGTTTGATTCTGTTGCACATCGGGTCTGTATGAGTGGGAACTGACTTGATGGCATCTAACAACAGCAACAGTAATTGAGACGTAAGTAGCATCTTTGATCTAGATTAATAGAAGACATATATTTTTTTAAAAACTATTTTTTTTCTTTGTTTCAGCATTTATCAATAGGCTTCTATGTTCCACATATCGGACTGGCTTATAAAGATGACTACGTCATGATTCTTTTTCCAAAGATATCAGATTTTAATTGGAAACCTGAATAATTACAATGCAGCAGGTATTATAGGAGCTATGGGAACAAAAAGATGAGAGATATACTCAGCAAAGACTTGGGAAATATTAATAGATGAGGTTTTGATAAAGCAGCATTTTGTGCACCAGGTGACCAAGAACACAAAAGTCATTTTAGGCTGGAGAAAATTAAGTGCAAATACTCACATATAGGGGGAAATTAAATGCAAATTCTCCGATGTGTAAACATGAAGTGTTCACAGAATTACAAATTGCTTTGAAGTCTATCAGGGAAAGTTGAGTTAATTGCTACGTTATGGAATTGGTTTTATTTCCTGTCTACCTTAGATCTTTACCTTTGCAACCTACATAGTAAATTGGTTTCTTGTGTTTTTCCAACTGATAGGATAGTGACTGTCTTAGTTATCCAGTGCTGCTATCACAGAAATATCACAAGTGGATGGCTTTAACAAAGAGAAATTTGTTCTCTCATGATCTAGGAGGCTAGAAGTCTGAATTCAGGGTACCAGGTCCAGGGAAATGCTTTCTCTCTCTTTTTGCTTTAGGGGAAGTTCTGAGACCAGCCAGAAACAGAAAAAGACCTTAAACAACAAGTTGTGTCAGTAAAAATTTTCTAGAAAATGAATAGCTTTAACCACAAAGCATTGTTTACCCCCTTTAAAGGGCAGTTAAAGTTTAAGCACGATGGTTTCCACTTCTTCCTAATCTTCCCATTTACAGTTGTTTTTCAGGTCAACCAGCTGGAGCCAGACACCCACGCATGGGCTGTGAGACCATAAGTGGCCTGAAGTTGAACCTGAGCTCTAAAAGTCATGTCAAGAAACCAAAATACTCATGCCAAGGCACTAAAAGTCACTGAACTTACTGTATCAGTGACAAGTGAGCCCATTTCAGAAGTGTGGGATCCATCGACTACTACCGTGCCAATCCCTAGTCCTGTCCTACAATAAATGTGCATGCTATTTCCTAGAAATTTAATGAATATGTATGACCTCCTCTTTCCAGTGTAGCAAAAAACTTTCTCCAGTCCTTTGTTCAGAGAGGTAGTCCTTTGATAGAGAGAGTCCTTTGATAGAGAGACAGTCGTTTGAGAGTGATCTCCATGTCTCCTTACTTGTCAAAAGTAATAAACTACGCCTTGCTTTAAATTCACTTGACTCTTAGTTATTTTTAAAGAGAGCACAAGCATGAATCCATTGTGTTCGATAACAGGACATTGTCATCAATCTCCCCCAGTCAAGGAGCTTCTCAGCACAGGGACACTGGGTCCAAAAGATGTGCTGTTTTTCTGGCTCTTGTTTCTTGGTGGTATGAAGTACTCCTGTCTCTCTGCTGTCTTCTTTCTTTTATATCTCAAAAGAGATTTGCTTTAGACAAAACCTAATCTTGTAGATTGAGTCCTGATTTATTAACATCCCAGCCACCCAGTGCCGTGACTACCCCTTATTCCACCTCATTAATATCATTGAGATAGGATTTACAATGCATGAGAAAATCACATCAGATGACAAAACAGTGGACAAACATAATACTGGGAATCATGGACTAGCCAAGTTGACAGATATTTTGGGGGGACACAATTCAATCTACACAGTGGCTGTTCAGAGAACTGTGGTAATTTGTCATTGTATATTTTTCCTAAGTTTGGATCCTAGAATGGGAAAAAGTCCCATGATCTGTCATCCCCATTGCTTAGTGCTTGGAGAAGGGAGAGAGAAGAGGCATCACAGATGTGGTAAAGTTGACTGGATTTCTAAAAGTGATAGGTAGACAGAAAAGTATTTTGAAGAATAATTTAGAAAACAATCCATACGGCAGTTTCATGTGCAGCATAGATGCCAGGAGGGAAACCTGAGTGACAAAGGTGAGGGCTTTGAATAAGATATTATTTAAAAAAAAAAAAAGAAGAAGAATGGAGAAAAGGAATGCTCAAGAGATGTTTAAGACATATAGTCCATAAGCCTGGAAATATTTCATACTAAGTGACCAGGGAGATGTGTGTGGATGTCTGCTAGTGACTAGACATGTGCTCCCCCCATTTTTTTTTTTACTTATAACTAAGTTTTATAATAGGTTTAGACACTATTTTTACTTGTGTGTTTAGAATTGGGGAAAAATAAAACCTGGTGTTTTCCCAGATTTTTGCCAATATATTAATTGTAAAAACTCTTCAATTTGCCTGAATTGACTTGATATCAATAATTATATATTTTTAAAATCATCTTGTTTATTGAATGTTTAATATATACCAGGTATTATGCTAAATTCTTTATAGATATTATATTTGTTCCCCACTGAACACTATGGAGTAATTATTTTTATTATTTTAATACATTTTTAATTTTGCAAATTTAAAGATAAGTTGCAAAACTAATTCAGAGTTCTCATATATCTCACATCCAATATCCATTGCTATTCACATCTTACTTTAACATGGTTCTTTTGTCAAAACTAAGAAGACAACATGCGTTAGTATCAGCTAAACCTGGGGCTTCATTTAGATTTCACTACTTCTAAATTAATGCTCTGGTTTTGTTCTAGGATCTCACCCAAAAAACCACATCACATGAGTTTTCAGTTTCCTGTGTTCTGTGAGTTTCTCACTCTTTTAGTGTTTTTCATGAGCTTTGGAGTTTTAAAGGCCAGGCATATGGTAGAATGTCTCTCTTTTTGGATTTGTCAGAGTTTTCCTCAAGGCTAAAATTGGGGTTATGAGCTTTGGGGAAGTGTATGACAGATGTGCAATGCCCATTTTATTACATTACCTCACGAGTGCATGCTATCCAAACGACATCACTGATGATGTCAGCTGCATCATTTGGTTAAGTTAATATTTGCCAGATTTCTGCATTTGTAATGGTACTATTTCCCCTTTCCACACTCTAATCTTTGGATGCAAGTCACTAAGTTAAAACACAAATAAGAGGGGAGGATAAGTTCCATCTTCTGGAGTTATCTGTTTATATTATTTTAATTTTCTTTAAGAAAGTTTTGTCCTTGCTCCCCCATTTATTTATTCATTAATATGTACATTTGTGTGTTTATTTTTTACTTTGGGTTATAATCCAATATCATGATATTTATTTTATTGTCCAATTTGTTTCAGCTTTGGCCATTTGGAGCTCCTTCATGCTGTCTCCTTTGTTCATTTTGATATATTGTCTTCCTTTTTTTGAGTAGTTTTTTTTTTTGTTTTCAGACACTAAAAGATGCTCCAGGAATTTTGCATTTTCCTTGTCCCAGCTCTAAAATCGGCCATTTTCCAAAGATGTCCAATTCCTTTTACTCAAGAATGTTATTTAAAACCAAGAACTGGGCACAGGATGTACTCATTTCTACTGAGATGCCATGGCTTCTAGGTCCTATCAGCAGACAACCAGAAAATATATGAATGTACACTAATCAATGTATTTCTGTATCTATCCATATCATATATATATATAAACACATATGTATACACTTAATGAGAAAGTTCATAAGTGAGGAGTACAAAAAAAAAAAACATTGCCATTGAGTCAATTCTGACTTATAGTGACCCTATAGGACAGAGTAGAACTGTCCCATAAGGTTTCTAAGGTACGGCTGGTGGATTCGAACTACTGACCTTTTGGTTGGCAGCTGAGCTCATAACCAGTTTACTACCAGGGCTGTAAGAGGGGAGTAGGTGTATATATATTTATATAGAACTACACTAAAAACAAGACACTATTATTTTTATTTCCATTTTACAGATAAGGTTTCTGAATTTTAGGGAAGTTAAGTAACTGGTCCAAAGTCTCCTTTGGTATAATTCTCATTTTTTCGAATTTTGCTTTAATTCTCACTTGATATTGCCATTATAAAAACAAACAAACATTTCCATCAGGTCAATTCTGGCTATAGAGAATTTGAGCAAATCTGAGTTTCAGTACTGGATCTGCTACCACAAACTAGGTGGTTTGAAACATGTTATTTCACCTCTCATTATCAGGTAAACCTTTTAGACGGTCTGTTACAGACATTCAACATGCACTATTCTAAGTTAAAATGCAGTTTCTTGTCTAATGGAAGGATTGGGCATTCAGGTTACAGGAAGCAGGAATATCAGTAAAGCTCTGAAGAAATGCTATGAAGGATAAAAAATACATCCTTATTTCTTCCAATTCTGCATCTTTCTTTCTCTGCACATGCTTTCTCACTGCAGAGTGATTTAATTTTAACATTTAAAGGTAAAATACTAATTTGACACTCTTGCTATCCCTGATCCTTAATTCAGGGAAACAATTTGATTGGCCCAGTTGAATGAAAGGTCCATCCATGTACCAGTCATCTATGAACTTTTACTAAAGAGATGACTCCTATGTGAGGATGGATTTCTACAGAAATGGCCATTTTGGCAAAACGGGACGTTCCTAAAAATTGAGTGTTCTATAATCATAATCATAATTGAAGCCTTACTTATCTTGTATGTTACAAGGGGATAATATTAGTATTCAACTTAACAAGATTATGACTAGTAATGTAATGAATTTCTACACACCAGCTTTACCAGTTCTTTTAAATTGCATACATTTGAGACACTATTATTATTAAAGGCACTAGGTAGAGATAGATCTGAAATCATATACATCCCTGTTGTTGTTAGTTGCCATCCAGCTGGCTCCAGTTCATGGTGACATTATGTATAACAGAACAGAATGCTGTCTGGTCCTGGTCCTGTGTCATCTTCTTGATCATTATGTTTAAGTCAATTATTGTTGCTATTGTGTCAGGCAATCTCATTGAGGGTTTTCCTTGTTTCTGGTGACCCTCTAGTTTATGAAAAATAATGTTCTTTTCTAGCAGTTGGTCTTTACTGGTTGTATGTCCAAAGTGTCAGGATCTTAGCTTCTTAAGAGTATTCTGGTTATATTTCTTCTTAGACTGATTTGTCCACTCTTCTGGCAGTCCATGGTATAGTCAATATTCTTCACCACCACTACCATAGTTAAAATTCATCAATTCTTCTGTTTAGTTTTTCATTGTCTAGTTTCTGCATATATATGAGGTTATTAAAAAAAGATGGCTTGGGTCAGTTGCACCTTAGTCATAAAAGTGTCTGTGCTTTTAAAAACTTTAAAGAGGTCTTTTGCAGTAGATTTCTCCAAAGTGTACCTTAATGACCCCTTTCTAAAACTCCCTTTTCTCCAGCGTTAACCAGTGTAGTTCAGGTTGATGTATACCATTCTCCAACTTTTTTTTTTTTTTACATTTATAAAATATGTACATTCTCTAAATATAGTTTTACTTTTCATATATTTTGAAATTTGGGAAGTAATGGCACCATGAAACACGTACTATCTTCATTTCACCTGTTAATTTGCCTGATTCCACTCAATATTATGGTTTTGAGATTTATCTATGTTGATATATATAGTTGTCTTCATTCTCCCATTCTTCTCAATGTTATCAGTAGTTTGTTATGATCCACACAACTGAAAATCTTTGCATAGTCAATAAAGTACAAGTAAATATCTTTATGATATTCTCTGTTTCAGCCAAGATCCATCTGACATCAGCAATGATATCTCTCATTCCAGTAAATAAAAGGTCACCCATAATCTTTTTTAGGTGAACACCAAAGGCTTTTCAAAAGATAATTGCCAGTTAACTTCTTTGTGCCTTAGTTTTCTCATATGTAAAAACAGTTAATAATACATAACTCAAAAGTTTGTTTTGAAGACAAATGATTGAGAGATGTATATTAAAGTACTGGAATCTGTCACACAGGAGAAGTTCGTTCAGTTAGTGCTAGATTCCATTGTTCTCTTGATGGTAAAGATATCTCTAGTTACATGGGGACAAAATATCAAGATACATTTGGTAGTTACAATTGCTATTAACCTAAAATTTTTCAACCCTACGATTTTGAGTTCAAAATGCTAAAGTGATATTACAACATACTGACTAATAACCCACTCCCACTGCTGTCGAGTCGATTCCAACTCATAGCGACCCTATAGGACAGGGTAGAACTGCCCAGTTGACTAATAACAAGAGCTCTGAATTTAGAAAACTTAGATAAAAATCTGGGCTTGATCACAAACTTAATTTTAATGTTGAAAAAAAATGTTATATGGTCTTCCCAACCACATTTCCTTATTTTAAAAAATTGAGAATAATTATACATCAATGAATGGGTCTAGAATTAAATGAGATGGTTCTTGAGAAGGACTTGGATGGTTCTGTCATATAGAGGTATTATTAGCTAATGTTAGTAGTAATAATGCTGTAGCTCACCACCTGGCTGTCACTTTGTAGTACTGTGATGGCCAGCATGTTGCTATGATGCTGCAAGCTAAGCCACTAGTATTTCAAATACCAGCAGAGTCATCCATGGTGGACAGGTTTTAGCAGAGCTTCCACGCTAAAACAGACTAGGAGCAAAGGCCTGGTGATCTACTTCCAAAAATGAGCCAATGAAATCTCTATGAATCACGACAGAATATTATTTCCTACTTGAAGCACATCTACTTTCTGGATTCAATAAGCCACTTTTTCATCCACATGCAAATATTGTCTTAGCAAACTTAATTGCTTTGGGAAAAAAAAGGAATTTCTTCTGGAGACGAAAAATTTGTAATGTGTCTGTGATGTTAAAAATAGCATTATATATATATGTTTATATTTTAGACACAATTATTTGGTCAAGTAAAGCCTGCTTCTTGTTCAAACCTTTAAGTAATAATAGAATACCCACTCCAGAAAAGACCAGCCTCACCTCAATTCTGTTCATATGTGCATCAACTCCCTTAGATTCTAATTGACTTAACAACTTGGTATCTATCTTAGTAATCTTCTGCTGCTATAACAAAAATACCACATGTGGGTGGCTTTAATGCAGATTTATTCTCTCACAGTCTAGTAGGCCAGAAGTCCAAATTTAGGCCATCAGCTCCAGCGGAAGACTTGCTTTCTCTGTCAGCTCTGGAGGAAGGTCCTTGTCATCAATCTTCTCCTGGTCTAGGAGATTCTCCATGCAGGAACCCTGAGTCCAAAAGATGTGCTCTGCTCCCAGCACTGCTTTCTTTGTGGCATGAGGTCCCCCTGTTTCTCTGCTCAATTCTTTTATGTCTGAAAAGAGGCTGGCTTAAGACACAATCTAATCTTGTAGATTGAGTCCTGCCTCATTAACCTGACTGCTGCTAATCTCATCTCATCAACATCACAGAGATAGGATTTACAACACATAGGAAAATCACATCAGATGACAAAATGGTGGACAATCACACAATACTGGGAATCATGGCCTAGCTAAATTGATACACATATTTTTAGGGTACAGAATTCATTCCACGACAGTGTCTTACTTTGATATTTGTGGATTTAGTGACCTAGATTAACACCAAACATTGTGTTTCTCCAAGCCCAGCAATTATAGACTCTAATACATGCATGTCATCCTTAAAAAATGTATTAGAACCCCTGAACACCAGAAGAGAGGCAAGAACATATATAGTAGCTGAAGAGTGAAAAACTAAACACAATAAATTGATAGAAAGTCAAGAACAGGAATTTTTAGAGATAGACTGAAGAATGTAAAATAAATAATTTATGAGAAAAAACAATCCAGCATGGAACCACTGAATTTTATATGCATCATTACCACCACACAAATACTTTGCAGGGGTCATGGGCAGTGATTTTTTGAAGTCTTGAAAACACAGCGATATATGCAGTCTTGAAACCAGAGCCTCTGCCTTCCATTGTATGTCTCAGAAAACTTAACATGTATATAGATAGTATGGTTTTAGAATTGGGAAGTACATTTGAAATACACTTTATGCCCTGGACTTCAAATCCATTATTTTATTCCCTCCCCCCCTTCCTCTTTTGCAGTCAGAAATTCAGTTAAACCTTTCCCTTTTCCACAATGAATTAAATGGGATTGCCCTAGGTCCTGAACTAGGCATCTGCTCCTGGAATTTAGTAATACTTAGTAATGTTCGCGATATTGTTCCATGTAAGAAAGGGATGGAGCAAAACAGGGAAACATTTCTTTCTCTTATGCGTAAGGTCACTATGAGTCAAAGCCCGCTAGACGTTGACTATCAACAGTAGCAAGGATGATGAGAGCTTGAAGCCAGAAGCTAGGATGTCAAAGAATTTTCTCCCTCCTAAGCACTCACTCTAAACACACACACATAGTTAAACTCACTCTAAACACACACACACAAATAGTTAAACTAGTTAAAATATGGAGATGGAATATTTGACAAGGGATATTGGTTATGGTTGCACAAAATGATTGATGCAATTGGTTTTATTGAACTGTATATGTGAAAAACATTTAATTGACAAATGTGTTCTCAATTTTTTTTTGATTTTTTAAAATACTTTATTGTGGTTTGGGTGAAAGTTTACAAAGCAGATTAGCTTCCCATTCAACAATTTATACACATTTTGTTTTGTGTTATTTGTTGCAATTCTCTCAATGTGACAGCACCCTACTTATTTCTTCCCTGGGTTCCCCATCTCCATTCTCCCATCTTTTCTGCCCCTTCCTGCCTTCTGGACTTTGATTTTGGGCAAGTGCTGCCCTTTTGGTCTGGTATGGTTTATTGTTCTGAGGAGCACGTTCCTCACTGGTGTCTTTGTTTACTTTATAGGCCTGTCTATTGTTTGGCTGAAAGGTGATCTCAGGGAGTAGATTCAGTTCCAGTTTTAAAGGGTGTCTAAGGGCTGTAGTCTCATGGATTCCACCAGTCTCTAACAGACCAGTAGGTCTGGTCTTTTTTATGAATTTGAATTTTGTTCTACATTTTTCTCCCACTCTGACCAGGACCTTCGTTGTAACCTTGAATAGAGAGAGTTGGTGGTGGTAGCCAGGCACGATCTATTTCCTCTAGCCTCAGGCTAGTGGAGGCTGTGGTTCTTGTGATCCATTACTCCTTTGGACTAATTGTTTTCTTGAGTCTTTGATTTACTTCACTCTTTTTTTTCTTCAGATGGGAAGAGATCAATAGTTGTACCCTAGATAGCTGCAGGCAAACTTTAAAGACCCCAGTTGCCGCTAACTAGAGTGTAGGACATTGTCTCTATGAACTATGTTATGCCAGCTGACCTAGATGTCCCCTGAGATTCTGGTCCTAAGTACTCAAGCCCAGTGACTCAGTCTCTCAAGGTGTTTGGTTATGGCTAAGGAGTTTTTATAACTTTGTTTTCTGTGTGCTCTACTACATACATGGATATCTGGCAGCACGTACAAATTCATATGTAAAAATATCCTCTACCAAACCTATATATGTTCACGGGTGTACTCCCATACTCCAGCCCACACCTGTTCAACTTACATATCTTCCTATGTATCTACTCGAAACAATTGTTTTATATTATTATTATTACACGATTGTGTAAGTAATAGTATTTACCATTGTTGCTTTTTACTCTTGCTTACCTCCCGGTGTCTTCCTTTCCGTTTCCCATGTTTCCCTTATTGTATATTAACTTTCCCTTTGCCCAAGTTAATACATGTCTACTGTCTTCTAGTGAATGATTTTCTCTCCCTTCCCCTCCCATTGCTGGTAACCAGCAAAGAATATTTCTTTCTGTGTATAAACCTTTTCTTGACATTTTATAATAGGGGTCTCCTATAATAGTTGTCCTTTTGTGACTGACTTATTGCACTCAGCATAATATCCTCCAGGTTCACCCATGTTGTGAGATGTTTCCTGGATTCATCCTTATTCTTTAACGTTGCGTAGTATTCCATTGTGTGTATACACCGTAGTTTATTTATCCATTCATCTGTTAACGGGCACTGAGGTTGTTTCCATCTTGTTACTAAAGTAAATAATGCTAAACAATAAAAAGATTTTTGAAAAAGTAGGGAAAATATAAATAGGGATTAGGGATGCAGAAAAACATAAATAGGAAAAAATTTTATTGCTGCAGTAGGCATTTGAAGGGACTTTCAAATACCCACTAAAGAGTGGAGTAATTTTGTGGGTTCCTCAGAAAACTCTCTACTCTGGTGACCTCTGCTGAGCTCCTGCCATTGGTAAGGTAATTGTCTTATGACTATCTGTTACTCCTTCAAGTTCACCCCATCTTTCCTCTCAGTATTCTTTGCTACATTTTCAGTTGTATGTGTTTTGTTTGTTTGCTGGGTAATCTCACCACAGATAATTTTTTTTTTTTTTTGAGGTGGAGAGGATAGGAATATTTTACAGTATAACCAAGTGCATAGTACAACTCATATTCTAACAATGAATGCATAATTTTCTCAGTCCAGCCTTTACCACTTATGGTCACAGAGCTATTCAAGCCAATCTCACCTTTTTCTTTTCTTTTTAAGTAAGAATCAGCTTCCCACATCTGCTTCTTCCATGTGCCAAGGACACAAGTCAAACTCTCCAACCATTTCTCTCCTAATACCATCCTTGGACTTGAGACAGCAGGAGCTTCCCTACCTCATGATGAGAGTAGGAGATGTTCTCAGCATTGTTTTTTTATTTTGTTGTTGTTGTTGAGAATGTACACAGCTAAACATGTACCTCTTGTACAATTCAGTCACACAGATTACATTCTTTGAGTTATGTAACCTTTCTTGACCTCCTTTTCTGAGTTGCCCCTCTCCCATGAACATGAACTCACTACCCCCTAAGGTTTCTCTCCTTTGGAATTGCTGTTGTCACTTTGATCTCTTATAAATAGTTCTTAAAAGAGCATAATGTTCAAGACAGACATATTTTGCTAGTTTAAGCTAGACTGCTTTTTGGATTCAAGACTTCAGGGGATAATTTTGGTTTAAGGTTTAAAGGTTATTTCATGGCAATAGTTTTGGAAATTCATTCAGTCTCTATAGTTCCAGAATCTTGAGTCAATGAGATTTGAAATTCTGTTCTGCATTTTCCCCCTTTTGATCAGTATTCTGCTTTAGAATTTTTCACCAAAGTGTTCAGAAATGATAGCTGGGCTCCATCTAGCTCTTTCTTCATGACAAAGAAAGCAGTTATTCCTGGAGGCAATTAGCTACACATTCCATGTCCTCATCCTATCCCTGACTCTCCTTCCCCTCTTGCTCCAGGCAAATAGAGACCAAGCTAGCCACTTGCATACTTGTAAGATTCTAGGCACTATTCAAATCTAGGACATAGAACAGAAACACTAAACACATTATTATGCCAATTAACTGGGTTGTCTCATGAAACAATTACCCTAAACCTCCAAGTCGATGAAAAAATCCCATGAAGTTTTTTACTGTACATAAGCAGCTTCAGCTGCTACTCTTTTTTTTTTTTTTTTGTCTTTGTTATCTCAGCATTTTGACAACAATTTTAGAAGAGATCCCCACATTAGAATCTCTTGTTCCAAAAAAACCTAAATCACTTATCATAGAGTTGATTCTGACTCATGATGACCCCAGGTGTTACAGAGTACAACTGTTCCAAAGGGTTTTCTTGGCTGTAATCTTTATAGTAGAAGGTTGCTAAGCCTTTTTTTCATGGTACCACTGGGTGGTTTCAAATCACCAACCTTTAGGTTAGTAGTCAAGGGCAAGTCACGCAGAGACCTAGACTCTCTAGTTAAATTTCTTCTGCTATCCTTCTTACTTACTGTTTCAGTGTAAATTCTATCTGATCCCTTCCAGTTGAATATGAGGTCATTTAACGCCCATAGGATTATTTGTTATAGTTTTCCAGCTGTTTGAAATATTTCCTTCCGAAAATGATCATGATATCATCAAAAGAAGTAAAAAGGAAGAAGGGAGGGAGAGAGAAAAAGAGAAAGAATAAAATAATAATAATTAAAGAAGATCTAACCCTGGCACCAGGACAGGCTGCACAGTTTATAAGCCCCAGTGCAAAATGAAAATGCAGAACCCTTTGTTCAAAGTTTATTCAAGAGTTCAAAATGGCTAAGCAGAGCATTAAGCCCTGTGATCCCACATTGCCTTGCAAAATAGAAAAAATTATTTAAATAAATATTCATAATATAACAGGAAAATAATGTAACACCCATATATACTTTAAACAGCAAAGCATAGTCTATTGCAATTTAAATGTAATTAAATTAATTTTATTTTATTTCAGAGTATTTTATTTTAAAACTGCACTATTTCCACTTTACAAGGTGTTCATGAAGAACTGCGTATTTAATTGTGTGCAATTTTTCTATGAATATAATGCCATACCCTAATGCAATGATTGTGATTAGTCAATTAATTTAGAATTAATAAAACTGGTTCTCCTGCGTGCCTGTAATCTCCAGTGGTGGCATATGCATCTTTCTTCTGTCCTGGCCAGGGAGTAGTTGTTATATGTTTAGTGCCTAAAACACCTAACTTTTGAACAGCCTCAACCAGAATTTTTGGCTTTGGAAGCCATGTAGATGAGAATCCGATAAAAGAAGCTTAAGTAGATCTATAAGGAAAACTTTATTACTGAGTAGAAATATTATTCCCAGTTTTTAATACCTTTTATAAACTCATATAGAGTCAATTTCAAAAATTCATGTTTTGCCAAGATGTAGCTTTTTTTTTTTTCTATCTATGCGCACACTCAATGATCTTTCTTCATCTCAGAAGTTTTCTTCATAGTATGATTATTGCTTCTGCTCTACTTGTTCTGGCTCTTTTTCCAGAAAGCTAGTTTGGGGTTTATTAGTTCCTTATTATCTGTCTTATCTATTAATATCTCACATCTAATGTCTGTTATTCTTTTGCCGTTTCCTCTGAATAATCATGTCTGTCATCTGTTTCACTAAATCAGTGTTACACAACTCAAATTCAGCATCCTTGCAGACCTGTCGTACCTTTTTATGTCATTCCCTTTTTATTTTATTTCATTTTTAACTGTGTCCTTCTCCTTTTTTACTGCTCTGTAATCTGAATTTTCTTCTTATGGCTATAAACTCCTGTTTTACAGGGACCAATTGTTCTCACATTGTGTGCTTAATATTAAAGATTCGTGGAATTTCCTTAGGATTGGTCAATAAATCTTTTTAGATGAATGCTTTTCTATTGTTTTTCTTCATGTTTTTGCCCTTAATTTGTCTTTGAGGAAGTACAAAAAAAAGAAGAAAAACAAAAGCATACATTTAAAAAGATTTATTGACTAATCCAAAAGAAATTTTACAAATCTGTTTTTGCCCTTCCTTAATTTGTCTTTAAGGAAACTTAGTGGTGCAGCAGTTAAGCGCTTGGCTGCTGAGCAAAAGGAGAGCAGTTTGCACCCGCCAGCAACTCTGTGGGAGAGAGATGTGGAAGTATGCTTCTGTACAGATTCATAGCCTTGGAAACCTTAAGGGGCAGTTCCACTCTGTACTACAGGGTCGCTATGAATTGGAATTGACTTCATGGCAACAGGTTTGACTTTGGTTTTAATGTATTTACTTTGAAACAAGTTGGATTTAACAAACATATGACTCATGTTGAATTTTTCCCTTTCGTCAACATCCATTCAACTTCAGGGTTTTCCAAAAGATTTTTCTGAATGGATTACCCTGCCCTCCTGCTACATACGCTTTTGTATTTCTCAGTCCCAGTTGAGATTGAGGTCAGATTGATGTCTACAACCTCCATTCAAACTTCCACTTTTCAGAGACCTTGATCCGGTATACTCCCTCACAACAAAAATAATGGCTTCTGTTACTCCCACTGTTATTTTTAGGCAGTTTAATTAAACTAATGGAGTCCATAAGCAAAAATCTACAGCGTACTCTGATGAAAGGTTTTTGCCTTTCTTTTCTCATTACTGGGACCCTGGTGGTGTGGTGGTTAAGTGTTTATCTGCCAACCAAAAGGTTGGCAGTTGGAATCCACCAAGTGCTCCTTGAAAACCCTCTGGAAAAATTCTACTCTGCTCTATAGGGTTGCTATGAGTTGGAGCCAACTCAGCTGCAACAGATTTTTGGTTTTTCTTCACTACTTTGATTTTTCATGAAGACTACATCTTCTGGATACAAATCAGAGCTAACATGCCTACTACCTAACTTCCATCATTTTGCCTACATTGAATGTTGGATGATGTTTTGGGAAGAGCAAAGTTATGGCTTTCTGTTCCTAGTAGAGAGATCAGGTAGAGAAAATATGACATGTCTTTCTCACTTTCCCTGCTTTTATTTATTTATTTTCAATTATAACATTGTTATAGGATTAAACAAAGCAAGATAATTTTTGTTTCCTTTATCCTTTTGCTCTTTATTAATTCAATTTAATATTACATTAAGAATATTAGGGTTTTCTTCCGGTTTCTTGTTTTAGTTTCTCACCTGATTTTGTTTTTATAAAATATGTGTATTTTCTGCCGTCTTCACTGTTTTTATGAGATAGTGAGAAGTGTTTAAGTTAAACATTCTATATTGACTTCATTCTGAACTATCTTCAGCTCAGTTTTAAAATCCAAAAAAATTCCATGTAGGTGAAAATGCTCTTTATTTACGTATCTTTATAAATTACTATGCTTATCTACTTTTAGAAGGTAATAAGTTTTCTGTTAGTGGCTGAATGGACTTGTGTCATTAATTTTCCTGCATCAGGGGAGATAAAGGTATTTTAAATTGCTGTAGTTTCGCTAAGGAGCTCTGTTGGCGCAGTGGTTAGTTTCTCAGTTGTTGACTGAAAAGTCGGCAGTTCAAACATTTGTGGCAGTCTGCTTCTCTAAAAATTACAGCCTTGGAAACCTGAAGCAGTTCTAGTCTGTCCTATAAGGTCTCGAGGAGTCAGAGTGGACTCTATGGCACAATGGCAGCTTTGGTTTTGGTATAGTTTTGATATCTTTGACTACAGATCTGAAGACAGTCAGGAAAAAGTAAGGGAGGTATAACAAGGTGCACGTTAGGTGAGGTGAACAGCCGTTTGTCTTTTATATTCATTGCGGCAGTTTAAATTTGGATAGGATAATATTCCATATTTGACTGGTTGATGTCCATTGCTAGAATGTCAAAATAACAACAAACATACTCGGCATATTCCAAACACTGGAAGGTAAACTTAAGGTGGCATCAGTAAAGAATCCAATATTCTGTGATCTCTGATAAATGCCCCACGATCCAAAAATCAATAGTAGGATAATTATTGTTGGCACCATGGCCAAATAACCCCAGAATCTTCAGTTGTCCAAGAGATAATTCTGTCAGCTGGAGAATGTTGGCAGCAGTCACCTGAAATGAAATGGACAGATTGTCTTTTCCTTTAAATCCCCAGAAAAACTCATGATTCAGTTGTACTGAATCATCTGAATCGCCTTGACCTCGGATGTCTTATACAATAGGCACATGTGACTATTTAAATTTATGTTTAAATTAAACAAATTAAAATATTAAAAATTCATTTTCTCAGCTATACTACCATCTCAAATGTTCAGTGGCCATATATATTGATAGTAGTTACTGTTTATGAAATAGCAAAATTAAGGCAGAAAGTTCTGTTGGATGGCTCTGATCTAGAACTTTGTGCAATCCCTAAATCTTTTCTTTGTAAGATGTGTAACTTCCCTGATTATATAATTTCTGTGAGCCTCAGCTTTCCTGTAAGTAAAATGTACATAATATAATATCTACCAAATACAGTTTTTATACAATTAATACAAATGCTTAGGACTGAGCCTGGCATTGAATAAGTACTCAATAAAAACTAGCTAACACTATTTTAAAAAATGGGAACCCTGGTGGTGTAGTGGTTAAGGCTATGGCTGCTAACCAAAAGGTCAGCAGTTTGAATCCACCAGGCACTCCTGGGAAACCATATGGGGCAGTTCTGTTCTGTCCTATAAGGTCACTATGAGTCGGAATGGACTCAACAGCAATGGGATTTTTAAAAATAACCAACTAGTTTAAATGTAAAACCATAACTTTAAGAGAGCTATTTTAGGAAAGCAATGTTTAAATATACATGCACCTGTATCTGCAATTACCTGTAAATACTGATATATTTGTTTCATTTAACATGCATTTTGAATGTGTATTTTAAGGTAGATGGTATTTTTATAGCTTTAATTTTGTCCTTTTGTCTTCAGCCAACTTTTGTATAAATGGGTGAAATTCACAAATAATAAATTTAAGGATAAATGTTTAATGAAAAAAAGACTAATCTCCTTCACATTTTTTGTTACACCTACAAAGAAAAAAGGAACATTTTGCTAGTACTAAATGGAAGCAAAATTAATTGAAAACTGTAAGAATCATGTAAAAGTTTTTCTTTATTAAATTCATCAGTGCTATTTAAGTCAATTTCTTATTCAGTATCTTAAAATGCATTGTTGCTTTTAGGTCCTGTCAAGTTGTTTCTGACTCGTAGTGAGCCTATTTACAACAGAATGAAATACTGCCCACTTCTGCACCATCCTCAAAATTGTTGTTATGCTTGAGCCTGTTGTTGCAGCCAGTGTGTCAATCCATCACATCGAGGGTCTGCCTTTTTTTTGCTGACCCTCTACTTCACCAAGCATGATGTCATTCTCCAGGAACTGGTCCTTCCTGATAACGTGATCAAAGTACATGAGACAAAGACTTGCCATCCTCATTTCTAAGGACCATTCTCGCTGTACTTCTTAAATATACAATATCTCTGATTTAACTAATAGAAAAATAATAATGTCAGTCTCAAAATCCATGGAGGAGAGATATACGTAATGAAGTTAGTTCTGTAGCATTTGATTCCAATATAGCGT
Organism: Elephas maximus indicus; assembly: GCF_024166365.1. NCBI lineage: Eukaryota > Metazoa > Chordata > Mammalia > Proboscidea > Elephantidae > Elephas > Elephas maximus. The sequence goes on from NC_064832.1 coordinate 83,412,368, forward strand.
AGGTTTATGAAATCTGAGATATGTTAACTTTCCCATTTTGAGCAAAGAGAGGCATTTAAAATTATCTTTATAGCTGTAACAAATACAGCAACAATAAAATGAGAATAAAACAGACAAACAGTAATTTATCCTTGAAAAAAAAGGAAAGACATGTAAATCAGGCTGGAATGTGGTACAATTCATTCATATTTTTACACAGATTTACGCTTAAGTTAATCATTGAACAGCAATTAGAATTTTATTGGAAATCAAAGATGCTGCATAAGAAAAATCAAGAGATCATTTCAGGAAGAAGAAATAGCTTGGGTTCTTGTGCCCATGTTTGTGTTTATAAAATAGCACAGTAGATTTGAGGAAATGCAAGCAATCTGCTGCGGAGAAAGTAAATAATGTGTGGGTGTGTGGAAATAGTGTCTAAATAGGTAAACCAATGCCAGATTTTAAAGGAATTTATGTGTGACGTGGAGAGAATACTTTATAATGAAACTCATTCAGAAGTTTTGAGGTTTTCATTCATGGACATAACCTAATCATACTGAACTTTTAGAATTATTACTCCCGTGAAGTGTAGCAGATTGGAGATTAGAAACAGCACAGGCAGAAAAATCTGTTATGCCGTATTGGATTAGCTCAGTGACTTTGAGAATGGGAGGAGGAAATGCTTTAGATATCAGTAGAATTTTGTGATTCATTGAATATAGGAAGGGAAAGAGAGAGATGCTCAGAATAGCCTAAGTTTTTTTAGTATTTCAAAATGATTTGTGGAATTAAATCATGGAATACTGTATTAATCCAATATATTATTTGAACCTTTAGTCATTACTTTTACAAGAAAATGTAATCATGACCATAACTCTAAAGGGACCTTTGAGAAGCTGTGAAATTCACAAAATTACATCAAGAAAAAGAAAAATATAACACTTAGAAATACATGAATCAAATCATGGTTACACTTTGTGATTGGCTCTATGAAGTAAACATATTTAGAGGTTCAAGAAAGAAACTTAATTCCGGTACCAAATTCTTCAGTTAATCTTAGAAAGCTAAAGGTTTAGAATCTGGTATCAGATTCTTCAGTTATTTTAGAAAGATTTGATGGTTAAAAAATCAATCATTGGTTAAGGAAATGATCAGTGAAGAATTTTGCCCCAAGATGGCATATGCCTAAAGTCTCGCCCATATTTGATTTAGATGATTCAGAAGACAAGATTTTGGACTTGGAGTTGATTTTAGACTTGTGAGATGATGTGATGGGGTGAATGTATTTTGCAGTGGCAAGGACATGAGTTTTTGGGAGCCAGAGGGTGGAATGTTATGAGTTGAATTTTGCCCTCCAAAAATATGTGTTTTTAAGGTCCTAACCTCTATGCCTGTAGTTATAATCCCATTTGGGAATGGGTTGACTTTGTTACCTTAATAAGATAGGATTAGTGTAGAGACAGCACCCTGAATTCAGGCTTCCAGCCTCCTAAACTGAGAAAATAAACCACATAATTGAGTATTGTCTGTGTGGCCATAGCGACAAATTATTAAACCCAGCAGAGAAGTAGTGAGTGCTGTTGGAGGGACAGTTAGTGTCAGAATTGGTAAAAAGGTTGTGTGGTAGAAGCATATTTGAGCCCCACCTCATAGAAATCAGCCTAGTGCAGTTAATCTTGATTCTCCTACACCCTTGTGAAGTTATAGGAGGTCAGATGCCTCTACCACATCATTTTTACAGGTTCTTGACTATTTTGAGCTTCTGCTCCTGGGTGATCTTCATGTGGCCTGGGACCTTCCTTCCCCATCTCTGCTTGCTTGTTTAATCTTAAAAAAAAAAAAAAAAAAAAATTTTATATCTCAAAAGAGACTGACTCAAGAACAGCTTACACTAATCCTATCTTATTAACATAACAAAGACAACCCATTCCCAAATGGAATTATAACCACAGGCATAGAGGTTAGGATTTACAACACATTTTTTTGTCTGACACAATTCAACCCATAATGCATTATTCAAGAAATAGTGTATTGTTTTATTCTAAGTATTATTTTTGCAATATATTTTAGAATTAGTCCATGATATATTCATTTGGACTATTTTTCCACTTACAATGTCAATATTAGTTCTTTCATTAGGATTTTTATTTTCAAAAGTGATCACTGTAACTACTATAATAAATTGTTATTTAATATTAGTTTTTTATTAACAGATTGTTAATCATAGCCTAAGCCCCCTCATGTCTGAATTAAATTTCATGTTAAGTAAAGGTACATCAGATTATCTACTTAACTTTCAATGCCCTAGCCTAATAGTTTTCCAGAACTTAGCTGCAGAAATGTTAAACTTTCAAAATGTTCACACTATAGCCATATAATGCTAGTATACAAAATTGTTGGAATTAAAGTGGGCTGTCCTAGCTATCTAGTGCTGCTACAACAGAAATACCACAAGTGGATGGCTTTAACAAACAGAAGGTTATTCTCAAACATTCTAGGAGGCTAGAAGTCCAAATTCAGGGTGTTAGCTCCAGAAGAAAGCTTTCCCTCTGGGCTGGCTCTGGGGAAAGGTCCTTGTCATCATTCTTCCCCATTTGAGGAGCTTTTGAGGGCAGGGACCCCAGGTTCAAAGGACATGCTATTCTCCTGGCTCTTGTTTCTCCTTGGTATTATGAGTCCCCTCTCCCCCGCCCCAACGCTACCCCACCCCCACTTCCCTTTCCTTTTATCTCTTGTAAGTCAAAAGTTGGTATAGGCCACACCGCAGGGAAACGCCCTTTACATTGGATCAGGGATGTGACCTGAGTAAGGGTGTTACACCCCATCCTAATCCTCTTTAACATAATCTAATCTTGACTCATTAACCACAGGCGGAGATTAGGGTTTACAACACATAGGAAAATTACATCAATCACAAAATGGAGGGCAACAACCCAATACTGGGAATCATGGACTAACCAGGTTCACACATATTTTGGGGGGACACAATTCAGTCCATGACAGGGGCTCAATTAATAACAGCCTCTGGCGTATTTGCCTGCATATTTCTTCCCCATTCCTCACTTTCACATAGAGAAGAGGTCTCATTAGAGCAATACTCCTGGCATTGTCATGCCTTTTGTCTTACCTCAAGTAGGGAAGGAATAAATTATATGATGGGTGAATCTGGTAAACAAATAGAGAATTAATGTTCAAGGCCTTCAGTTCTGTCTGGGATCTCTCTCCTGAACACAATTCTGCAACTCCGTTCTGTAATTTTTACAGGGACAATCATCGGTCATGGGCCATTTTAACTGGAGGTACATACAGACATAAGCCATATTTTCCAGGCATTTTTATTACCATAAAGTGCTACTTTCATGTCTATTTCTTCTATTTATTATTCTCCAAACTTGGGTGGAGGAAAAAAAAAAGGCGAGTGTTATATATTGAACCTTCAAAATTCTAACACGTGGCATTTAATTTTAAAGCAGGACATCTGTGCTCTTTACTTGCCATCCCTGACACTATAAGAAGTTACAAATATTCAGTGTGATCTTATTTCAAAGAAGGAGTAGTACCATATTGGAAAAGGCATCTATCAGGAATTTAAAAAACTGTGTTTTAGTGTAAGGTCTTTCACTATGTACTATTGCTACTTGGCATATATTAATCATATTCTATGATTTTGAATGAGCTTACTTGTAAAATAATGAAGTCAGACCAGATGACCTTTTTTTTTAACTTTTAATTCTTTTAATAAATCTCAATGACATCCTTTCCAAAACCAAAACAAAATACAACAAATTCCCCATGGCAAACATGAAGAAGTAACAAAGGAATATAAAAATATAAATAAAAACAAATTTATATATTAACAGATAATACCATCATAGTTCTTCGTGGCCAAAATTTTATGAACCAAATTAAAAATAAAATTTGACTATCTATATATGTAGCCCTGGTGATGCAGTGGTCAAGAGCTCGGCTGCTAACCAAAAGGTCAGTAGTTCGAATCCACCAGATGCTGCTTGGAAACGCTATGGGGCAGTTCTACTCTGTCCCATTGGGTTGCTATTCATTGAAATGGACCTGAAGGCAGTGGGTTTGGTTTGGTTTTATGTATGTATGTACGTATGTATATATACAATCCAACCAATACAAATTTACTTCAGAGATATGATGATATTCAACAGTGATTGGAACATTAGCAAAGTGAGACTGATTTTCTAACAACTAAAACGAATTTATTCCACAGCCAAGTAAATGATCCTGAAAACAGCTTTACACCAATGGCTTCTAATTGAAATTTAGGACAGTTACCTTAATTTCACCAGCTGTTCTTGTTGGAATAGAAAGTCTCAGGAAAAACACAAAGCTGAATATAAGGATTTACAAACACATGTTATAGATGATCAAGCAAGATCTTAAAACAACAAAGTTTCAAATTGAAGCCAGTTTTTTATAATTTAGCATACCTTCCCTGGGTAAAGATATTTGTTTTTAATAACAGTAGGAGTTTACATACAAAAAGATTTATAAACTAATATTTAGAAGACCATTAGAAATGATTCATGGTTCAAAGTAGCATATATTTATTTTTCTATTGATACTGTTTATGAACTATGAACCAGATGCTGCAATAATGTTGAGCCAAACAATAATTAAAAAAAAAAAAATCTATAATTGGACATTTTGCTTCATACTTGTATCTGTTCCAAACATGTAAAAATTTAACTATAGCTGAGTATTTAACCAAGGAATTTATTAGTATTTTCTGATCTCCCTTTACATAGCAATATTACCTCAGCAAGGAAGAGTCAAAATATACAAGAAAACTACCTTATAAAAATAAATTTAAAAAACAGGAAAATCTGAAAGTATAAGTTTGGTAACTCATAGTGAATAACTTTTTACAAAAATCATGAAGAGTTAAAAATAAAACTTTAACCACTGTGGAAAATGATATGGTGCCTCCTTAAAAAGCTAGATATAGAAATACCATAAGATCCAGCAATCCCACTGCTAGGAATACATCTCAGAGAAATAAGAGCCATTACATGAATAGATATATGCACACGCATATTCATTGCAGGATTATTCACAATAACAAAAAGATGGATACAATCTAAGTGCCCATCAACAGATGAACGTATAAACAAATTATGGTACATACATACAATGGAATACTTTTCAATGATAAAGAATGATTATGAATCTGCAAAATATCTCACAACATGAATGAATCTGGAGGGTGTTATACTGAGTGAAATAAGTCAATGACAAAAGGACAAATATTGTATGAGGCCACTATTATAGAAACACAGGAAAAGGTTTACATACTGAAAAAAAAAAATATTTGATGGTTTTGAGGATTGAGAGGGCTGGGGAGAGGAAGTCACTACCTAGATAGTATACAAGTGTTAACTTTGGTGAAGGGAAAGGCTACACACAATATAGGGGATGTCAGCACAACTTGACCAAGACAAAGTCATAGAAGCTTCTGGAGACATCCAAACATCTTCAGGGACAAAGTTACTGTGTCTGAGGGCTGGGGACAGTGGTCTTGAAGAACTTCTAGTCCAACTGGCATAACAGTTCATAAAGAAAATGTTTTACATCTTACTTTGGTGAATAATGTCTTAACAGCTTGTGAGTGGCCATCTAAGATACATGTATTGGTCCATCATGTTTGGAGCAATGGAGAATGAAGAAAGCCCAAGGCACAAGGAAAATTTTAGTCCAAAGGACTAATGGATCACATGAACCATAGTCTCCACTAGCCTGAGCCCACAGGAACTAGATAGTGCCTGGCTACAACCATAGACAGCTCTGACAGGGATCACAATAAAGGATCCGGACAGAGCAGGACAAAAATGTAGAACAAAATTCAAATACAAAAACAAAAAACCTCAGGTTTACGGGTATAACAAAAACTGGAGGAACCTCTGAGACTATGGCCCGTGGATACCCTGCTAACTCAGAACTGAAACCACTTCCAAAGTCCACCTTTCAGCCAAAGATTACCCATTTCCAGGAAGTCAATTCTGACTCACAGTGACCCTATAGGACAGAGTAGAATTGCCTCATAAGGTTTCCAAGGAGCTTCTGGTGGATTCGAACTGGCGACCTTTGGGTTAGCAGCCATAGTTCTTAACCACTGTGGCAAAAATTAGGCAGGCCTATGAAATAAACAATAACACATGTGAGAAATGTACTTCATGTTTACAGGACCAAATGGCCAACACTAGCTCAAAAGCAAAGGCAAGAAGGCAGGAAGGAACAGGAAAACTGGATAAAGGAACCCAGAGAACCCAGGGAGTAAAGAGTAAAGAGAAGAGTACTGACACATTGTGGGATTGCAATGAATGTCATAAAACAGTTCATGTATAAATTTTTAAATGACAAATACATTCGCACTCTAAATTTTCTACTAAAACACAATAAAATTAAAATAAATAAACAAATAAAATCTTAACATGCCTGAGTATTTTACTGCATTTCCTTAATAAACGAACCTTCATGTCCCTTTTCATGCCTTTCTTATGTTCATCAGACTGTCTAATACACATCAGAATGCCCTGATAATTGCTGGTGATTGGAATGAGAAAGTTGGAAACAAAGAAGAAGCATTAGCAGTTGGAAAATATGGTCTTGGTGATAGAAACAATGCCGGAGATCACATGATAGAATTTTGCAAGAGTAATGACTTCTTCACTGCAAATACCTTTTTTCACCAACATAAGCAGTGACTATACACATGGACCTCGCCAGGTGAAATACACAGGAATCAAATTGACTACATCTGTGGAAAGAGACAATGGAAAAGCTCAATGTCATCGGTCAGAACAAGGCCAGGGGGTGACTGTGAAACAGACCATAAATTGCTCATATGCAAGTTCAAACTGAAACTGAAGAAAATAAGAACAAGCCAAAGTATGACCTTGAGTATATCCCACCTGAATTTAGAGACCATCTCAAGAATAGATTTGAGACATTGAGACACTAAAGTTTAAATTTTAATGTCCAATGTCTCCAAAATTTAATTTGAGAAATTAAAGACTGAAGACCAGACCAGCTGTGAAATGACATCAAGGACGTCATACATGAAGAAAGCAATGGGTCATTGAAATGTCAAGAAAGACCAAGACTGATGTCAGAAGAGACTCTAAACTTGCTTTCGAACATTGAGCAGCTAAAGCAAAAGGAAGAAATGATGAAGTAAAAGAACCGAACAGAAGGTTTCGAAGGGTGGCTCCAGAAGACAAAGTAAAGGATTATAACGACATGTGCAATGTGCAAAGAGCTAGAGATAGAAAACCAAAAGGAAAGAACGCCCTAGGCGTTTCTCAAGCTGAAAGAATTGAACAAAAAATTCAAGCCTCAATAGTGAAGGATTCTATGGGAAAAATACTGAATGATGCAGGAAGCATCAAAAGAAGATTGAAGGAATACACAGATTCATCATACCAAAAGGAATTGGTCGATGTTCAACCATTTCAAGAGGTAACATATGATCAGGAACTGATAGTACTGAAGGAAGAAGTCCAAGCTTCGCTGAAGGCATTGGCAAAAAACAAGGCTCCAGGAATTGACAGAATAACAAATGAGATGTTTCAACAAACTGATCCAACACTGGAAGTGCTCACTTGTTTATGCCAAGAAATTTGGAAGACAGCAGCCCGCCCAATCAAACGGAAGAGATTCATAATTATGCCTATACCCAAGAAAGGTGATCCAACCAAAAGCAGAAATTATTGAGCAATATCATTAACATCACATCCAAGCAAAATTTTGCTGAAGAGCATTCAAAAGCAGCTGTACATCAACAGGAAACTTCCAGAAATTCAGGCTGGATTCAGAAGAGGATGTGAAACCAGGGATATCACTGCTGACGTCAGATGGATCCTGGTTGAAAGCAGAGAATACCAGAAGGATGTTTACCTATGTTTTATTGACTGTTTAAATTCATTCGACTGTGTGGATCATAACAAACTATGGATAACATTGCGAAGAATGGGAATCCCAGAACACTAAATTGTGCTCAAGAGGATCCTGTACATAGATAAAGAGGCAGTTGTTCAGAAAGAACAAGGGGATACTGTGTGGCTTAAAGTCAGAAAAGGTGTGTGGCAGGGTTGTATCCTTTCACCATACCTATTCAATCTATGTGCTAAGCAAATAGTCTGAGAATCTGGACTATAAGAAGAAGAATGTGGCATCAGGATTGGAGGAAGGCTCATTAACGACCTGCATTATGCAGATGACACAGTCTTGATTGCTGAAACTGAAGAGGACCTGAAGCATTTACTGATGAAGATGAAAGACCACAGTCTTCTGTATGGATTGCACCTCAACATAAAGAAAACAAAAATCCCCACAACTGGACCAATATGCACCTTCATGATAAATGGAGAAAAGTTTGAAGTTGTCAAGAATTTCATTTTACTTGGATCCATAATCAAACACCCATGGAAGCAGCAGTCAAGAAATCAAAAGATGCATTGCACTGGACAAATCTGCTGCAAAGGACCTCTTTAAAGTGTTAAAAGCAAAGACTAAGCAAAGACTAAGGTGTGCCTGACCCAAGCCATAGTATTTTCAATCACATCATATGCATGTGAAACCTGGACAATGAATAATGAAGACCGAAGAAGAGTTGACGCCTTTGCACTGTGGCGTTGGTGAAGAATATCGAATATACCATGGACTGCCAAAAGAAATGAACAAATTTGTCTCAGAAGAAGTACAACTAGAATGCTCCTTAGAAGGAAGGATGGCCAGACTACCTACATCTTAACGTATTTTAGACGTGTTGTCAGGAGGGATCGGTCCCTGGAGAAGGGCATCATGCTTGGTAAAGTAGAGGGTCAGCAGAAAAGAAAAAGACCCTCAAGGAGATGGATTAGCACAATGGCTGCAACAATCAGCTCAAGCATAAAGATTGTGAGGATAGTACAGGACCAGACAGTGTTTTGTTCTGTGATACTTAGGGTCTCTGTGAGTCAGAATCGACTCGACACCACCTATCAACAACAATGTCTAATACACTTCATCCTTGGCAGAGATGTAGCAAGAGGGGGAGAAGGGAATTAGTCCCAGGCACAAGTCCAAAGGGGTTCAATACTAGGTGTGAAATAATTTTCCCATGCATCACAAATATGAAAGGAACCTAAATAAGGTAACAGTACAAGAGGGGGAAGGCGTTTCTGCTGACACATGGCTGCAATCAACATTCTATTCGTCTTGAAATGGAGGGATGCAACTTAGAGATTAACCCTGTGCACGCGATATCCTCACTAGGCTACTGATCCCTGACCTTCCCTTTCAGGAAATTATTTACTGAAAAAATGAAATACAGCAGTTGAAAAACTGAGTTATCTACCCACAATTAAATCTCCAAACATCCTGTCATCTTCTCCTAATTTCCTCTTGTTAAAACAGAGAAAAGGTCCCCTCCAGTGCTTGATAAGTGGATTTTTCTTACCTTTCAGGTATTTATACTATCAGTTAATACTCTTTCTTCTGGATTTTAACTTCTCATTCTCTACTGCATGATTTGTATAAATAAACACACAGCCTGCCATTAAAAACAAAACAAATCCTTAAGAACAGTTTTCTTCAGTCCAGTTAGCACCCTGGACTCTCCTTCTCGTATGATATACTGAAGAATTTTCTATACGTGATGTATAAATGTCCTCACTTGCCATTCACTGTCCAACTAACCTGCCAATGTAATGTCCATCTATACCATACCAAAAATAAATAAATAAAAGAAAAATGTTTGACTCCAAAATCAGTAGTGATTTTTCATGTTGCCAAACCCAATTTTACAGCCTTCATATTTTTAACCTCTAAATCTCATTCATCATTTCTAAATTCCTCACTTTCTACTTTTGGCTTCTGAGACTCAAAAATGTCCATCTCTGATCCACAGCTCTCACTGCTTTTTATCAGTGTCTTTTCCTGGATCCTCCTGTATTACCTAACTTCTATATTTTTAATTCCCTCTGGGAAGTTTTCTGAGCCCACTTTTTTTTCCTGTACCTACAACCTATCCTTAATGAATTTTACCCATTTCCATGTGTTTAATGGTGCCCATGTGTTGACATAATAAAAAAGACATAATGAAATATTTTAAATCCAGATAACCTCCTTTCCAAGCTCCAGATTCATAGATTTTTCATATGTATATAACACATATTTAATATTGAAAACTTGATTTTCCGACATATTTACTGCTCACTCAACCCTGTTTCAGTAACTACTCTACCAAATTTTACGTTGCACAAGACAGTGTCATGGAAATATCTCTGGATATCTTTCATTGCATTCAAAATGAACCCAAATGCCTTACCATGAGGTATGAAATTCTGCATGTATGCCCACTTTCTAATTCAGGACCTTATGAATTTGTTATATTCACACTTCTGCTTCCAGGAATATGTAGTTGAGATTTTTTCCCTATAACTTTTGCTGTTGTTGTTGTTGTTAGGTGTCATCGAGTTGGTTCAGACTCATAGCGACCCCACGCACAACAGAACAAAACACTGCCCGGTCCTGAGCCATGCTTACAATCATTGTTATGCTTGAGCTCATTGTCGCAGCCACTGTGTCAATCCACCTCGCTGAGGGTCTTCCTCTTTTCTGCTGACCCTGTACTCTGCCAAGCATGATGTCCTTCTCCAGGGACTGATCTCTCCTGACAACATGTCTAAAGTATGTAAGACGCAGTCTCACCATCCTTGCTTCTAAGGAGCATTCTGGTTTTACTTCTTCCAAAACAGATTTGTTGGTTCTTTTGGCAGTCCATGGTATATTCAATATTCTTTGCCAACACCACAATTCAAAGGCGTCAATTCTTCTTCAGTCTTCCTTATTCATTGTCCAGCTTTCACATGCATATGGTGCGATTGAAAATACCATGGCTTGGGTCAGGCGCACCTTAGTCTTCAAAGTGACATCTTTGCCCTTAAACATTTAAAGAGGTCCTTTGCAGCAGATTTACCCAATGCAATGCATCTTTTGATTTCTCGACTGCTGTTTCCATGGCTGTTGATTGTGGATCCAAGCAAAATGAAATCCTTGGCAACTTCAATCTTTTCTCCGTTTATCACGATATTGCTCATTGGTCCAGTGGTGAGGATTTTTGTTTTCTTTATGTTGAGGTGCAACCCATACTGAAGGCTTTGGTCTTTGATCTTCATTGTTAAGTGCTTCAAGTCCTCTTCACTTTCAGCAAGCAAGGTTGTGTTATCTGCATAAAGCAGATTGTTAATGAGTCTTCCTCCAATCCTGATGCCCTGTTCTTCTTCATATAGTCCAGCTTCTCGGATTATTTGCTCAGCATACTTTTGCTAAGTATTACTAAAATCAACAGACACTGTTTATAAAATAATTCAAAGAAACTCTAAAAGATGGAGTAAAAAAGGCACTAGGGAACTCAGGGTCCATGTATAATGACACAGTGGTGAATTTCTTGGGTTTTCTTTTTGCTTCATATACCTCATATTTGTAGTTGGAAAAGGTAGCAGATAAGAAATGCCAATGGTGTGCACACACAGACATGACACGATAGTGTATACACATATACAAAACAATAAATATCTGGTCTCTTTATCCAAAATATCAGGAAAAGAGACAAAAAACATATAAATAATTAATGTTCTACTCCAGCCAAACACTGGAGACCAAACTGTGGCTCCACTCCCACTCATGATAACAAATGCTGAGTTGGGAGCAAAGGTATCCATCCTTTGAAACTGTAACAAGATGTTCCAACATCTGGACTGGGTTTTGTCTGATAAAGCTAAGTAGGGAGCCAGGATGTTCATATTTACTGGCCGATAATGAGCCCTGCACCTCTACTAAGCTAGCGAAAACCACAAGGACAAACTGGACTTTCACACCCACCTAACAGTAATGAGGTCCATCTTCCTCCTTCCCACACCCTCCTTGAGTGGCATCAGAGGAAGCCTAGTGAAGCCTGGAAGTCCAGGTTTTCACCATTGCCTACTGATAATGAAGCAGATTACCTTGGTGTCGGTGGAGAACATATGAGGAGCCAGAATTCCCATGCTCACACAATAGTAATGAGGAGCCCTGCCCCAAACTCAGATGCCAAAGGTCAAATTTTGAACCTGCAATTCTAACTCTGTCTGGCAGCAATGGGGTTGGACCTCACTACTTTTCTCTGCAGAAGCAGTGTCAAAGAATATTAAACATATTGCATGCGAATGGTCTAAATACAACGATTAAGAGAGAGAGATTGTCAGAGTGGATTAAAAATCATAATGCTAGTTAATGCTGTCTACAAGAAACTCACTTCAAATGTAATTATATAGTCAGGGTGAGAGTAAAAGTGTAGAAAAGGTATAGCATATAGATTTTAATTAAACAAAAGCAGGAGTGGCTATATTATATCAGATAAAGAAGCTTCCAGAGAAAATAATTTACCCGAGACAGAAAGGGAGATTATATAATGATAAAAGAGTTACTTCATCAAGAAAATCCAAAAACCCACTGCCATCGAGTCAGTTCCGACTCATAGCAACCCTATAGGACAGTAGAACTGCCCCACAGGGTTTGTGAAGCTGCAAATCTTTACGGAAGTGGACTGCCACATCTTTCTTCTGTGCTGCAGCTGGTGAGCTTGAACCACTGACCATTCAGTTAGCAGCTGAGTGCTTTAACCACTGCACCACCAGTGCCCCTAATGCACCAGGAAGACATAGAAACCCTAAATGTGTGTGCACGAAACAACATAGCTGCAAAATATATGAACACTTAAAAGAACTAGACAAACCCGCAAATATGATTGGAAATATCAGCACCCCTTCTAAGCACTAAATGTATACATTAAAAAGAAGTCTCAGAGCAATACGTGCCTAAAGAATCTACAAAAAAAGAAACATAAACTGAAATCAAGCTGTAGAAAAATATAATATAATGGAATTGAAAAGAGAATAATTGAGAAGATCAATAAAATTAAGAAAATTCTAGTAAGAGATTAGACGCAAAATACCATTTTTGTCAGCTTTATGTGTCAGTTGGGTATGTGTCAGTATTTTCGGTTAGTTTCTAAAATGAATTGTACCATTACGTTATTCCCTAATCTCTGTAAGCAGCAATTTCTTCCAAAGTAAATATATATATATATAATACTTTTTTTGATAGAAGCATCTTGTAACTTTCTCAATTTTTAGCAGTTATTTATTTTTATTTATTAATTATGATCACTTATGTTTTTACAAACGTGCTTATTTCATTTAGCTTTTCAATACAATTTACTAGTAATCTTGTCAATATTTAATCCTTAAAATTGGTATGTATTTTTTATTATGACAGTTTTGTTGCATTTCTTCGTTTTCTTCTCTTGTTTTATTATAACTGGCAAACTTCTGCCTTTGTTTTGTTTTGTTGAAGATACAAAAGAATCATCAGCAAAGACAAGACAATGTGCTGTGGATTTACATGCCGCAAATCCAAATATTGTCATTCATATTCTCCATTACCCTGGTACCTGATTCAGAATTTTTTTTTTTGATGTTTGACTTCTGTTTATTAATATGCACAGGTTTTATGCCTTGAAAACCTTTTTTTTTCTCTAAATCCTCTAAGTAGCAGGTCTTCGTTTTTCTGCTGTTCAGTGAGCCAGATTGTGTGTTTATTTGGAGTAGCTCTTTCCTGTATTTGAATCATGGGCACTAATGTACCAGTTCGATGACTTTTGTCAATGTACTTTATCTCATATTTTTTTTTTAAATTAACTTATTGAGCTTCAAGTGAACGTTTACAAATCAAGTCAGACTGTCACATATAAGTTTATATACATCTTACTCCTTACTCCCACTTGCTCTCCCCCTAATGAGTCAGCCCTTCAAGTCTCTCCTTTCGTAAGAATTTTGCCAGCTTCCAACTCTCTCTATCCTCCCATCCCCCCTCCAGACAGGAGATGCCAACACAGTCTCAAGTGTCCACCTGATATCATTAGCTCACTCTTCATCAGCATCTCTCTCCTACCCACTGTCCAGTCCCTTTCATGTCTGATGACTTGTCTTCGGGGATGGTTCCTGTCCTGTGTCAACAGAAGGTTTGGGGACCATGACTGCCGGGATTCCTCTAGTCACAGTCAGACCATTAAGTATGCTCTTTTTATGAGAATTTGGGGTCTGCATCCCACTGATCTCCTGCTCCCTCAGGGGTTCTCTATTGTGCTCCCTGTCAGGGCAGTCATCAATTGTGGCCGGGCACCAACTAGTTCTTCTGGTCTCAGGATAATGTAAATCTCTGGTTCCTGTGGCCCTTTCTGTCTCTTGGGCTCTTAGTTGTCGTGTGACTTTGGTGTTCTTCATTCTCCTTTGCTCCAGTTGGTTTGAGACCAATTGATGCATCTTAGATGGCCGCTTGTTAGCATTTAAGACCCCAGACGCCACGTTTCAAAGTGGGATGCAGAATGTTTTCATAATAGAATTATTTTGCCAATTGACTTAGAAGTCCCCTTAAACCATGGTCCCCAAACCCCCGCCCTTGCTCCGCTGACCTTTGAAGCATTCATTTTATCCCGAAAACTTCTTCGCTTTTGGTCCAGTCCAATTGAGCTGACCTTCCATGTATTGAGTGTTGTCCTTCCCTTCACCTAAAGCAGTTCTTATCTACTAATTAATCAGTAAAAAACCCTCTCCCTCCCTCCCTCCCTCCCCCTCTCCTAACCACAAAAGTATGTGTTCTTCTCAGTTTATACTATTTCTTAAGATTTTATAATAGTGGTCTTATACAATATTTGTCCTTTTGCCTCTGATTTCGCTCAGCATAATGCCTTCCAGGTTTCTCCACGGTATGAAATGTTTGACAGATTCGTCACTGTTCTTTATCGATGCGTAGTATTCCATTGTGTGAATATACCACAATTTATTTACCCATTCATCCGTTGATGGACAGCTTGGTTGCTTCCAGCTTTTTGCTATTGTAAACAGAGCTGCAATAAACATGGGTGTGCATATATCTGTTTGTGTTAAGGCTCTTGTTTCTCTAGGGTATATTCCAAGGAGTGGGATTTCTGGATTGTATGGTAGTTCTATTTCTAACTGTTTAAGATAAAGCCAGATAGATTTCCAAAGTGGTTGTACCATTTTACATTCCCACCAGCAGTGTATAAGAGTTCCAATCTCTCTGCAGCCTCTCCAACATTTATTATTTTGTGTTTTTTGGATTAATGCCAGCCTTGTTGGAGTGAGATGGAATCTCATCGTAGTTTTAATTTGCGTTTCTCTAACGGCTAATGATCGAGAGCATTTTCTCATGTGTCTGTTAGCTGCCTGAATATCTTCTTTAGTGAAGTGTGTGTTCATATCCTTTGCCCACTTCTTGATTGGGTTGTTTGTCTTTTTGTGGTTGAGTTTTGACAGAATCATATAGATTTTAGAGATCAGGCGCTGGTCGGAGATATCATAGCTGAAAATTCTTTCCCAGTCTGTAGGTGGTCTTTTTACTCTTTTGGTGAAGTCTTTAGATGAGCATAGGTGTTTGATTTTTAGGAGCTCCCGGTTATCTGGTTTCTCTTCGTCATTTTTGGTAATGTTTTGTATTCTGTTTATGCCTTGCATTAGGGCTTCTAGGGTTGTCCCTAATTTTTCTTCCATGATCTTTATCGTTTTAGTCTTTATGTTTAGGTCTTTGATCCACTTGGAGTTAGTTTTTGTGCTTGGTGTGAGGTATGGGTCCTGTTTCATTTTTTTGCAAATGGGTATCCAGTTATGCCAGCACCATTTGTTAAAAAGACTATCTTTTCCCCAATTAACTGACACTGGGCCTTTGTCAAATATCAGCTGCTCATATGTGGATGGATTTATATCTGGGTTCTCAATTCTGTTCCACTGGTCTATGTGCCTGTTGTTGTACCAATACCAGGCTGTTTTGACTACTGTGGCTGTATAATAGCTTCTGAAATCAGGTAGAGTGAGGCCTCCCACTTTCTTCTTCTTTTTCAGTAATGCTTTGCTTATCCGAGGCTTCTTTCCCTTCCATATGAAATTAGTGATTTGTTTCTCTATCCCCTTAAAAAATGACATTGGAATTTGGATCGGAAGTGTGTTAAATGTATAGATGGCTTTTGGTAGAATAGACATTTTTACTATGTTAAGTCTTCCTATCCATGAGCAAGGTATGTTTTTCCACTTAAGTATGTCCTTTTTAATTTCTTGTAGCAGAGCTTTGTAGTTTTCTTTGTATAGGTTTTTTACATCTTTGGTAAGATTTATTCCTAAGTATTTTATCTTCTTGGGGGCTACTGTGAACGGTATTGATTTGGTGATTTCCTCTTCGATGTTCTTTTTGTTGATGTAGAGGAATCCAAGTGATTTTTGTATATTTATCTTATAACCTGAGACTCTGTCAAACTCTTCTATTAGTTTCAGTAGTTTTCTGGAGGATTCCTTAGGGTTTTCTGTGTATAAGATCATGTCATCTGCAAATAGAGATAATTTTACTTCCTCCTTGCCAATCCGGATACCCTTTATTTCTTTGTCTAGCCTAATTGCCCTGGCTAGGACTTCTAGCTCGATGTTGAATAAGAGTGGTGATAAAGGGCATCCTTGTCTGGTTCACATTCTCAAGGGAAATGCTTTCAGGTTCTCTCCATTTAGAGTGATGTTGGCTGTTGGCTTTGCATAGATGCCCTTTATTATGTTGAGGAATTTTCCTTCAATTCCAATTTTGGTGAGAGTTTTTATCATAAAAGGGTGTTGGACTTTGTCAAATGCCTTTTCTGCATCAATTGATAAGATCATGTGGTTTTTGTCTTTTGTTTTATTTATGTGGTGGATTACATTAATGGTTTTTCTGATATTAAACCAGCCTTGCATACCTGGTATAAATCCCACTTGGTCATGGTGAATTATTTTTTTGATATGTTGTTGAATTCTCTTGGCTAGAATTTTGTTGAGGATATTTGAATCTATGTTCATGAGGTATATAGGTCTGTAATTTTCTTTTTTTGTAATGTCTTTACCTGGTTTTGGTATCAGGGAGATGGTGGCTTCATAGAATGAGTTGGGTAGTATTCCGTCATTTTCTATGCTTTGAAATACCTTTAGTAGTAGTGGTGTTAACTCTTCTCTGAAAGTTTGGTAGAACTCTGCAGTGAAGCCATCCGGGCCAGGGCTTTTTTTTGTTGGGAGTTTTTTGATTACCGTTTCAATCTCTTTTTTTGTTATGGGTCTATTTAGTTATTCTACTTCTGAATGTGTTAGTTTAGGTAGGTAGTGTTTCTCCAGGAATTCATCCATTTCTTCTAGGTTTGCAAATTTGTTAGAGTACAATTTTTCGTAATAATCTGATATGATTCTTTTAATTTCAGTTGGGTCTGTTGTGATGTGGCCCTTCTCGTTTCTTATTCGGGTTATTTGTTTCCTTTCCTGTATTTCTTTAGTCAGTCTAGCCAATGGTTTATCAATTTTGTTAATTTTTTCAAAGAACCAGCTTTTGGCTTTGTTAATTCTTTCCATTGTTTTTCTGTTCTCTAATTCATTTAGTTCAGCTCTAATTTTTTTTATTTGTTTTCTTCTGGTGCCTGATGGATTCTTTTGTTGCTCACTTTCTATTTGTTCAAGTTGTAGGGACAGTTCTCTGATTTTGGCTCTTTCTTCTTTTTGTATGTGTGCATTTATCGATATAAATTGGCCTCTGAGCACTGCTTTTGCTGTGTCCCAGAGGTTTTGATAGGAAGTATTTTCATTCTCGTTGCATTCTGTGAATTTCCTAAACCCTCCTTGATGTCTTCTCTAACCCAGTCTTTTTTCCGGAGGGTATTGTTCAGTTTCCAAGTATTTGATTTCTTTTTCCTAATTTTTCTGTTATTGGTTTCTAGTTTTATTGCCTTGTGGTTTGAGAAGATGCTTTGTAATATTTCGATGTTTTGGATTCTGCAAAGGTTTGTTTTATGACCTAATATGTGGTCTATTCTAGAGAATGTTCCATGTGCGCTAGAAAAAAAAAGGATACTTTGCAGCAGTTGGGTGGAGAGTTCTGTATAAGTCAATGAGGTCGAGTTGGTTGATTGTTGTAAGTAGGTCTTCCGTGTCTCTATTGAGCTTCTTACTGGATGTCCTGTCCTTCTCCGAAAGTGGTGTGTTGAAGTCTCCTACTATAATTGTGGAGGTACCTATCTCACTTTTCAGTTCTGTTAAAATTTGATTCATGTATCTAGCAGCCCTGTCATTGGGTGTGTAAATATTTAATATCGTTATGTCTTCCTGATCAATTGTCCCTTTTATCATTATATAGTGTCCTTCTTTATCCTTTGTGGTGGATTTAAGTCTAAAGTCTATTTTGTCAGAAGTTAATATTGCTACTCCTCTTCTTTTTTGCTTATTGTTTGCTTGATATATTTTTTTCCATCCTTTGAGTTTTAGTTTGTTTGTGTCTCTAAGTCTAAGGTGTGTCTCTTGTAGGCAGCATCTAGACGGATCGTGTTACTTTATCCAGTCCGAGACTCTCTGTCTCTTTATTGGTGCATTTAGTCCATTTACATTCAGCGTAATTATAGATACATGAGTGTTTAGTGTTGTCATTTTGATGTCTTTTTATGTGTGTTGTTGACAATTTCATTTTTCCACGTACTTTTTTGTGCTGAGACATTTTTCTTAGTTAATTGTGAGGTCCTCATTTTCGTAGTGTTTGACTTTATGTTTGTTGAGTCGTTACGTTTTTCTTGGCTTTTATCTTGAGTTATGGAATTGTTATACCTCTTTGTGGTTCCCTTAATATTTACCCCTATTTTTCTAAGTAAAAACCTAACTTGTATTGTTCTATATTGCCTTGTATCACTCTCCATATGGCAGTTCTATGCCACCTGTATTTAGTCCCTCTTTTTGATTACTGTGATCTTTTACATATTGACTTCAATGATTCCCTGTTATGAGCATTTTTTTTTTTAATTAATCTTAATTTGTTTTTGTGATTTCCCTATTTGAGTTGATATCAGGATGTTCTGTTTGGGACCTTGTGTTGTGCTGGTATCTGATATTATTGGTTTTCTGACCAAACAATATCCTTTAGTATTTCTTTTAGCTTTGGTTTGGTTTTTGCAAATTCTCTAAACTTGTGTTTATCTGTAAGTATCTTAATTTCGCCTTCATATTTCAGAGAGAGTTTTGCTGGATATATGGTCCTTGGCTGGCAGTTTTTCTCCTTCAGTGCTCTGTATATGTCGTCCCATTCCCTTCTTGCGTGCATGGTTTTTGCTGAGTAGTCTCAACTTATTGATTCTCCCTTGAAGGAGACCTTTCTTTTCTCCCTGGCTGCTTTTAAAATTTTCTGTTTGTCTTTGGTTTTGGGAAGTTTGATGATAATATGTCTTGGTGTTTTTCTTTTTGGATCAGTCTTAAATGGGGTTCGATGAGCATCTTGGATAGATATCCTTTCGTCTTTCATGATGTCAGGGAAGTTTTCTGTCAGGAGATCTTCAACTGTTTTCTCTGTGTTTTCTGTCCTACCTCCCTGTTCTGGGACTCCAATCACATGCAAGTTATCCTTCTTGATAGAGTCCCACATGATTCTTAGGGTTTCTTCATTTTTTTAAATTCTTTTATCTGATTTTTTTTTCAGCTATGTTGGTCTTAATTCCCTGGTCCTCCGGATGTCCCAGTCTGCATTCCAATTGCTCGAGTCTGCTCCTCTGACTTCCTAGTGCGTTGTCTAATTCTATAATTTTATTGTTAAGCTTTTGGATTTCTGCATGCTGTCTCTCTACGGATTCTTACAACTTATTAATTTTTCCACTATGTTCTTGAATAATCTTTTTGAGTTCTTCAACTGTTTTATCAGCGTGTTCCTTGGCTTTTTCTGCAGTTTGCCTTATTTCGTTTGTGATGTCTTGAAGCATTCTGTAAGTTAGTTTTTTATATTCTGTATCTGATAATTCCAGGATTGTATCTTCATTTGGGAAAGATTTTGATTCTTTTGTTTGGGGGGTTGTAGAAGTTGTCATGGTCTGCTTCTTTACGTGGTTTGATATCGACTGCTGTCTCCGAGCCATCACCTGGAAACTAGTTTTTCCAGAAAATCCACTAAAAAAAAATGCAGTCAGATCCCTATCAGAACTGCCTTTGGATTATAACTGCCACCTTGTTCCCTGTAAGGATGAAAGTCCGAGATTTGGATCATTTATGCTTGGCTGTACCTGGTTCTGTGTTTTTAGTCCAATTAGGGATGGATTTTTGGTCCCTGGTTTTTTTTTTGTTCCTTCTCTCTGGCCGGAAGAGTGGGTTAGGAAAAGACCAAAAAAAAAAGGGGGGGGAAGCAAAGCCCCCATGGAGCCAGAGCCGTTCTCCCTCTGGCTCAGGAAATTTCGATGTTAATGAAGCCGCCTGGGGAGGGTAGGGGAGGGATCAGAGAGATAGGAGAGTAGCACCTTGGAATATAGCCAGAGTTGCTTGTCTTGCTTGGAATGACTATTATATCTGAGATTCCCGAGGGGCGTGTCGCCCATGTGTGTTGGCTGTGTGGAGATTGCCCCCCGGGGTCTGGCCCACTGAAGCCGCAGTCAGATCCTCCGCTGCCAGTCCAAAGCCCAGCATGAAGGTTCCCCTGCTGGGACGCTGCACTCCCGGCTCCAAAATCAGTCGCTGCCTCCCGGGGATTTCTCGTCCTGCCAGCCACATCGCCGCGCCACCCCCCCGGACAGGCTAGGCCCCCTGCCAGGGTTAGTTCAGGGGATTAGAGCTGCACCCCGTGCTTGGCTGTGACAGCGCCCAGCCCAAAGCCCGGTGCCAAGGTTCCCCAGCTGGGACACAGCACTCCCGGCTCCAAAACCAGTCACTGCCTCCCGGGGACTTCTCCCACCAGCCCCGTTGCCACGCCGCCCGTGCAGACCGGCTGGGCCCCCTCCCGGGGTGAGTTCAGGGGGGTAGGGCTGTGCCCCTTGTTTGCCCTGTCACAAGATTTATGAGTTCAGCTCCCCTGGGCCCAGATGCCCGGCGCCAAGGTTACCTGACTGGGACGCTGGCTCCAGGCTCCGAAAACAGTCGCTGCTTCCCCGTATTTGTTCGTTTTCCTTCTCTAAATCTGTATTTGTTGTTCAGGGTTTGTAGATTGTTATGTATGTGATTGATTCACTTGTTTTTCCGAGTCTTTGTTGCAAGGGGGATCTGAGGTAGCATCTACCCAGTCCTCCATCTTGGCCCCGCCTATCTCATATTTTTATCGATGGAAAGGTAATAATAATAGCAGTGTAAAAAAAGTTGCTAAGAAAGTTCATGATCTAGTAGTCACATAAAAAGTGACCTTATGTTGTTAGGTGCCCTTGAGTCAGTTTAACTCGTAGTGACCCTATGAACAGCAAAACAAAACACTGCCCGGTCCTGTGCCATAAACTACTTTTTCCAATGTCATTCTTAATCACACTACTCTATTTCACCATGGCTCCATTCTTGGAGTCTTTCATCATGATGGTCTCTTTCAATGCTATAGTAATATGTGTGTTTGTGTGAGTGTGCAAGCTTGTGTGTGTGGATGTGTGAAAGAAAGAAAGAGAGAGATGAGGTGCAGCAGGAGAGAGAATAAATAAATTTTCTGCCTTTGGATATGTAAAGTAAGTCTTCTTTTAGAATTAAATATATTTTAATATTTGTTAGTATTTTTCTTTTGTCATCATGCATAATCCCCCCCCCCCGCCATGGCACCATTGCACTTGTATTGGTCTTTATATATATTTATGAAAAAGAGATTCATGTAGGACCAGTGTGATCAATTTTCTAAGACTATCATAAAAAGTGGGATAGGAGCTGATGGAACTCATTGATGAAGGGAATACACAATTATTGATGAGGTAAAATCCTAGTACATTTTGGGTTTGGTAATCAATTTACAGGACGGGGTGATCATCTGTAGATTTTTTTTTTTTTTTTTAAAGTTTTCATTATTAGTAATAGCGATTCTCTTCTCAGGTACAAGTAACCCAGAGCTAGAAGTTCTGTGGTACTCTTATCTTGGAGTAAGAATTAAGGGGCATGACATCTTGGTTTCCACCAAACGTAATGAGTGCTCAAGCTTTATAAAAATTATGTGTTCAGCTAATTTAAGGGACAACACTTGCAAACTCCTTTTTGCTGCCTTTGCCACCAGGCTTTATATTAGAATATTATGACAACCAAATTTTTTTTTTTCTTTTCACTGTCCTTCCTGCCCAGTGTTTGAAGAAGTATATTCTGGCAAATAGTCAAGTATATTGCATGAGCAGGTTGTATAAATTTAATAGAAAATCACAGTATTCAGAAGCTTTCAATTTCAGTGGCAGTAAGTCCTTTATCTTCCACCAAAATGAATAAAGAAAAATGCTTCACAAAATGTTCCACAGATGTTTAAAATGTTTAATACTAAACAATTCACAAACACACTAATATACACTGACATACATATGACAGACAATATTCTGATGCTCATGATGATAACCTATACATTTCTGCTAAATTTTCAGAACTACTTCTGTTTATTTTCTCTTGGTTGGCTATGAGTCGGAATTGACTCAATGGCAATGGGTTTGGTTTTTGGTTTTGGTTTGGGCAAACACAAAAGAACACAGATTGACTTAATACATAGCGCTGTATCCCAGCAAATTGAATACCTAGTCACGTCATAGTAAGTGGCACAATTTCTTACACAAGTTCTATTAGAGAAACGGGGTAGAAGAATTGGTTCCTGAAAAAATTCAAAAACGTCTGTTGAAATGCGTCAGTAGGCTGTGCTACTTTATGAAATATCATGGTCATTTGGAAGGAATTTTTTTAGAATAATATCACAGTGCCTATTAAATTAATGGTCCTAATTTGTTCTTATATCTGGTTTTTAGATATTAATTTCAATTATTATATTAAAAGTATTTGTCAATACTGAAGTTCTACCTTCTCACTGTGGTTTTAACCAGCAGATGAGGGACAGGCATTCTTAGCTCCAGGAAGGAAGGTTTAAAAAAGCTTTTTAAAATATAGTATGTAGAAAATTTGAGGATACAGAGAGCTGTTTGAGAGAGTGCAGAACTGTTATGTTTGATTTTTCTTCGTGAGTCCAGTGACCAAATGACAAAGGCAGAGCATAGACTAATCTAGAGGTCAGTTTTTTTTTTTAAGACTAGAGAGTAAATTTTTTAGGTTTTTCAGGACACCTAAAGTCTTTTTTTTAAAAAAAACAGTTTTAAAATATAAAATAATAATAATAATTCTTACCTCAAAAGCCATATATAAACAGATGTTCAGCCAAATTGTCCTAAGGACTGCTGTTCGCCTATCCCTGGTTCTAAGCTTACCAAGTATAATTCAGGTTTGGAATAGTTCCTAGGGAGTAAAATTTCAAGCCTCTAAGACTACAGCCTTTAGTATGGACTGCATCTCAACATAAAGAAAACAAAAAATCCTAACAGTTGAATCAATAAGAAACATAATGATAAAAGGAGAAAAGACTGACGTTGTCAAGGATTTCATATTACTTCAATCCACAGTCAAGAAATCAGCGGTCAAGAAATCAATGATCTATTGCATTGGGCAAATCTGTGGCAAAAGACCTCTTTAAAGTGTTAAAAAGCAAAGATATCACCTTGATGACTAAAGTGCCCCTGACCCAATCCATGGTATTTTCAACTGCTTCATATGCATGCAAAAGCTGGACAGTGAATAAGAAAGACAGGAGAAATGATGCCTTTAAATTACAATGTTGGGGAAGAATATTGAATATACCATGGACTGCTAGAAAAAATGAACAAGTCTGCCTTAGAAGAAATACTGCCAGAGTGCTCCTTGGAAGCGAGGGTGGTGAGACTTCATCTTAAGTACTTTGGACGTGTTCAGGAGTGACCAGTCCATACAGAAGGACATCATGCTTGGTAAAGCAGAGAGGCAGCAAAAAAGAGAAAGACCCTCAATGAGATGGATTGACCCAGTGGCTTCAACAATGGGCTCTAACATAGCAATGATTGTGAGAATGGTGCGGGACCAGGCAGTGTTTCTTTCTGTTGTATATGGGCTTGCTAAGAGTAGGAACTGACTGGATGGCACCTAACAACAAGTGAACAAAACGGTTAGTGGGGAGTAAGAGTCTAACAACATAAACTTGTAGTGTACCTGGTGAGAAGGTAGGTTAATGACTAAAAAGATTTAAAAGCAAGAAGCCTCAAAATTCCTAATTCCCATTTTGCTTTTAATCATGTCTTTTATCTCACAGCATTACTCTATCTGAAACACTACCTTTTTCCATAAATACTTTTTTTTATATATTGGTTTATTTAGATCATGTAAGAAGTGATCTTCAAAAGATAAGATTCACTTTTACTGTAAATATTGATATCTGTATATAGTATAATACAGTAAATATTTAATACAACATAGTAAATATTTGGCTTTTAAATTGTTTGCCTCAAAATATCTCTCTAAGGTGAATTAGAAATCTTCCTATTTTAACTGATAACGTATACATTATTCTATTGAAAAGATACATCAACATTTGTTTGGATTAGCAATGAATGTGAGGATGGATCTATATAGATGGTGGAAAAATTAGGTATTAGATATGTTGTATTTTTTCATGTGTTTAAATAAGAAGCAATTTTTACTAATAAAATTTCAATCTGACCTTAGAAGCTTCTGCAATAAGAATACACATATAAACAAATGCACGTATAAAGCGTCAGCAGAAATACAGAAAACAATCTGGATGGACAGATTTGAGGGCTAAAACATATTTCCAATTCCACAACTGCGACTGATCCCAGGTAAGTTAGTTCTTCTATCCCCTGAGTAAAAAAAAAAAAAAAAAAAAAAAAAGCAAAACAAAACAAAAAAACATTGCATTCTCTTCCTTAAATAAATTCGGGGACATGGGATTGGAAGTGTATTTTTTTCATTTTGGCTCCTTTTCCATGCGTTCCAATTCTGTTACTTCCTATTTTCCTTTCTGTCACTTTGTTTGAAGGTGCGACCTTGTCGCAGGCAAAGCTTGATAAATCCTGTTAGAGGACAAGCTTTTTATTACCTTTCTTACCAAGATTTCTCATCTGTTACCACTCTTACTACATTTATTTGATTTTATTATATGTCTTTAATCAAAAGCAACTATCAGATTAAACCCAGAAAACTTTTACCGCATAAGAATTTGTCAAAAATCGTGATTTTTTTTAAATGAACAAAAATAGCATATGAATTCATGTGCTTTGCCATTCAAGTAAACACAAATGAAAATATCATCTGTCGAGCCCCTGTCCTCATCTATCTGGAATCATTCATGTTTTATAAAGATCTTCCTGTGGCTAATTTCTTACAGTCAATGAAATAAATCCTCAGCATTTTATTATCATAATTAGAAATCTAAATCTCTCATGCTTTGAAAGTGCTTTCCTCCATGATGTAATAGGCACTGGGAGAGGTTCTTGGACCTTGCAGCATGACAGAGGGGTGATGAGCAATCTTGAGCACTGTTTTCTCAATGTTTCTGGCAATAGACAAGCGGCCTAGGCCTCAGAGGTTTGTGCACCCTACCATTTCCCTTGTCATGACCCTCTAACCTGTGATAGGTGCTCAGCCTGTGACAGGCAGGATCTACTGAACATCAGGTGCTGAAGAAGCTCAGCGTGTTTTCCATTTTGGCTGTCAGCAGCAGCGTGAAGGAAAGAGAACAGTGATAGCACAGCAGCACAGCAAACGGTCTGCCATTTTATTTGTTCTTTTTTCATACTCTCTCGTATGAAGTCGTTAAATTCTTGTCAGCGGGAATGTCATCATTCCTCACACAAAAGGGCCATGTCAGAAAGGATGTGAACAGATTAAATAATTATTTTCCCAGAAAACTTGCATCATTCACAATGATGGTGTCAAAATTTAACTGATTGTATGCTGCTTGTATTTATGTGTGTGCAACTGTTAATGAAATTTTTTTCCATGAAATATAATCATTTATGATGATATTTTATTTCTCTATGATTTTCTGAGGCCTGGCCATGTACTTTCTGCAGCTCCTTATTCACTATCAGGTTACAGACTCTGAGGCGATAGTCTAAAGGCATCTGTCCCATAGACGTGTTTGGGAATTAATTTGTAACAGGATCCCCTAATAAGACCTAGAAGGCCCTGACTTGAATAGGTTGATGAGTGGGAAATGAGCTTTTCTACTCTTGGGTTACATTGACACCCAGAGTAACACTTCCACTTAAATGCCTGCCCCCCACCACACACACTAAACCCACACATGTTAAATGAGACTTATGAATGAGAATACCATTTTTAAAAAAGTATATTGTTTACTAAGAAATTAAATACATATCATGAAGTGAATGAGATCGCTTTGAGATTTAAATTCATAATCCTTTCCTTTTCAAGATTTAAAATCTCTTGAAATTGTCAACCTACTTTCAAAAGGTAATTTCTTATAGTCATTGTGTATTCATTCTTTTCACACTCATATGTATATATATATATGCATATATGCTGTCAGTGACTGAATAATATCCATACGTCTACAAGGAAGACCAGTTAGTATGACTATTATTCAAATTTATAGACTAGTCAGTAAGGCCAAAGATGAAGAAATTGAAGACTTTTATAAATTTCTGCAGTCTGAAATTGATTGAACATGCAATTAGGGTACATTGATAATTACTGGAGATTAGAATGTGAAAGTTGGAAATAAAAAAGGATTAGTAGTTGGAAAATATGGTGTGGTGATAATAGCAATGCCAGAGATCCCATCACAGAATTTTGCAAGACCAAGTACGTCTTCATTGCAAATACTTTTTTTCACCAACATAAACAACTACTACATGCGAGCACCTCACCAGGTGGAATACGCAGGAATCAAATCAACTACATCTGTGGAAAGAGATGATGAAAAAGCTCAATATCATCAGTCAGAACAATGCAGAACAGACCATCAGTTGCTCATATGTAAGTTCAAGTTGAAACTGAAGAAGGTTAGAAAAAGTCCAAGAAAGCCAAAGTATGAACTTGAATATATTCCACCTGAATTTAGAGACCACCTCAAGAAAAGATTTGACGTGTTGAACAATAATAACTGAAAACCAGATGAGTTGTGAAATGACATGAAGGACATCATGCATGAAGAAAACAATGGGTCATTAAAAAGACAGGAAAGAAAGAAAAGACCAAAACGGATGTCAGAAGAGACCCTGAAACTTGCTCATAAACATGAAGTAGCTAAAGCAGGAAGAAATGATGAAGTAAAAGAGCTGACCTGAAGGTGTCAAAGGGTGGCTCAAGAAAACAGAGTAAAGTGTTATAATGACATGTGCAAATAACGAGATAGAAAACCAAAAGGGAAGAACACGCTCAGCATTTCTCAAGCTTAAAGAACTGATGAAAAAATTCAAGCCTTGACTTGCAATATCGAACGATTCTATACTGGAAGTGCTCACTTATCTATGCGAAGATATTTGGAAGACAGCTACCTGGCCAACCAACTGGAAGAGATTCATATTTATGCCTATTCCAAAGAAAGATGATTCAATTGAAAGCAGAAATTATTGAACAATATCATTAATATCACACACAAGTAAAATTTGCTAAAGATCATTCAAAAGCAGCTGCAGCAGTGTATCAACAGGGAACAGCCAGAAATTCAAGCTGGATTCAGAGGAGGACATAAAACAAGGGATATATCATTGCTGATGTCAGATGGATCCTAGCTGAAAGCAGAAAATACAAGAGAGATGTTTATGTGTGTTTTATTGATTATGAAAAGGTATTGGACTGTGTGGATCATAACAAATTATTGATAACATTGCAAGCAATGGGAATTCCAGAACACTTAATTGTGTTCATGAGGAGCCTGTACATAGATCAGAGGCAATCATTTGAACACAACAAGGGGATCTTGCATGGTTTAAAGTCAGGAAAGCTGTGTGTCAAGGTTGTATCCTTTCACTATACTTAGTCTGTATGCTGAGCAAATACTCCAAGAATATAGCAAATAATCTATGAAGAAGAACATGGCATCAGGGTTTGAGGAAGACTCATTTACAAACTGAGATTTGCAGATGACACAACTTTGCTTGCTGAAAGTGAAGAGGACTTGAAGCACCTACTGAGGAAGATCAAAGACTACAGTCTTCAGCATGGATTACACCTTAACATAAAACAAAAATTCTCACAATAGGACCAATAAGCAATATCATGATAAATGGAGAAAATATTGAATTTGTCCAGGATTTCATTTCACTTGGATCCACAATCAACATCCATAGAAGCAGCAGTCAAGAAGTCAAATGACACATTGCATTAGGCAAATCTGCTGCAAAAGACCTCTTTAAAGTGTCAAAAAACAAAGACATTACCTCGAAAACTAAGGTGCACTTGGCCCAAGCCATGATGTTTTCAATCGATCACCTCATATGCATGTGAAAGCTGGACAATGAATAAGGAAGACCAAAGAAGAATTGACAGCTTCGATTGTGGCATTGGCGAATAATACTAAATATACCATGGACTGTCAAAAGAACAAACAAATATGTCTTAGAAGAATACAACCAGACTGCTCCTTAGAAGCAAGGATGGCAGGGCTACATCTCACATACTTTGGGTATGTTATCAGGAGGGATCTGTCCCTGGAGAAGGACATCATGGTTGATAAAATAGAGGATCATCGAAAAGAAGACCCTCAATAAGACGGACTGACACAGTGGCTGCAACAATGGGCTCAAGCATAACAACGATTGTGAGGATGGTTCAGAACTGGGCAGTGTTTTGGTCTGTTGTACATAGGGTCTCTAAGAGTTGGAAACAGCTCAAGGGCACCTAACAACAACAAATATATATATACTTTGTTATATATATAATTATAATAAAATATTAATCTTTCAATCTTTTATGGGAGATAAAATATCTTGCTGACAAATTGTTAACTATGTTAAAATGTTCAATAATATTATCTACAAAATTAAATACATATATATATATATATATACTCCTCAGAGCCCTGGTGGTGCAGTGGTTAAGAGCTCGGCTGCTAACCAAAAGGTTGGCAGTTGAAATCCACCAGCCACTCCTTGGAAACCCTATGGGGCAGTTCTACTCCATCATATAGGGTTGCTATGAATCATAATCAACTAGGCAACACCTTTTTTTATTATTATTATACACCTCTGCAGACACTATGATCTCAACAATCTTTCTAGCCATTGTTTTTTTCAACACTCTCTTATATAACTAGACATTTCAACAAAACTGTTTATAGCTCCTTAAAAATGCCTCGTGTTTACTCTCTTTGGAAATTTTGCTTTTGCTCTTTACTCTGCCTATAGTGTTTCCAGTCTCCTTTATCTTCCCTCAGCTTTGAAGTTAATTTAAAATGTATTTTAAGTATATCTTCAGATAGGTGACTTGTGGAATTGTGACCTGAGAAACTCTGTGAACTCACCTCAGAAAAACAACCAAAACTGATAAAAGTAATTAAAAATTAATTAATTAATTAATTTTCTGGAAATTGTCTTGAGGGCACTTAACTCAAGAAAGAATGTTTATTCAAGAAAATCTACTGAATCTTGGTAAGAACAGTGACAGTAAGTGGCACTTGAGACATGACCTGCTACCCCAGTTCAATGTGATGAAAGTTACAGTCACGGTAGGTTACAAAGGAGAAGGGACTCCCTCTCCCTGCAGATCCCAGACAAGGGCTGTAGTATCTTTTCAGGAGAAGTGAGCCACCAGCATTTCTGGTCACCCTCTGCTCCATGTTTCAGAGTCTAAATTCCAGGCTAGTGTGACCAGGATGTCAGTGACTCCCCTTCTCCATCCAACCCCCACTAAAACCAAAAAACCAACCCCCTGCCATTGAGTCAGTTCCAACTCATAGTGGCCCTACAGGGCAGAGTAGAACTGCTCCATAGGGTTTCCAAGGAGTGGCTAGTGGTTTCAAAATGCTGACCTTTTGGTTAGCAGCTGTAACTCTTAGCCACTGCGCCACCGTCCCCCATTAGTAGGATTGAAACAACACTAGACACAGCAGGACAAGAATCCTGGAACCTCAACTGGTTTTCCCTACTTCAGTTGTAAGGTGGAGATTCCATGCTCAGGGAGGCAAGCAAAGAAAATCAGAGATTATTGCCCCTGCTTAGCTCCGTTGCTTGTAGAACAGGGCGTCGCTCTAATAGAAGCAGACTATTCTAGTCTTAAGGCAGTGGTTCTGAGATTTTTGACCATGAGGAGAGGCAGGTCATACCAACAGAGAGATACCCAAAGTTTTCCTCAAGGATCTGCTTTTACTTGGAACAGAATGTAGGGAAGATCAGAGTCCCTGGGTGGTGCAAATTGTTGAATTCTTGGCTGCTAATTAAAAGGTAGGAAGTTCCAGTCCATCAAGGCATGTCAGAAGAAAGTCACGGTGATCTGCTTCTGAAAAACCAGACATCAAAAACCCTACGGAGCACAATTCTACTTTGATACATATGGGGTTGACATGAGTCAGAATCCACTGGGCATCAACCGGCAACTGGTAGGGAAATTCAAGTCTAAGCGTGCTTAGGGGACACCCTTAAACAATGGGAATTTTGTTGGTAAGTAGTTAAGAAGAGGTAGTAGCTCTTTGTTAGCAAGAGGCTAAAATAGTAGGCCACCCATTTTATTAGAGAGGGCCAAGGAAAAAGACAACTTAGAACCCTCCTGGAGTCAGAACAAATCGGCAAGACTATCCTAAAAACTACCAATTCTGTATATATTAGCTAATAAACCACTCATGTTAACATGCTCCAGAGAAATAATATTTTTACCAGTTTGCCCATAATTTTCTTTTTTTTTAATTACAGTTGCATAATTCCATTTACTTTGCAATCTATTTATCTTTAACACAGAGGAGACAATATAAAACAGATTGCTTCTGTGTCAAAAAACAAATCAGCAAAAGTACATAGCTTTGCAGCCACATATTGGATATGATTTAAAAAAATATAATGTATTTTATTGGGGAAAACATTGGCAAAATGGAAACCCATAAATGTAAAATAAACAATTTTTAAAATATTTAAAATATTAACACGAAATATAATGAAATACTTTAGGTTGAAAGAGCATGTGTAAATTTTATTTGATATTTGCAATTGAATTGTTTGTTTCTAGTAAAATAAATGAAGTGACTTACTATATTTAGTTGAAGATTTATGAATGAATAATGACTCATAGATGATTTATTTCCCTAGTTTGTATTGTTAATACCAGAGATATTATTTTCTGGAAGAAATGATTATATTTACATGGATGTGCTATACTTAGCAAAAACCAAAAAACCAAACCCAATGCTGTCGAGTCGATCCCGACTCATAGCAACCTACAGGACAGAGTAGAACTGCCCCATAGAGTTTCCAAGCAGTGCCTGGCGGATTCAAACTGCTGACCCTTTGGTTAGCAGCTGTAGCACTTAACCATAATTTTTGATATTTAGCAAGGTACTGTATATTAGTTTTCATGTACATAAAACATCTGGAGACACAAATCAAAAAAGCCTTCTGTTTCTTACTTTAGATACTTACATAGAAATCTTAAGTCATGTAGCTTCTGCTTATTATGGGATGCAAAAGATAGACTGTGACAGTAATGAGATATGCACTTGGAAAAGAGATAGCAAAATAAGAATGTTTAAGACTCTTCAAAAAGATACAGAGATGCATTAAAGATACCCATTCTTTGAATTTAACAGTTCTTATAAATGTACAAATTAAGTATAAACATCAAAATGGAAATATCGTTTGGAATTACAATACAAAAGTTATGCTTTCCAATTTTAAAATAAATAGTAAGATACATTAACTACTTTGCCCTCCAACTGGTTATTCAATTCAAAATCATAGCATTCTTGGTTCCTATTCTGTTATTAACTAAATTTCCAACTATTTTACTTAGATGTGCACATTCTTGTATCTGACAGGGTGGCAATGCAGATATTCACCATAAGATAAGGTGATAACATCTTGGAGTCAAAAGTTAATAACATCTTTCTACCAGTCGACAAGCAGTAATATGGGAAACCAAAAATTGTACCTACTGAAGTAGAAGTGGGATTAAGTGATAATCAGCCATCCAATGTGTACAGTCATTGTGAGAATGGACCTTTACTATTGGAACTATTAGCACCCCCTCCATGTAGGCTGTTACCTATACCAATTCACCTCCGTACTTCACTGCTGTTTGGAAGAATTGCTACTTCTCAATGGATGTAGATGAATCAAAAGCAAAGTGAAACTTGTCCAGACCCATAAAAAAACACTGCATATCAGAGAGATATTGCCATATTTCATGCACCCATCACATCAGTTGCATATAGAACAAACAAAGCTTCGTACTGTGAGACAAGGAGGGCTGGTGGCACAGTGGCTGCTAATTGAAAAGTGGATTGTTCAAACCCTCCAGTGACTGTTCGGGAGAAAGATGTGGCAGTCTGCTTCCGTAAAGGTTATAGCCTTGGAAACCCTATGCGGCAGCTCCCCTCTGCCCTATAGGGTCACTATAATGTTTTTTGCTATTGTTAT
The DNA here is from genome assembly GCF_024166365.1 of Elephas maximus indicus. NCBI lineage: Eukaryota > Metazoa > Chordata > Mammalia > Proboscidea > Elephantidae > Elephas > Elephas maximus. The sequence goes on from NC_064832.1 coordinate 83,444,835, forward strand.
TTTTTTTTTTTAACTTGTTTTATTGTGTGAAAAGTTGACACCTTGCCTGACAGGGAAGTCCATGGCATATTCTTATTTATTTCAAGAGAAGTGTATGTTTCTGTGTGCGCGTGTGTGTGTGCATAAGGGTGTTTAACGGCAAGAATGAGTATACTAAGAAAAGTAATGCTTACAGTATTTTACTCAGCTCAACCCCAGTCTCCCTTGTAGATTGGAGAAGTATTAAATTATAGCAACATAGATAGTAATCACTATAATCTGACTGCCTCTGTTTGTATGGCCACTGCACCACTTAGTAGTGGGGTAATACTGGAAAAGTTATTAACCTTCTCTATGCTTTTTTTCATTATCTGAAAAATGGAAATATGATCCCACATTCTCCATATGGTGGTAGTGGCGCAAAATTGACTTGGAGTATGTGAATCACTTAAAACAGTACTTGTTGTCCTTGTTGCTGCTTTTTGCTGTCCAGTTGGCTGAAATGCATGGCAACCTTATGTATAACAGAACAAAGCTGTGGCTCTGTCCTGAGCTCTCTTCATGGTCATTGGTATATTTGAGTCCATTATTGTGAATATTGTGTCAATTCATCTCACATGAGGGTTTTTTTTCATTTTTGCTGACCTCTTCTTTACTAAGGAGACCTGGTGGTACAGTGGTTAAGAGCTCGACTGCTAATAAAAATTTTGACTGTTCAAATCCACCAGCTACTCCTTGGAAATCCTATGGGGCAGTTCTACTCTGCCCTATAGGGTTGCTGTGAGTCAGAATGCTGTGGTTTTTGGTTTTCTTTACCAAATATAATGTCCTTTTCTAACAATTTGTCTTTTCTGTTGATATCTCCAAAGTAAGAGAGCTGAAGTCTCCCCATCCTTGCTTCTAAGATGCATTCTAGTTGTGTTTCTTCTAAGACTAATTTATTTGTTCGTTTTTTGACAGTCCGTGGTGTATTTAATATTCTTTGCCCACATCACAGTTTAAATGTTTCAATTCTTCTGTCTCCTTCTTTCATTGTCCGATGGTCACATGCATACAGGACCGTTGAAAAGACGATACCTTGCGTCAGGCACACTTCAGTCATTAAAGTGACATCCTTGCTTTTTAAAACTTTAAAAAGGTATTTTTGCAGCATATTTGAATAATGCACTATGTCATTTAATTTTCTCACAGCTACTTCCATGGACCCTGATAGTTAATCCAAATAAAATGAAATCATTGACAACTTTGATTTTTTCTTCATTCATCATGATGCTGTTTATTGGTCCAGTTGTGAGATTTTTTTTTCTTCGTGTTCAGGTTTAATCCATACTGAAGAGTGTAAACTTCATCAGGATATGCTTCAAGTTGCCTTAACTTTTCACAAGCATGGTTGTGTCATCTGCATATCTCAGGTTATTAATGAGTCTTCCACTGATCCTGATGCCACATTCTTCTTCACATAGTCCAGCTTCTTGGATTATATGCTCATCATACAGAGTAAATAAGTTTGACGAAAGGATACAACCCTGCTGCACACTTTTCAAATTTCAATTTCTGTCCCAAAGACTGCTTCTTGATCTATGTATAGTTGCTGCGTGAGGACAATTTAGTGTTCTGAAATCCCCTTTTTTTTATAATGTTAACTACAATTTGTTATAATCCACACAGTCAAACACCTTTGCCCTGTTGAAACAACATTAAGTACACATCTTCCTGGTATTCTCTGCTTTAAGCCTTGAACCATCTGGCATCAGCAATGGTAACCCTTGTTCCACGTCCTGTTTTGAATATGGCTTGATCATCTGGCAGTTCTCTATGGTTGAATAGCTGCATTTGTTTTTTAATTATCTTCACATACCAGGGTCTAGCATATAATAAGTGATGTTACACATTAATTATCATTTTTACTGTTATGATATAAGAAGATTTAGTTGGAGTTTTACATGTTAGTGTAGATGGAAAAGTACATATATTTCTGTGTTTCTATAGGTAGTTTATTAGAAAAATTGAGAGAGGATGCCTGTAGGGTTGTTAACTGAATAAGCTAAAGCAGGAAATTCCAGATCAATATCCTTAAATATAAAAAGAACTGATAATAAACCTGGTGTCCTTTAATAAAACTCAAAAAAATATTTTAGACCCTCACCTGGATTGATTTCCATGCTAATTACAAATAAAGATGAACCTTAGATATACTCGAAGTAGAACAAATATTTTATAAGTTTCAATTCACAAATTTTTAACTCAATAAATGCCACTCATTGTCAATATATTAATCATAGGAACACTTTTTTTTAAAACTTGGTCAATAAGTGAAAATCAGTCATAATAACCATAAAAAAATCTCAACTCTACTCTCATGGTGGGCCCTCCTGGCTCAGTGAGTGGCTAAAGAGCTTGGCTGCTAACCAAAAGGTCTACAGTTCAAATCCACCACCTGCTTCTTGGAAATCCTATAGGGCAGTTCTACTCTGTCCTATACGGTTGAGTTATGAGTTGGAATTGATTTGACAGGAATGGGTTTTATACTGTAATAGAGAACTGAGATTAAGAAGTATCTATTTTGTGCAAGGTGCTAAATAAGAATTCAGAATTTAAAGTAATAATAATCATTTTTTGGGAGTAGCATCATGTTAGTAATAGAAAATATTTGATTATTTAGAATTTATAGTGTTTTTGACATATATCTCTGGTTTATTCATACTTCAAAATATGTGAGTTTAGATTTAATATTATGCCAGTTTCACAAATGAACAGACTTAGTGTTAGTCATATTCCAAAATATCTAGAAGTAATAAAAATGCTTTAGCTGTATTGAACCATATCTTATAACTCCATATGTGAGGTATTTACTCCATACCAAAACGCCGATAATATCCTATTAAGTGAAAAGAGTCAAGATTATACTCTAATTTAAGTAAGATATGCATGGTCATAATATTTTAATATACTATGCTAACAGATATTTGAATTTGGTCAAGGTTATATCCCCAGAGAATGAAAACTAAGAATTGCCATAACCTAATAAAGGACATACTTTACTTTTAAAAAATATATATGAAACATAAAAATCCAAGTAAAACATTTTAGCTAAATTAAAATGACTACAAATACAGTCTTACATCCTGTATTTTATGTCAATGTATCAGAATATTTCTTTACTCAAACTTTGAGCTTGAGTGTTGTTAGGTGCCATCAACCCAGTTCCCAGGCATAGAGACGGTATGTACAAAGAAGGAAATGCTGCCTGGTCCTGTGCCAGCCTCACAACTATTGCTGTATTTGAGCCCTTGTTAAAACAGCCACTGTGACAGTTCAGCTAACTGAGGGTCGTCATCTTATTCGCAGAGCCTCTAACTTACCAAACATGATGCCTTTCTCCAGGGACTGGTTCCTCCTGATTTTACAATCCTTGCTTCCAAGGAACATTCTAGCTATACTTCTTCCAAGACATATTTGTTCCTTTTTCTGGTAGTCCATGGCATATTCATTGCTCTTCACCAATGCCATAATTCAAAGACATTAATTCTTCTTGGTGTTTCTTATTCATTGCCCTGCTTTCACACTCATATGAGGTGATTGAAAATACCATAGCTTGAGCCAGGCGTGCCTTAGTCCTCAAAACGATATTTTTGCTTTTTAACACTTCAGAAAGGTCTTTTTCAGCAGAATTGCTCAATGCAATACGTCATTTGATTTCCTGACTGCTGCTTCCATGGGCATCGATTGTGGATCCATTTAGAATGAAATGCTTGACAATTTCAATCTTTTCTCTGTTTATCATGATGTTGCTTATTGGTCCAGTTGTGAGAATTTTTGTTTTCTTTATGTTTAGGTGTAGTCCATACTGAAAGCTGTCATCTTTGATCTTCATGAGTGTTTCAAGCCCTTTTTACTTTCAGCAAGCAAGCAAGATTGTGTCATCTGTATAAAGCAGATTGTTAATTAGTCTTTCACCAAACCTAATGCCACATTCTTTTACATATAGTCTAGCTTCCAGGATGATTTTCTCAGTATACAGATTGAATAAGTACGGTGAAAGGATACAACCCTGACAAACACTTTCTGATTTTAAACCACACAATATCCCCATATTTTATTCAAATGACTGCCTCTTGTTCCACGTGCAGGTTCTACATGAGCACAATTAAGTGTCCTGGAATTCCCATTTTTTTGTAATGTTATCTCCAATATGTTGTGATCCACAGAGTCAAATGCCTTTGCAGGGTCAATAAAACACACATAAACATCTTTCTTGTAGTCTCTGCTTTCAGCCAAAATTCATCTGACATCAGCAACGATATCTCTTATTCCACGTGCTCTTCTGAATCCAGCTTGAATTTCTGGGGGTTCCTTGTCTATGTACTGCTGCAACTGCTTTTGAATTATCTTCAGCAAAAGTTTACTTGAGTGTGATATTAATGGTATTCTTCTATGATCTCCGCATTCTGTTGGATCACCTTTCTTTGGAATGGGCACAGATATGGGTATCTTCCAGTCAGTTGGCTAGGTAGCTGTCTTCTAAATTTCTTTGCATAGATAAGTGAGTACTTCCAGTGCTACATCTGCTTTTTGAAACGTCTCAGTTGGTATTCTTTAATTTCTGGAGTCTTATTTTTCGCCAAAATCTTCAGTGCAGCTCTAACTTCTTCCTTTAATACTACTGGATCTTGATCATATTCTATCTCCTGAAATGGTTCTACATTGACCAATTCTTTTTGGTACACTGACTCTGTGTATTCCTTCCATCTGCTTTTGATGCTTCCTGGATCATTCAATATTTTGCGAACAGAATTCTTCAATAATACAATACAAGGCTTGAATTTTTTTCTTTAGTTATTACAGCTTGAGAAATGCCAAGTATGCTCTTCCATTTTGGTTTTCTAACTCCAGGCCTTTGCATGTTTCATTACAATATTTGTCTTCTTGAGCTGCCCTTTGATATCTTCTGTTCAGCTCTTTTACTTCATCATTTCTTCCATTCTCTTTAACTACTTGTCTTAGTCATCTAGTGCTGCCATAACAGAAATGCCACAAGTGGATAGCTTTAACAAAGAAAAATTTATTTTCTCACAGTCTAGTAGGTTACAAGTCCAAATTCAGGGCATCAGCTCCAGGGCAAAGCTTTCTTTCTCTGTCGGCTCTAGAGGAAGGTTCTTGTCCTCAATCTTCCCCTGGTCAAGGAGCAGGCACAGGGACCTCGGGTCCAAAGGAAACGCTCTGCTCCTGGTGTTGCTTCCTTGGTGGTATGAAGTCCCCGATGCTCTGCTTGCTTCTCTTTCCTTTTATCTCTTGACAGATAAAAGGTGGTGCAAGCCACACCCCAGGAAAACTCCTTTTGCCTTGGATCAGGGAGGTGACCTGAGTAAGGGTGGTGTCACAATCCCACCCTAATCCTCTCAACATAAAACTTCTATCACATAATGGAGGACAACTACACAATACTGGGAAACATGGCCTAACCAAGTTGATACACACATTTTGGGGGGGACATAATTCAATTCATGACATTACTCTATGTTCAAGAGCAAGCTTCAGTCTCTTTTGACATCCATTTTGGTCTTTTCTTTCTTTCCCATCTTCTTAATAACATTTTGCTTTCTTCATTTATGATATCCTTGATGTCATCCCACAATTCGTCTGGTCTTAGGTTGTTAGTGTTCAGTGTATCAAATCTATTCTTGAGACGGTCTCCAATTTCAGGTGGGATATACTCAAGGTTGTATTTTGGTTCTCACAGACTTAATTTTCTTCAGCTGTATTTTCAGCTTGCATGTGAGCAACTGATGGTCTGTTCTGTAGTCAGGCCCAGCCTTGTTCTGACTGATGATATTGAGCTTTTCCATCATCTATTTCCACCAATGTAGTAGATTTGATTCCTGTGTTTTCTATCTGGTGAAGTTTACGTGTATAGTAAACTTTGTGTTGTAGAAAAAAGGTATTTACAATGAATAAATTGTTGCTGTTATAATATTCTATTGTGATCTCTGGCATCATTTCTATCACCAAGACCATATTTTCCAACTACGGATCCTTTTCCTTTGTTTCTAACCTTCACATTCTCATCACCATTAATTATCAATGCATCTTGATTGCATATTTGATCAATTTCAGCCTGCAGAAGTTGGTAAAAATCTTCAATTTCCACATCTTCGGCATTAGTGGTTGCAGCTTAAATTTGCGTAGTAGTTGTAGTAACTGGTTTTCCTTGTAAGCCAGTAGCATAGCTTCTAGCATCGCAGTAACATGCAAGCTACCATGGTATGACAAACTGACAGATACGTGGAGGTGAGCTTAATTAAAAATGGAATTTTTTGCAAATTCCTTTACTCTTCATAACCCAGTGCCATCGAGTCCATTCCGACTCATAGCGACCCTATAGGACAGAGTAGAACTGCCCCACAGAGTTTCTAAGGAGCACCTGGAGGATTTTGGTTACTCTTCGTAAATAAGTTTTACCTAATTTATAAATTATTCTATTTTATAAAGCTTATCTATTGTTCCTTGTAATGATAGGTATATTGAAGAGAAACAAACTACATCTGTACAACCATCATTAATCACAGAGTATCATGGATTAGTCTTTAATACAATTTTATGACATGGAAGAGAGCTTCCTGTGAGATTAGCAGCAATATATCTTCATTAAAAATTGTCAGGGAAAGTACAGTGATTTGAAATTTGCGAGCATATTGTTAGGCTAGAAATAAAAGCAGTAAGGCACATTAACTTATTTTGTTCATGGGTATATGAAACTTTTGTAATTAGAAGAGGAAAATAATGCTTAGCTTATTTTAAACAGTTAAGAGAGTTAAATTAAAAAGTGATGTTTATAACTCTTATGTTTTAATTAGTGTCTGAGCTGTTACTAGAAAGTTTTAATGTTTTAAAAATTTTCCATTTCCCATTAAAAGTGACTTTAATTAACTACTTTTCATAAGAACTACTCAATGTGTCTTTCAAAATGTTAGCACAGTTTCTTTTAAATCTTTTAGACTTCATTTGACAGACCATCAAGCCTAATCAGATACCAGTCATATTTCAACTCAGAAATGTTTATATGTTTCCCAGTCATATTTTTTTCATACCTGCTCACAATCTTAGTCCTCAATTCTCCTTAGCCCCAAATTGCCATAATCTCTATTTTCCAACCCTTTAACTTATAAAATAATATTAGTACTTGTGTCCCTTCTGATGCTACTAATGCTGCCATTCCTTTTACTATAAATACTGACAACAATAATTACTGTAAGATCTTTTTTTCCATTCTTACTTTGGTCGTGATATAGAAAACCCAAAATCAAACCTGTTCCCATAGAGCCGATTCTAACTCATAGCAACCTTATAGGACAGAGTAAAACTGCCCTATAGGGTTTCCAAGAACTGGCTGGTGGTTTTGAACTGACAACCTTTGGTTGGCAGCCTATATCTTAACTGTGCCACTGTGCCACCAAGGCTGTATATGCCCATATATATTTAACAGGCAATATCATATTTTCTATGTGCAACACCTTATGTGTTAGATGCTTTTATTAATCATATATTACACATGGAAAAATTATAATTGCCCACATTCACACAGATAATACATTGTAACCCACAAAACCAGGTGGTCTGATTCTAAAGCTCTTCCTGTTACTTCAATCTTATAGGTATATAGAAAAATAATTTAACTTTTGTTGTATTATAAAAGATTTTAATGTATTATAATAATCCCATTCAGAAAATTAATATCCAATAAAGTTTAAAATGTAATAATAAGTATTGATATTAGCACTATTTAAGCATATGCATCATTATACTCAGGTTTATGCTCTCCTACTTTGGATACCAAGAAAAAAATAAAAAACTGGTTGCCGTCGAGTGGATTCCAACTAATAGCGACCTTACAGGATAGAGTAGAAGTGCCCCATAGGGTTTCCAAGGAGCAGCTAGTGGATTTGAACTGTTGACCTTTTGGTTTGCATCCAAGTTCTTAACCACTGCACCACCGGGGCTCCATCTACTGAATGCTTATTTTGAAAGTGATTCATTTTACCTCCTTTAAAGCTGTCATTTCTGTGTACGTTATATTCGTCGCTTTTGAATACTTCTCTGTTCCCACCCCTTTTCACAATTTTCACTGGCAAGAAGAAAATTCTCCATAATGTTTCTGCACTTCATATGGCAGTTTTTGTCCTAGACCAGCTATTCAGTAATGTTTGTACGACAAACACCCTGTAAGAAAGGAATATTGTCTCCCTTCAAAGAGAAGGCAGATTTGTTTGCTACCTAGGAAAATAAATGTAATGTTTCCTCTGGATCGAAGATTGGCAGGTTTGCCAGCCACCCCCTTCTAAGTTTCTGGGTTTCCTAAACTCAGGGCTCTTCAACTGTGAGGCAAATTTATTGTGTGCACAACATACACCTCGACGACTGTACATCACCTCCATGGAACTTGGAGGACAAAGAAAGCTCATGCTAATCAGAAGCTCTTGTTGCCTGCAGTGCCATGAGTAATAAAGTCCTTTGTTTTTCCCGAACTTCTGGCAGCATCTATGAAACGATAGCAGGCTAATTTGTAAGCTTCAAATTTAGTGAAAATCTCAGGCTGTTCACATTGCTGGCAGCCATAAGATTCTTCAAAAAGATTCTCTATATTAAATTCCCCCATCAATCTTTATTACACTGAATGCCCTAACATCCCTTATGATACAGAGAGGTAAAGATGATGAGAGCAAATATATATTTGCAAAAAAAAATTTTTTTTAATTAAATCAGATGGAAGGCAAAAATGTTTCAAAAATAATCACAGAAAGAGTACTGGAGCTGGTTATATGATGATCACATAAAATGTAAAGATAGACTAAAAAAAAAACAATCGTGGAAGAACACATTCATTGCTTATGGACTGGAGACACTGCAATCCAAAGGAACTAAGAAATAATATTTATGCTCACTATGTTCTTATCTAAAAATCAGAAAAGACCCCTAATTCTCCATCTCATCTTCTCCTAAGGTTTTGAATATCACAAAGTCACCTGGAACTGTTTATACTATAAGTTCAGAAAAATTGATAAACTGAAGTATTTAAATATTATGCTGTTGTTGTTGTTAAGTGCCATCTAGTCACTTCTGACTCATAGAGACTCTATGTACCACAGAATAAAAAACTGCCCAGTCCTGTGCCATCCTTAAAATCGTTGTTATGCTTGTGCCCATTGTCTCGGCCACTTTGTCAATCCATCTTATTGAGGTTCTTTCCTCTTTTCTACTGACCCTGTACTTTACCAAGCATGATGTTCTTCTCCAGGAACTGATCCCTCCTAATAACAAGTCCAAATTACGTAAGATTCAATCTTGCCATCCTTGCTTCTAAGGAACATTCTGGCTGTCCTTCCAAGACAGATTTGTTCGTTCTTTTGGTAGTTCATGGTATATTCAATATTCTTTGCCAACACCACAATTCAAAGGTGTCAATTTTTCTTTGGTCTTTCATTGTCCAACTTTTACATGCATGTTAGGTGATTGAAAATACCATAGCTTGGGTCAGGTGCACCTTAGTCTTCAAGGTAACATCTTTGCTTTTCAACACTTAAAGAGGTACTTTGCAGCAGATTTTCCCAATGCAATGTGTCTTTTGATTTCTTGACTGCTGCTTCCATGTCTGTTGATTGTGGATCCAAGTAAAATTAAATTATTGGTCCAGTTGTGAGGATTTTTGTTTTCTTTATGTTGAGGTACAATCTATACTGAAGGCTGTGGTCTTTGATCTTCACCAGTAAGTGCTTCAAGTCCTCTTCACTTTCAGCAAGCAGAGTTGTGTCATCTGCATAATGCAGGTTGTTAATGAGTCTTCCTCCAATTCTTACCCCCCGTTCTTCATATAGTCCAGCTTCCAGGATTATTCACTCAGCATACAGATTGAATACGTACGCTGAAAGGATACAACCCTGATGCACACCTTTCCTGACTTTAAACCAATCAGTATCCCCTTGTTCTGTCTGAACAACTGCCTCTTGGTCTACATACAGTTGACTCATGAGCACAATTAAGTGTTCTGGAATTTCCATTCTTTTTGCAATGTTATCCTGTAATTTGTTATGATCCACACAATCGAATGCCTTTGCATAGTCAGTAAAAGATGGGTAAACATCCTTCTGGTGTTCTCTGCTTTCAGCCAGGATCCATCTGACATCAGCATAATATTTACATTAGATTGTATCATATTATTATTGTCTAAACAGTGGTAAATTTATTGTTTCTAATTATAATAATTCCAGCTAGGATGAAAATATAAAAAAGGAAATTTTAGAAATGAGCCACATGTCTAAAACAGAAGATAATAATACTTAATATTTTATTTACATAATTCTGCACATTACTAAAATACAGAAGAAAAATAGATGATAGGTAAGTAGGGTCTAAGGTAGGTAGGTAGGTAGATAGATGGATAGATAGATCGATAGATAGATAGATAGGTAGGTAGGTAGGTAGGTAGGTAGGTAGGTAGATAGATAGATAGATAGATAGATGATAGATAGATAGATAGATAGATAGATAGATAGATAGATAGATAGATGATAGATAGATAGATAGATAGATAGATAGATAGATAGATAGATAGATAGATAGATAGGTGATAGATAGATTAGATAGACAGACAGATAGATATAGATAGGTGATAGACAGGAGTAGGTGAGAAAAAGTGCAATTATTTTATTCAGAAAAATTAATTACATTTAGTAGTAAATTAACATTAATAACTGAATGATAAACTGAAATTGAAATAAAGGAATGGCTAAATTATAGATAAATGTTTCTTGAGAGAAGAGCTTGTGAAAAATTGGCATTTATTCATCTTTAAATTTTTGTGAGAATTTACCAGTAAAATGCTTTTGCATAGATTTTTCTTCATGGGCAGTTTTTTTTTTTTTTTTTAATTTAATCTCTATTTGTTACAGGTCTATTCAGACTTCCTATTTCTTCTTGAATCAGTTTTGCTAAATATTTCTTTCTGAGAATTTGTTCATTTCATCTAAACTCATTAACTTTTTGGCATACTGTTATCCATAGTATTTTCTTATAATTCTTTTGATTTCTGTAAAGTCAGTAATAACACCCTCTCAATCCTAGTTTTGGAAATTTGAGTCTTCTCTCTATAGCTTTTTTTTTTTTTTTTAATGTCAGCGTAGTTAAAGTTTTGTCAATTTTGTTGATTTTTTTTTCCCAAAGAATCAACTTTTGTTGTTTACTGCCTCTATTTTTTTTCCATTTTCTATTTTCATTGATTTCTACTCTAATCAGTCTTATCATTCCTTCTGCTTGCTTTGGACCTCTGGCAGCTCTAGGTTTAGTTTCTTCTTATTTCTTTGCCTTAAGGTGTGAGGTTAGGTTACTGATTTGAAATCTTTATTCCTTTGTAATATAGGCATGTACAGCTACAATTTCCTTCAAATCACTGTTTTGAATTCTATAGGTTTTAATATATTTTGTCTTCTTTTTCATTCATCTTAAAGTAATTTCTACTTTACTTTCTGATGACTTCTTTGACCCATTAGTCATTTAGGAGTATGCTGCTTAATTCCCACATATTTTTGAATTCCTAAGTTCCCCTGTTATTGATTTATAATTTATTATATTGTAGTCAGGGAGCTTACTTTGTATGATTTAAATTATTTTAAATTTATTGAGGCTTGTTTTATGGCATAGCATATCGTCTATTTTGGAGACTATTTCATGTGTACTTGAGAAAGCTGTGCATTCCCCCTCTATAACTAAGGTAGAATATTTTATAAATGTCTATTAAATGAAGCTGGTTTACAGTAATTCTTCTATTTATTTGTTGATCTTCTGCTTAATTGTTCCAGACTTTATTTAATGTGCGTTACTGAAGTCTCCAATTATTACTAATTGTTTATTTCTTCCCAGGTATATGTCTTTAAATAAGCACTTACTGTTTATATTAGTAACTAAACCTAACTAAAGCTCAGAAAAATATGATTCATGTACACAGAGTAGAAATTATTAAGTTTTCACAAAATATTTTGCTTTTTAGAGTGAGTAAACTGATTCCATATTATGGAAAAAAAAAAACCCTCAAATTTTTACTTTCCGCTACCTTTTTCCCACTTAGCTTTCTATTATTGTTAGTATTATTGAGATTTTTACTGTCAGGAATTGATAGTCTGTAATGGGTTGAATTGCAACCCCAATGTATGTGTTAGAATCCTAACTTCTATTCCTGTGGATGCAATCCCATTTGGGAACAGGATTATCTTAGTTATGCTAATGAGGCCATATCAGTGGGGGATGTGTCTTAAACCAATCACTTCTGAGATATAAAAGAGCCAATTAGGCACAGGTAGAGGCAGACACAGTGGGATAAGTGATATTATAGGATCACTACGAGTAGGAATCACCTCATTGGCAACGGGTTTTTTTGGGGAGGTAGACCAGTCTACAAGCCCAGGAACTCCAAGGATTGCTTACTAGAGAAGCTGCGACAAGGATTTTGCCCTAGAGTGGACAGAGAGAGAGACTTCCCCTAGAGCTAGTGCCCTGAATTCAGAATTCAAGCTACCTAAACTGTGAGAAAATAAACTTCCATGTGTTAAGATAACCTACTTGTGATATTTCTGTTATACCTGCACTAAGAAACCAAAACACTGTACAGTGAATGTTCCCATAGATATACCATCTTAGGTCTAAATTTAAAATCATTCAACTCAATACCAGTCTCTTTATTATGGGCTCTTCATTTATGGGCTAACTCTCATGGCACTGTTCCCCGAATCCCCTTAGGATTTTTTTTTTTCCCCTTAGTGGTTTGTGGTTTGGTATTGTACTTGGAAAAAACACAAGTAAACATCTTTCAGATATTCTCTGCTTTCAGCCAGGATCCATCTGACATCAGCAATGATATCCCTGGTTCCATAAAAAAAAAAAAAAAAAAATCATATCCTCTGCTAAATCCAGCCTGAATTTCTGGCAGTTCCCTCTCAATATACTGCTGCAACTGCTTTTGAATGATCTTCAGCAAAATTTTCTCTGCGTGTGATATTAATGATATTGTTCTATAATTTCCACATTCAGTTTGATCACCTTTCTTGGAAATAGGCATAAATATGGAGCTCTTTCAGTCTATTGACCAGGTAGCTGTCTTCCAAATTCCTTGGCACAGATGAGTGAGCACTTCCGGCACTACATCTGTTTGTTGAAACATGTCAATTGTTATTCCATCAATTCCTGGAGCCTTGTTTTTTGCAAATGCCTTCAGTGCAGCTTGGACTTCTTCCTTCAGCACCATTGGTTCCTGATCATATGTTACCTACTGAAATGGAGAACGTTGATGAATTCTTTTTGGTACAGTAACTATGTTTATTGCTTCCATCTTCTTTTGATGCTTCCTGCATCTTTTAATATTTTCCCCATAGAATCCTTCACTACTGCAACTCAAGGCTTGAGTTTTTTCTTCAGTTCTTTCGACTTGAGAAATGCTGAGCATGTCCTTCCCTTTTGGTTTTCTATCTACAGGTCTTTTCAAATGTCATCATAATGCTTTACTTTGTCTTCTCAAGCCTTCTTTTGAAATCTTCTCTTTAGCTCTTTTACTTCACCATTTCTTCCTCTTGCTTTAACCACTCAACATTCAAGAGAACATTTCAGAGTCTCTTCTGACATCCATTTAGGACTTTTCTTTCTCTCCTGTCTTTTTAATGACCTCTTGCTTTCCTCTCGTATGACGTCCTTGATGTCATTACACAGCTCCTCTGGTCTTTAGTCATTAGTGTTCAATACTTCAAATCTATTCTTGAGATGGTCTCTAAATTCAGATGGAAGATACTCAGAATTGTACTTTGGCTTTTGTGGACTTGTTCTGATTTTCCTCAGATTCAACTTGAACTTGCATATGAGTAATTGATAGTCTGTTCCACAGTCAGCCTCTGGCCTGGTTCTGACTGATGATATTGAGCTTTTCCATTGTCCCTTTCCACAGATGTAGTCAATTTCATTCCTGTGTATTCTGTCTGGTGAGGTCCATGTTACCATTTATCTTGCTGAAAAAAGGTATTTGCAATGAAGAAGTTGTAGGTCTTGCAAATTTTATCATATGATCTCGGGTATCCTTTTTATCACCAAGGCCATATTTTCCAACTACCTATCCTTCTTCTTTGTCTCCAAATTTTGCATTCCAATCACCAGTAATTATCAGTGTGTCCTGATTGCATGTTTGATCAATTTTGGAATGCAGAAGTTGGTAAAAATCCTCAATTTCTTCATCTTTGGCTTTAGCAGTTGGTGCTTAAATTTGAATATTTGTGTTAACCGGTCTTCCTTGTAGGCTTATGTATATTATCCTATCACTGACAGTGTTGTATTCCAGGGTAGATCTTGAAATGCTCTTTTTGACTATGAATGAAATGACATTCCTTTTCAAGTTGTCATTCCTGGCATAGCAAACAATATGATTATCCAATTCAACATGACCAATATCAGTCCATTTCAGGTCACTAATGCCTAGGATATGGATCTTTACATGTTCCATTTCATTTTTGATAATTTCCAATTTACCTAGATTCATACTTCATACATGCTAGGTGCTAGTTATTAATGGATGTTTGCAGCTGTTTCTTCTCATTTTGAGTCATGCAACATCATCAAAGGTCCCAAAAGCTTGACTCCATCCATGTCATTAAGATCAACTCTATTTTGAGGACACAGCTCTTCTCCAGGCATCTTTTGAGTGGTTTCCAACCTGAGGGGCTCATCTTCTGGCACTATATCATACGATGTTCCCCTGTTATTCATAAGGTTTTCACTGGATAATTCTTTTCAGAAGAAGACCACCAGGTCAGACCAACTCGACAGTACCTAACAACAACAATTGTATTTGAAGAACAATTTAGATAATTGTAAAATCCCTGGGTCACATTTTATTCCCTCTGAAATTCATAGACAGCACTCTACTCCTTTCTAAGATGTACTGTTTCTGTTAAGAAATCCGAGGCCAATATTTTCTCCTCTGATACTAGACATGATTTTCCTGGGATACAGAGGGCCCTTTTTTTTAAAGGAATTTTTCCAAATTTTGGTTTTAATATATTACAACTATTTTCTTCTATCATATCTTTGAGAAAAATACACAAGTGGTCATTTTTCCTATTCAGGAATGCTTCTCATGCAAGTGTTGAATGGCTTTTGTTTGTCTTTTACCTAGGCATGCTACAAATTACCCAGTGCCCATGCTTCCCTTTGAAACTCTGACTCTCTTCCCTCCTGATCCATGCCTTAAATTCCTTCTGGCATTCTCTTTCATCCAAAACAACTGTGCAAAACATTATTCTAATGCTGCCTATGGCAAAATCCCAAACTAACACTCGCTGTGATCTTGTGCTATTCTCAGCCTCATGTTCAGTGCAAGAATGCTGCTGACTTGAAAATAAGTGAATTTGTAGATTTTTATCAGACAAATTGTCAAAATGAGATTGCACAATATATATGGAACACAACCCTCTTTAAGATTTACACAAGAACAAATAACTGGTTATACAGCAGCAGTAAAAACTGTGAGAATAGGGGAACTGGCATAATAGGAATATCTCACTAAATTGTGATATTCTAAAGGCCCTTGCACCATGACCTCAGGAATATCCTGGAATCAAGGGCTAGAAAGATTATCCATATACTTTAATCCATTTTTTTCTGTAATAGATGACATTATTGCTCAAAATAGTTCTGTCCCTTCTTAGCATCCTTCTCACATTATCCATCCTTCAAGGAGGATTATAGTCTACTACTCTGTATATGAAGAATGGGGCATAAGGATTGGAGGAAGACTCATTAACAACCTACATGATGCAGATGACACAACCTTGCTTGATGAAAAGGAAGAGGGCTTGAAGCACTTACCGATGAAGATCAAAGACCACAGCGTTCGGTATGGATTACTCCTCAACATTAAAAAAAAAAAAAAAAAATCCTCACTACTAGACCAATAAGCAACATCATGATAAACAGAGAAAAGACTGAAGTTGTCAAGGATTTTATTTTACTTGGATACACAATCAACGCCCATAGAAACAGCTGTCGAGAAATCAAATGACACTTTGTATTGGGCAAATCTGCTGCAAAAGACCCCTTTAAAGTGTTAAAAAATCAAAGAAGTCACCTTGAAGATTAAGGTGTACCTGACCCAAACCATGGTGTTTCAATTACCTCATATGCATTTGAAAACTGGGCAGTGAATAAGGAAGATCTAAAAAGAATCGATGCTGTTGAGTTGTGATGTTGGCAAAGAATGCTGACTATACCATGGACTGCCAGAAGGAACAAATCTGTCTTGGAAGAAGTAAAACCAGAATGCTCATCGGAAGCAAGGAGGGTAAGACTTCATCTCATATACTTTGGACACTTTATTAGGAGGGGTCAGTCCTTGGAGAAGGACATCATTCTTGGTAAAGCAGAGGGCCAGGAAAAAAGAGGAAGACCCTCAATGAGATGGATTGACATAGTGGCTGCAGCAATGGGGTCAAGCATAACAATAACTGTGAAGATGATGCAGAACCAGGCAGTATTTCCTTCTGCTGTACATAGGGTCACTATGAGTTGGAATGGACTAGATGGCACCTACTAACAACAACAACACTCTGTACAAACGAGGTATGGCCACGTTACTTATGTTCATTAATGAAATATAAAAAGAAGCAGACGTCACTCCTGAGCAGAAGCTTTAGATTTCAGTATAATATTCTCTTTGTCTATTTCCTCTCAAAAGTAGTGGCTAACAACATTCCAAATAAAGGCTATCTTATCAGTCTTGGCCCCATGGTGGATCAGAGCTGCAGAATGAGCATGCAATAGAAATGAGAAATAGATATCTACTCTTATAAACCAATAAATGATGGGGAATTGTTTGTTACTATATATGTTGTTCTTGTTGCTTTTGTGTACCTGTGTGCATGAAGTCGATTCCAACTCATAGCCTACCCAATATGACTGAGTAGGGTTGCCCCATGAGGTTTCCTAGGCAGTAAACTTTATAGGGAGTCCTAGTGGTGCAGTGGTTAAGAGTGTAACTACTAACCAAAGGGTTGTCATTTCAAATCCACCATCTTCTCCTTGGAAACTCTATGAGACAGTTCTACTCTGTCTTATAGAGTGTCTATGAGTCAGAATCAACTCAAAAGCAGTGGGTATATAATCTTTATGGGGAAGATCAAAGACTACAGCATTCAGTATGGATTACACCTCAGGGTAAAGAAAACAAAATCCTCACAACTGGACCAATAAACAACATCATGATAAACAGAGAAAAGACTTAGATCTACAGTCTAGGCCCGTGGAAGCAGCGGTCAAGAAATCAAATGACACATTGCATTGGGTAAATCTGCTGCAAAAGATCTCTTTGAAGGGCTAAAAAGCAAAGATGTCCCTTTAAGGGCTAAGGTGCACCTGACCCAAGCCATTGTGTTTTCAATTACCTTGTATGCATGTGAAAGTTGGACAATGAATAAGGAAGGCCAAAGAATTGATGTCTTTGAACTATGGTCTTGGTGATGGATATGGACTGCCAGAAAAAAAACGCAAATCTGTCTTGGAAGAAGTAGAGCCAAAATGCTGCTTAGAAGCAAGGACATGTACTTTGGGCATGTTATCAAGAGGAACCAGTCCCTGGAGAAGGACATCATGCTTAGTAAAAAAGAGGGTCAGCGAAAAAGAGGAAGACCCCCAACGAGATGAATTGACAGTGGCTACAACAATGGGCTCAAGCATAGCAACAGTTGTGAGGATGGCGCAGAACCAGGCAGTGGTTCGTTCTGTTGTACATAGGACCACTATGAGTAGGATCTGACTCTATGGCACCTAAGAACAACAACAATCTTTATGGGAGTAGACCATCAGGTCTTTTCCCCTGCTGAGCTGCTGGTGGGTTTGAACTACTGACCTTTCAGCTCCTAACCATCATGCCACCAAGGATCCTTGTTGCTACATATAACAGCTTAAATCATTGAATAAATATTCTCTTTGGAAATTGGTTTATTTGTTACTTCTGATTGAAATGGCAGAGTATTAATATCTATTCTAGCAGCTTCTGAGTGAATATTACACAGGTGAAGCCAACTGGTCTAAGATAGAGTCTCTCTGTCTTGTTTTTCAATCTATGTCTCTTTCTCTTTATTCCCCTTTTATTTATTTACCCCCTCTGTCTTTATCATATCTCTCTGTGTGCCTATTTTCCTTGCTCTTTCTCTCTGCTCCTTTTCTTGTTGCTCAGATTTCTTGGGAATAAATTCAGTATTGTTCAGCAGAATCGACTCGGCAGCATGGGGTTTGGCTTGGTTTTTTGGTAGGTCAAATATATGCTCTTTGTCTTATCAACTGTGACTGGAGAAATTGAGGGGAATATGTTTTGCTAAATCTTTTTCAGAATCCTTCACAATAAATGATGAGAAAGAGAAAGAAAGTAGATTGTTCTGAGCTGTGATGACATTCTAAAATATTTCTAAGATAGTTTTCTATAATTCTTAGTTGGTTTCTATCTTGTACCAATATCGCACCATCTTAATTGCTCTAAATTTAAAATAAACCTTGACATTGATAATGTACGTCCACTTGTTAGTCTGTATTTTCCATATTTAAGTTACCTATTTTAGGTATGTTTACCCTATTTGAAGACAGATTACTCTTTGTGATGGTTAAGATTGTGTATCAACTTGGCTGGGCCATGAGTCTCAGTGGTTTGGCAGTTATGATATGGTTTTGCAGTTATGCAATCATGTAATCACCTCCAAGATGAGATCCATTATGAGCTACTAATCAGTTAAAGCAAGTTTCCTTGGGGGTGTGGCCTGAGTCCAATATATATGGACTGTCTGGCAAAGCTCCCTCTGGATCCTGCATTAGGCTTGTCATCATTTGACCTTTGGTTTTTGGGACTTGAACCAGCAGCCTGCCGTCTTACCTGCCATCTTGAGTCTGTCAACCCCTGCAGATGTGTAAGTCAGGAGAAACTTCCAGCTTGACTCCTGATCCTTGAACTTGGGACTTTCCAGCCCCTACAACTGCTTGAGCCATTTCCTTGATATAATTCTCTCTTGCTCTCTCTCTCTCTATGCGCACACACACACACACACACACACACACACACACACACACACCAAACAGCTTCTCTAGAGAACCCAGCCTAAGACGCTAATGTCAAGTTATGTTTTAAAAAATCCTCTTAGGATTTATACTTTTATAAATACATGAATTCATTTTAGGAGAGTCTTCAAATTATTCATCTTTTTTTTTTTTTTTCCAAAGGACATGGCATACTTTCTCTCTCTCTCTCTCTTTCTTTATATATATATAAAATATATATATTAATTTTTCTCTGTAAAGAATTTTCATAATTTTTAAAATTTATTTTAAGAGATAAAAAGAAAAGTCACAGAGTTAGAGCTGAGAAAATATTTGAAAATCACATATCAGAGACAAGACTTTTACCAAAAACATACAGTGGACTCTTAAAACTCAACAATAAAAATGAACAAACTAATTGAAAACATGAGAAGAAAATATTGACATTTCGCCAAAGATTTACGGAGAGCAGATATACTCAGTATTATACACCATTAGGTATGCAATGAGATACTACTACAAACTTATTAGAATGTCTAAAACCCAAAACACTAGCAACACCCAATGCTGGCAAGGATGTAGAACAACCGTAACTCTCATGCACTACTCTTATGCACTGCTGGAGGGGATGCAAAATGGTACAGCCACTTTGGCTGGAAGACAGTTTGGCAGTTTCTTATAAAACTAAAAATGTGCTTACCCTACAGTTCAGCAATCACACAGCTAGGTATTTACTCAAATGACTTGAAAACTTATGTCCATACAAAAATATGCACATGAATGTTTATAGGAGCTTTTCCATACTTGCCACAATATTGGAAGCAACCCAGATGTACTTAAACAGGTGAACAGATAAACTGTGGTATATCCATATCGTGTGCTATTAGCTGGTGATAAGAAGAAGGGATCTATTAAACCACAAAAAGACATGCAGGAAACTTAAGTCCACATTACTATGTGAAACAAGGCTATCAGAGATAGCTACATACTCTTTAATTTCAACTACGTGACATCTGAGAGAAAACAAAACTGTTGAAAAAGTAAAAAAGATAGTGGTTGACATGGATTCAGAGGGATGAATAGGTAGAGCACAAGGGTTTTTTAGTGCAGTAACACTATTCCGTACGATACTATAATGGTGGATAGATGGCATTACGAATAAGTGAAGATCTACAGAACTATATCACCACACATATATCAATTTGTCTTACTGTGAGGACTTGCATTTTGCAGTGATACTGGAAGCTATGCCACCAGTATTTCGAATACCAGCAGGGGTACCCATGGTGGATAGGTTTCAGCAGAGCTTCCAAACTAAGACACTCTGGAAAGAAAGTCCTGGAAATCTACTCCCAAAAAATTAGCCAATGAAAACCCTGTGAATCACAACAGAAGACTGTCTGATACAGTGCTGGGAGATGAGCCCCCCGGGTTAGGGGGCACTCAAAATACAAAGTGGCTGCAGCAAAGGACTCGAGCATACCAATAATCATGAAGATGGCGCAGGACCGGGCAACATTTTATTCTGTTATACCTGAGGTTTCTGTGAGCCAGAGCCCATTCAATGACAGCTAACGACATAGAACTGTACAACACAAATGTAAACAATGTAAACTATGGACTTTAGCTAATAGCAATGTAACAGCATTTTTCATCGGTTGTAATAAATATACCATATTAATGCAAGATATTAATAGTAGGGGAAACTATCTGGGAAAGGAGAGGGAATACATAGAAACACTCTGTATTATGTACACATTTTGTGTAAATTTAATCTCTGGCTACTTGTATACTTGCTAATACATCACATAAGTGGATATGTAATGTTTGGGATTCTCACTTCGTGTGTGTGTATGTGTGTGTGTGTGCCTCAGGTGAAAGTTTACAGCTTAAGTTAATTTTTCATACAAAAATTTAGGCATATATTGTTATGCGATCCTAGTTGCAATCCCTATGATGTGACAGCACAGTCCCCCTTTTAACCCTGGGTGTCCTGTGTCCATTCAACCAGCTTCTATCCCTTTCTGCCTTCTCATTCTGCCTCCGGACAGGAGCTGCCCATTTAGTCTTGTTTATCTACTTGAACTAAGGAGCACACTCCATTTGTGCAGACTGTCCACCGCTTAGTTTCTCCAGGTGTGGAAAATGCATCCAGAGAGCTACTGTTTGCCTCAGCCTGCACGTGCCAGCTGACCTGGACTGCAGGGTGCCAGCCTGGCAAATCCTTGCTGCTTCTGAACTGTCTCTCCCTCCCCCTGTTGTTCAGTCAACTCCTCAGCTTTGTCTTTGATATTCAGGGCTCCTAGACTGTCATACATATCAATTCACTTGTATTTTTGGGCCTTTGTTGTAAGAAGGACCACAGGAAGGCCTGACCACTCTGCCATCGTCGCCCCTGGTAGTCTTGATCATGCCAAAGTTGATCTACATCTGGGGTAGTGGCAGCATATTTCTTTCATTGATAATTACTGTTTTTTTTTTTTTTTTCCTAGTCATTTTCCCATCATTTGATTACCACTGACTGAGTTATAAATTACCTGAGGGTCTTCAAAATGGTGATTTTCTTATCCTATCTTTCCATTTTAAGCTGGAAATTATTCATATAGAAATGCCCCAGGCATGGAATCAGTCATTTCTCCAAGGAGCATTTTCCTTTCAATGAGAAATGTTATTTTGATGCCATAATCTGAGTGCTGAAATTTCTCATTAACCCCAATGTTCCTAGTTATTTACAATAACCAGAGAAAGGAAATGCTTAGTTTTAAAATTAGGCAATAAATTATGACTTCTTTAGTCAAAGTCAAGATTACAGATATTTTACTTAAATGTTTAATTTTACTTTTCCTATTCTTCTGAAAATACTAAATAACAACATGAACATAACTTATTTGCTTAGTCCTACATACATCTGCAGTAATTTTAATTTATTTTATTAATTTAGAAGTACATTAGGGAAGTTTCACTTCCACCTCTTTCCTCCACCCTGTTTCCTTCCTCCACGTGTAGGAAACATGTTTTGTTAGATTTTGCTTTAGTTTTTCTTTGTTTGTGTTTAAAATATCACAGAAATACATACATTGCCTCTTTTTTTTCACACAAGGTAGTATTTTTTTTTTTATATATACTTTACTCCCCTAGTCAACAATATATCCTCAGGATATCTAACACTCTTAGTGCCTGGAGACTGTCTTGGTTGTTTTTATGCATAATACTTCATGATGTGTCTGTTTTGGTAATCTGGCCGTTCATTGATGGAGAGTTGTATTGTTTCCCATTTTGTTATTATAAATAACTTTACAGGTAAAAATCCTGTGTATATGTCATTTCATATTTTTGAAAGTGTTTTTTTAAGGGATGTCCAGGATGTGGGATTGTTAGGGCAAAGGTTAAATGCATAGGAATTTGACACATTTTGCCACAATCTGTTGTATAGTATTTATTTATATTCCGATCAACCACGTACAAGTTTTCTTGTTCCACAGTCTCACTAACAGAATATTTGACAAACTTTTGTATGAGAATTGATGTCTCGGTACAGTCTTATTTGTGTTTATCTTATTGTGTGTGATACTGAGCATTGTTTCACATGTATAGGGCCATTTTTATTTCTCTTTCTATAAATTTTCTATCTTTCTTTGTTTCAAATTTTCAATGGGGTGGTCACTCTTTTCTTTGTGATTTTTATGACACATACATATATTGTTTAGTATAATAATCCTTGGTCTTTATGTAAGCAGAATTGTTTTTCTGTGTTTGTAATTTATCTTTTTTGCCTAGTTTTGGACATTCTCTTATGTAAACATATTATCTGTCTTTTGTAAAAATGGTTATGTAGTTAAATATATTCATAGAGTGTTTAATAACTTCTGTATATTTTAGCCTAGATTTAGAGAGGTTTTCCCATATCTTGGGCTATTATAATGGAAATCACCTGTGTAGTACTTGCATGATTTCCTTTTTTAGTACTTCTATGATTCCCTTTTTAAAATTTAGATTTGAATCCATTTGAGATTTATACTTGTATACAGCAGATACAATTTTATCAAATAGCTACCCAGTTATCACATCATTGTTATAAAATTCATAATTTCGCCACTAATTTGAGATCCCACTTTTAACCTATTGTTAAATTTCCATATGAAAATGTGTCCATGTCTAAATTTTACATTATGTTCTAAAGTGGAGAAAGAACAAGGATAAAGTGGAAAAAAGTGAGAGCAAACTGAAAATTGTATGAGGCTTCCACCACCTTCAATTTTGATGATGTTGGTGTCCCATGAGAAAAGGTGCCAAGCTTCATCATGGACCTAAATATGCATCTATCCCAAGAGTTGGGTATGGTGGAATAGCTTCAAATCTATGGCAATTAGGCGAGACAGCATATAAGTATCAGCCTGTGTGTGTGAGCTTAAAAAGCACCTGGTGTCTCCTCACAGACTTTTCACTTATGAAAACAATGTCACTGCGCTTTGTTTTCACCTTCCAAACCTTATACAAAATTCTTTAAGCAGAAATATATGGGAAAGGAAATGTTGGGAACCAATTTAGCAGAGACAAGTTAATGTATATTAAACCATTACAGTACAACTCTCATAAACTTGGCACCTAAATTGACCTAACAGCCATATGTAACTTCTAAATAAAGACAATAACAGTCATGCTTTCTTCGGAGATAATGCAATTGTTCCACATGCAACCCAAAACAAGCTTACCCTTTCCCCCAAAAAAGTTGCTAAATCACCTTTTCACCTTTGCTTGATAGTTTATTTTTTCTAGCTGAGTCACATTACCCTATATATAACTTAAATGCTGACATATTAAAGTTAACTACTGTTAATATACTTTATATTAGTTAGTAGGAGAAAGATAATGGAGGAGTTGTTTTATATACACACAGACACAAACAAACATATTCCTATGAGTTTAAGAAAGAACGACTCATAACTGTTTTAGTGTTTGATTATGCAACTGTTTTCATGGGCATAGTTGGTATTTATAACTATCTTTTCCCAAAAGCTAGTCTATATACATTTGCCTTTAGAAAATACCTCAGCTGGCTGTGTTTCTTTACCTCAAGGAGTGACCCAAACCTTAATCCCTGAAGAATATGAACCAAGAATTAGGTTCTTGTGTTTTTCTACTGACTTCAATCACAGGACATGGGGGCATTAAGTAGCACTCCAGAAGATTTCCTTCATTCAAAAAATAATCTTCTCTATTCTACTGAGTAGTAACCTCCCAAACTTTGCCTTCATAGTGAAGATCAAACATCTGAACTAGTACAGTAACCTCCATCTTTGCTGTTGATTTGCTAGTATGAAGAACATAAAGTGGTCAGATGGCAGTCTCAGCTTCCTAGTCAATTGTACCACTGTCGTATCCCCTAGTGGAACTAAGACCTGTTTACCACCAGAGCCCAAATTTAGAGTGATGGGAAACAAACATTTTGCCAGTTGATTACTTTCCAGAGTAGGTATCTATTTTACTGAGATTTCCAGTTCAGTGAGAACAAAGTTTCCATGATGGAAGTGGTCCAATAGCTTCCTAGCTTAAAGCCCCAAGGAATGATGCTATATCAAGGTCTCAGTGTCAATTCCCACTTTTAGCAAGTTGAGCACTCAGTAGTGGCTGTAGCCATATCAATCCTGTTGAGTGGAAGCCTCTGTTGATTATCCCGTGTTCAGCCTTGCTCCCTGTCACCATGGATAATTTGTTCATAAAATCGTTGGACATTGACAAAAGAGACTGAAGAAAAGGCTCATTAAAATTCATACAATATGACATCTTATCATCCTAGTTATTAAAATGTTACTCTGCTAAGGTGATCCTTTGATAAGCTTATACATAAAACACAAATATTTTCACATTCTGTATTCATCTACACAATTCTATCACATACTTCTCCAAAGCTCCTTATTATCAACTTCCCAATTGTGTTCCTTGAGGTCTGTGACCATCCAGCAAACTATTAGTGACAGTCAATGCCTATCTAGCCCTCTAACCATCTCTCATTCCAGGAAAATAAATAACCAGTTTCACTGCTTGGATTTCTGCCCCCAGCAGGATTCCTCCTTACCACGATAATTCAAAGCTACATTGGAGTGGCTTTTGTTGTTGTTGTTAGTTGCTGTACAGTTGATTCTGATTCATGGCAACACCATGTGTGCAGAATAGAACTGCTTCATAGGGTTTTCAAGGGTATAAACTTCCTGAAGCAGATTCTCAAGCCTGTCTTTCTGCCTGTGGGTTCATTTGCACCACCAACCTTCAGCTGATAGTCGAGTGCTTAACCATTTGTGCCATCCAGGGACTCCTTTGGAGTGGTAGGTAGAGTGAAACAAGACATTTTACAGGTCAACGCTTACATGCCAGGTACCACTGGATGTGCCGCTCTGATCCAACAATGCAACCACCTCTGGAAAAGCAGCCAGGGTTGGAATCATTACCTTATTTTATTTAAAACAATCCGTTCTCATTTTCCAAAATGCATCTGTTTTCTGCACAAGCTACAAAGGTGACTTGAATCGGTATGTAGTAGGAAACATCATGCCTATATCTTTCAAATGCTTGATACTGGCTGGCACTGGTAGCTGCAGTCCCTTCAGGAATAGGTAATTGCTTTTGATTTACTGTTTTGATAAGTAACAGCAGTTCTAGTGGTTTCCATTTTGGCTTTGCTACCATAATAGCCCTCACTCAGGGGACCAAAGTAGAGATGATGCCAGTTTCTGAATAAATATATTACAATTATTCATTTCAGAACTGGGACAAGAAGCTTGGGAAAGTTCCAGAAACCACTGGGCCAACTGTGAAATCAACTTGAGTAAAAAACCATCGATCATTTGTGGTCCTCCTCTGAGTGGTGGACCACAAAGACACGTCAAGTCTTCTGGAGTTGGTATTAATTCAGACTGAGTATCCAATTATATCACAAAAGTTTTACTATTTTCCCTTTTTTAATTCAGAATTTCCCTGAAAAATGGTTTCAGATTCTCTTTGGAAAGGCTGAGAAGGGTATTGATGGCATAATTATTTTACAGTGTAGCAAAGTCTTTCTACAAGGAGATCAAGCTTCCCCTTTATTCAAGAGGCTTGGGATCTGTGAACTGGCACAAGTCAGGGAGTTGAATAAAGGGCCATGACCCTCTGTTTCAGTGATTCAAGTCATGCTTATGTTCACTGCACCTGAATATTTTCCACTTATACATATTACATAAGATCCATATAGAAACACTCAACTATTCTGCTCTACTAGTTTCCATGGAGTTCATTCTGACTCGTGGAGACCACATGTGTGACAGAGTAGAACTATGCTCCATAGAATTTCCAATGGCTGATTTTTCCAAATTAGGTCACTGGGCACCTTGGGGAAGACTCAGATCTTCAACTTTTTTTTTTTTTTTTTTTTAGCAGCCAAGCTTGTTAAGTATGTGAAACAGCAAAACACTCCAATTCCATTCCAGGGATATCATAATCAACTAGTGAAGACCAAAAATACCTGTGGGTGAGATTATTCAGTTTGTTGCTTTGACTCTGAATTCCTTCACAATAATCATGCTTACTCTGTTTTTGGTAACTGTCTGAGTTATTTAGTGCTGCTATAAGAGAAAAACCATAAGTGGATAGCTTCAAAAAACAAGTTTATTCTCTCTCAGTCAAGAAGGCTAGAAGTCCAAATTCATGGAACCAGCTCTAAAAGAATGCTTTCTTTCTCTGTCAGCTCTGGGGGAAGGTCCTTGTCAATGATCTTCCCCTAAATTAAGAGCTTCTCTGTTCAGGAATCCCAGGTCCAAAGGATGTCCTATTCTCCTGGTTCTTGTTTCTTGGTGGTAGGAGGCACCCCCCCATCTCTCTGCTCATTTCTCTCTTTCATCTCTCAAAAAAGATTGGCTTAAAACACAACCTGATCTTGTAGATTGATTCCTGCCTCATTAACAAAACTGCCACTAATCCCTTCTCGTTAACATCATAGAGGTAGGACTTACAACACATAGGAAAATCACAACAGATCACAAAACGGTGGACAATCCACAATCCTCAGAATTATGGCCTAGCCTAGTTGATACACACTTTAGGGGGACACAATTCAGTTCATGACGGTGACTGAGTGCAATCACTCGACTTTGACAACCTGGGTTTGGGAGCCCAGTTCAATAGTAGCCTTACTGATCTACTGAGAAGAACAACCAAGTAGCTTTTCAGAGATGCTTGGCTTCCCTTACTGAAAGCATTAATCACAGCCGTGGTGAAGCAAGTGTCATTTTGGCCTTCTTGGGAGACATAATTATGGAGCAGGTGAAAAAGTCCTATATGATAAATCCACTCTAGTAATGTAGCCTCCTTTGGCTGTTGGATACCTTCCTCTACAGTATTCCAAGGATTTTCCAGCATTTCAACTCCGTTTAAATTAGGCTACATGTGGATTCAAGATTTAGCCAAACAATTTTTATAGCCATTCTCAGTCTCTCAAACTAACACCTGGATTCTAAAATCTTGGCTTAGTGAGCTCATGTAAATAAATTTGGCCTGACACAACTTTATATTCCTCCCACCTGATCTCTTACATGCTCTCCAGGTTTCTGTTAATATAACTTGGCACAATCATGAAATATTTGGGTGTGCATCACACGTCCTCCTGGGTCCTAGGTCTGGAAGCAATGAGAGGTAGTGGGGATAATTCCCGAGGAGAATACATAGTCCTTGGAAGCGCAGCTATCTAAAGTCAGAACATTACAGGTTCTTCAGGCAAAAGGTGAAAAAGTTTGTCAAATAGAGGTGGAAGGGCTGCTTCTACTGGCAAAGAAGGCTCTGTAGAGCTTACAGAATCCAGATCTTCAGTTCTATGCTCATACACTCCTGTTCCAATTTTCTGGGTCTCATTTCCTTCCAATCAATACTGTTACTTTAACATAAAAACAAAGAAAAGAAAACAAACAACAAACCAAAAACCTTGCTGTCTAATCAATTCTGACTCATTGTGACCCCTTAAGACAGAGTCGAACTGCCCCATATGGTTTCCAAGACTGTAATCTTTCTTTATGGAAGCAGACTGTCACATCTTTCTCCCACGAAGTGTTTGTTGGGTTCTAATTGACAACCTTTCAACTTGCAGCTGAGCACTTAACCACTGCATCACCAGGGCTCCTTTCGATATCCTGATAATTTCAGTTTGCATTCAGTTCAGCAATCTATATGATTTGACTTTGTATTTGGTTTTCCGAATGTTGGCACCATGGCTCAGGAGACAGAATTTTCTATTAGGCCAGTCATAGAATAATTTAGATCCCTTATGTGGACCTTAAGCTAAACATTTAAGACCTTGAACTCAGTTTTTCCATTTTCTCAAGTCCTCCAAAAGACTTAGAGACAGTCTGCCCACCCAATAAAATGCCTTATTTCATTACAATTCTCTACGGAAAAGATTCTTAGCAGGCTAAACTTTGTCTTCTGAAGGAATGTGATTATAGCTACCTGTAAGTGATTATTTACATTGACTGCTGAAAATAGGATCAATGATGCCTTTAAATCTAATCAGATTATGGAAACAATCCCAGATAACTAAAAAAAAAAAACTTCACAGAATTTAGCCACTAAGGTACTGCTTTCTGGAAGGGCTTTCCATACCAAATTTTCATAACAATTTCTCTAGCAATTAGTGTTTAATCAGAAAAGCAGGACCACTAGAAAGAAGATAAGTGTCTTCAAGGTTTTTGTCTTTGTGTCTGATGCTGGAACTTGAAATATACAGGAAAGGCAGACAGGACAAAAGATGGATAGAGAGAGAGAGAGAGGGAGGACAAATTATAATCCAGAAGCCTCAGCTAGAACACAGGAATATGGACTGGAACTACTGACAGTATCTCAGCACCTCCAATGCCACTGATATAGGGGTTCTTCAGGAAAAGTTGGTACCCTTCATAGCAAACCTATGGGTTGCAGGCTTAGCTGCCGTCCGGCCCCGTAACAAGGGTAGCCAGGAAGTAAGTGACACCATGTTTGAGTTGTAATAGTGTTTGGTGTCCTTGCATCAACTGTCTGAGCACTGAAAAAAAAAATGGTTGTGCATCTCTCCCACCTTCTAAATCTCACTTAAAATATCTCTTATGGATTACACTAATGGGGAAAATACAGTAAAAGGAATTCTGAGAAAGATAGTTTAACCTAACCAATTGTCACATTAGATAACCTCAGTCATTTGCTTTCTTTTTTTTTTTTTTTCTCTATTTGGGGTCATTTACTTTTCCATATGGATTTACAACATTTGCCCAACTCAAGCAAACAACCATTGGTATTTTTATAGAGGCATTATATATAAAAAATTTCCTAAAGGAGAACTTTTTATTTTGATGAAGTTGATTCTTCCCAAGAGCAAGATGTGTCTTTCCAATTGTTCGATGTATCTCTGTGAATCTCAAGCCTGTTTTCATGTTTTTCCATATGAGATTTGGACATTTATTTTAAGTATTTTCTTCATTGCTCTTGCAAGTTGGAATATCTGTACCATTATACCTGCTAACTGGTAAATATGAAGACTATTTCTGCTTATAACTTTATATCCTGCTATTAACCAAATTATTAAGGTTTTTTGTTTATTTATAATAATTCTTCTTTAGTTTCTCAGTTATTCAGTAATATCAGCTGTGGAATATCAGCTGTAGGAAGACATAATTTTGTCTTCTCCTGTCCAATGTTCATGACACTAATTGACCTATAAAATCTAACCTACACATAACTGTAAACACTGAAGAAAACTAAACCAAACAAAACTAATTAAAAGGAGATCTGGGGCCAAGATGGCGGACTAGGTGGATGCTACCGCGGATCCCTCTTGCAACAAAGACTCAGAAAAACAAGGGAATCGATCACATACATAACAATCTAGGAACTCTGAACAACAAGCACAGACTTAAGAGAGACGGAAAACGAACAAATACGGGCAGACAGCAACTGTTTTCAGAACCAGGAGCCAGTGCACCAGGCAGGTGACCTTCGGAGCCCGATCTGGGGCAGAGCCCAGGGGGGCAGACGGCACAGAAAGGGGGCCCACCCGTTCCCCCCCCGAACCCATCCCGGGAGGAAGTCTAGCAGGTTGGCGCGGGCGGCGTAGAGGCGCACCCGGAGGGAGAAGCACCCGGGAGGCAGTGACTGATCTAGGAGGGGGGAGAACAGCGTCCCTGCTGGGGTGCCGTCCCGCCGGGAGTTAGGCGAGAAGCCAACGGGACGTGAGGGGGGGGGTCAACTATATTTCCCTAAAGTGACCCCAGGGCGGGGCCCACGCGTTCGTGCGGGAGGACGCACACCCAGTCCGCGCATGTGGCGCGGCACACCAGAGGGAGAAATCCCCGGAAGTGTCTGGTCTCAAAGCAGGGAAAGCAGCATCCCAGACGAGGAGCCATTCCACTGGGATCTGGGTGCGCGCGCGCGCGCGGGCGAGGCATGAGCGCGGGGTCCATTTTTATTGCCCTGAATTGACCCAGGGGGCGGGCCCACCTGGCCGTGCAGGTGACGCCAACCCAGTTTGCGCGAGAGGTGTGGCGCACCGGAAGGAGAAGTCCCCGGGAGGAAGTGACTGGTTCCGGAACGGTGAAAGCAGCGTCTCAACCCGGAAGTCATCCCGCTGGGATTTGGGCGCGCGCACGGGCGGGGCGTGACCGCAGGACCCAATTATAATCGCCTGAATAGACCCTGGGGGCGGGCCCACCCGTTCGTGCGGGAAACGCCCACCCAGTGCCCACGAGCGGTGCTGTGCACCGGAGGAAGTCCCCAGGAGGAAGTGACTGGTTTCCGAGCAAGGAAAGCAGTGTCCTAGCCAGGGACCTGTCCAGCCCGGATTTTGGCGAATGGGGGCGGAGCGTGAACGTGGTGTTCAGCTCTATATTCTGTGGTGCTACACTCCTAGCTCTCAGATCCCTCCCCCACCCTCCCCAGGCAACCCCATTAACATCCGAATACCTGGAGCCAGAGGGAGAATTCAGATATGGATCTGACTGCATTTTTTTTTAGCCGACTACTTGGAAAATCTAGTTTCCCAGTGATGGCTCGGAGACAGCAGTCCATATCAAACCACATAAAGAAACAGACCATGACAGCTTCTCCAACCCCCCAAACAAAAGAATCAAAATCTTTCCCAAATGAAGATACAATCCTGGAATTATCAGATACAGAATATAAAAAACTAATTTACAGAATGCTTAAAGATATCACAAATGAAATTAGGATAAATGCAGAAAAAGCCAAGGAACACACTGATAAAACTGTTGAAGAACTCAAAAAGATTATTCAAGAACATAGTGGAAAAATTAACAAGTTGCAAGAATCCATAGAGAGACAGCATGTAGAAATCCAAAAGATTAACAATAAAATTACAGAATTTGACAACGCAATAGAAAGTCAGAGGAGCAGACTCGAGCAATTAGAATGTAGACTGGGACTTCTGGAGGACCAGGGAAACAACACCAACATAGCTGAAAAAAAATCAGATAAAAGAATTAAAAAAAATGAAGAAACCCTAAGAATCATGTGGGACTCTATCAAGAAGGATAACTTGCGAGTGATTGGAGTCCCAGAACAGGGAGGGGGGACAGAAAACACAGAGAAAATAGTTGAAGAACTCCTGACACAAAACTTCCCTGACATCATGAAAGACGAAAGGATATCTATCCAAGATGCTCATCGAACCCCATTTAAGATTGATCGAAAAAGAAAAACACCAAAACATATTATCATCAAACTTGCCAAAACCAAAGACAAACAGAAAATTTTAAAAAGCAGCCAGGGAGAAAAGAAAGGTTTCCTTCAAGGGAGAATCAATAAGAATAAGTTCAGACTATTCAGCAGAAACCATGCAGGCAAGAAGGGAATGGGACGACGTACACAGAGCACTGAAAGAGAAAAACTGCCAACCAAGGATCCGATATCCAGCAAAACTCTCTCTGAAATATGAAGGAGAAATTAAGATATTTACAGATAAACACAAGTTTAGAGAATTTGCAAAAACTAAACCAAGACTGCAAGAAATGCTAAAGGAGATTGTTTGGCCGGATGACCAATAATATCAGGTACCAGCACAATACAAGGTCACAAAACAGAACGTCCTGATATCAACGCAACTCAAACAGGGAAAGCACAAAAACAACCAAATTAAGACTAATTCTAAAAAATAAATAAATAAACAAAATAATACACACAACAAGAAATCATGGAAATCAATAGATAAACGAGCAAAATAATCAAAAAGAGGTACTAAATATAGGAGGCATTGAACTGCCAGATGGAGAGTGATACAAGGCGAAATAGAAGGATACAAGTTAGGTTTTTACTTAGAAAAATAGGGGTAAATAAAAAGGTAACCACAAAAAGGAATATCAATCCCATAACTCAAGAAAAAAGCCAAGAAAAACGTAACGACTCAATAAACACAAAGTTAAACATTATGAAAATGAGGATCTCACAAGCTACTAAGAAAAACGTCTCAGCACAAAAAAGCATGTGGAAAAATGAAAAGGCCAACAACACACATGAAAAGGCATCAAAATGACAGCACTAAAAACTTACTTATCTATAATTACGCTGAATGTAAATGGACTAAATGCACCAATAAAGAGACAGAGAGTCTCGGACTGGATAAAGAAACACGATCCATCTATATGCTGCCTACAAGAGACACACCTTAGACTTAGAGACACAAACAAACTAAAACTCAAAGGATGGAAAAAAATATATCAAGCAAACAATAAGCAAAAAAGAAGAGGAGTAGCAATATTAATTTCTGACAAAATAGACTTTAGACTTAAATCCGCCACAAAGGATAAAGAAGGACACTATATAATGATAAAAGGGACAATTGATCAGGAAGACATAACCATATTAAATATTCATGCACCTAATGACAGGGCTGCAAGATACATAAATCAAATTTTAACAGAATTGAAAAGTGAGATAGACACCTCCACATATATAGTAGGAGACTTCAACACACCACTTTCGGAGAAGGACAGGACATCCAGTAAGAAGCTCAATAGAGACACGGAAGACCTACTTACAACAATCAACCAACTTGACCTCATTGACTTATACAGAACTCTCCACCCAACTGCTGCAAAGTATAGTTTTTTTTCTAGCGCACATGGAACATTCTCTAGAATAGACCACATATTAGGTCATAAAACAAATCTTTCCAGAATCCAAAACATCGAAATATTACAAAGCATCTTCTCAGACCGCAAGGCAATGAAGCTAGAAATCAATAGCAGAAAAACTAGGGAAAAGAAATCAAATACTTGGAAACTGAACAATACCCTCCTGAAAAAAGACTGGGTTATAGAAGACATCAAGGAGGGAATAAGGAAATTCTTAGAAAGCAATGAGAATGAAAATACTTCCTATCAAAACCTCTGGGACACAGCAAAAGCAGTGCCCAGAGGCCAATTTATATCGATAAATGCACACATACAAAAAGAAGAAAGAACCAAAATCAGAGAACTGTCCCTACAACTTGAACAAATAGAAAGCGAGCAACAAAAGAATCCATCAGGCACCCAAAGAAAACAAATAATAAAAATTAGAGCTGAACTAAATGAATTAGAGAACAGAAAAACAATTGAAAGAATTAACAAAGCCAAAAGCTGGTTCTTTGAAAAAATTAACAAAATTGATAAACCACTGGCTAGACTGACTAAAGAAAAACAGGAAAGGAAACAAATAACCCGAATAAGAAACGAGAAGGACCAGATCACAACAGAACCAAATGAAATCAAAAGAATCATATCAGATTACTACATAAAATTGTACTCTAACAAATTTGAAAACCTAGAAGAAATGGATAAATTCTTGGAACAATACTACTTACCTAAACTAACACATTCAGAAGTAGAACAACTAAATAGACCCATAACAAAAAAAGAGATTGAAACGGTAATCAAAAAACTCCCAACAAAAAAAAGTCCTGGCCCAGATGGCTTCACTGCAGAGTTCTACCAAACCTTCAGAGAAGACTTAACACCATTACTATCGAAGGTATTTCAAAGTATAGAAAAAGACGGAATACTACCCAACTCATTCTATGAAGCTACCATCTCCCTGATACCAAAACCAGGTAAAGACATTACAAAAAAAGAAAATTTTAGACCTATATCCCTCATGAACATAGATGCAAAAATCCTCAACAAAATTCTAGCCAATAGAATCCAACAACACATCAAAAAAATAATACACCCTGATCAAGTGGGATTTATGCCAGGTATGCAAGGCTGGTTTAATATCAGTAAAACCATTAATGTAATCCATCACATAAATAAAACAAAAGATAAAAACCACATGATCTTATCAATAGATGCAGAAAAGGCATTTGACAAAGTTCAACACCGATTTATGATAAAAACTCTAACCAAAATAGGAATTGAAGGAAAATTCCTCAACATAATAAAGGGCATATATGCAAAGCCAACGGCCAATATCACTCTAAATGGAGAGAACCTGAAAGCATTTCCCTTGAGAACGGGAACCAGACAAGGATGCCCTTTATCACCGCTCTTATTCAACATCGCACTTGAAGTCCTAGCCAGGGCAATTAGGCTAGACAAAGAAATAAAGGGTATCCAGATTGGTAAGGAGGAAGTAAAGCTATCACTATTTGCAGATGACATGATCGTATACATGGAAAACCCTAAGAAATCCTCCAGAAAACTACTGAAACTAATAGAAGAGTTTGGAAGAGTCTCAGGATATAAAATAAACATACAAAAATCACTTGGATTCCTCTACATCAACAAAAAGAACACCGAAGAGGAAATAACCAAATCAATACCATTCACAGTAGCCCCCAAGAAGATAAAATACTTAGGAATAAATCTTACCAAGGATGTAAAAGACCTATACAAAGAAAACTATAAAACTCTGCTACAAGAAATTCAAAAGGACACACTTAAGTGGAAAAACATACCCTGCTCATGGATAGGAAGACTTAACATAGTAAAAATGTCTATTCTACCAAAAGCCATTTATACATATAACGCACTTCCAATCCAAATACCAACGTCATACTTTAAGGGAATAGAGAAACAAATCACTAATTTCATATGGAAAGGAAAGAACCCCCGGATAAGCAAAACATTACTGAAAAAGAAGAAGAAAGTGGGAGGCCTCACCCTACCTGATTTCAGAACCTATTATATAGCTACAGTAGTCAAAACAGCCTGGTACTGGTACAACAACAGGCACATAGACCAATGGAACAGAATTGAGAACCCAGATATAAATCCATCCATGTATGAGCAGCTGATATTTGACAAAGGACCAGTGTCAGTCAATTGGGGAAATAATAGTCTTTTTAACAAATGGTGCTGGCATACCTGGATATCCATTTGCAAAAGAATGAAACAGGACCCATACCTCACACCATGCACAAAAACTAACTCCAAGTGGATCAAAGACCTAAACATAAAGACTAAAACGATAAAAATCATGGAAGAAAAAATAGAATCTACCCTAGGAGCCCTAATACAGGGCATAAACAGAATACAAAACATTACCAAAAATGATGAAGAGAAACCAGATAACTGGGAGCTCCTAAAAATCAAACACCTATGCTCATCTAAAGACTTCACCAAAAGAGTAAAAAGACCACCTACAGACTAGGAAAGAATATTCAGCTATGACATCTCAGACCAGCGCCTGATCTCTAAAATCTACTTGACTCTGTCAAAACTCAACCACAAGAAGACAAACAACCCAATCAAGAAGTGTGCAAAGGATATGAACACACATTTCACTAAGGAAGATATTCAGGCAGCCAACAGATACATGAGAAAATGCTCTCGATCATTAGCCATTAGAGAAATGCAAATTAAAACTACGATGAGATTCCATCTGACACCAACTAGACTGGCATTAATTCAAAAAACACAAAATAATAAATGTTAGAGAGGCTGCGGAGAGATTGGAACTCTCATACACTGCTGGTGGGATTGTAAAATGGTACAACCACTTTGGAAATCCATCTGGGGTTACCTTAAACAGTTAGAAATAGAACTACCATACAACCCAGAAATCCCACTCCTCGGAATATACCCTAAAGATACAAGAGCCTTCACACAAACAGATATATGCACACCCATGTTTATTGCAGCTCTCTTTACAATGGCAAAAAGCTGGAAGCAACCAAGATGTCCATCAACGGACGAATGGGTAAATAAATTGTGGTATATTCACACAATGGAATACTACGCATCGATAAAGAACAGTGACGAATCTCTGAAACATTTCATAACATGGAGGAATCTGGAAGGCATTATGCTGAGCGAAATGAGTCAGTTGCAAAAGGACAAATATTGTATAAGACCAGTATTATAAGATCTTGAGAAATAGAAAAAACGGAGAAGAACACATACATATGTGGTTACAAAGGGGGGAGGGAGGGAGGGAGGGAGGGAGAGGGCTTTTTATTGATCAATCTGTAGATGGGAACTGCTTTGGGTGAAGGGAAAGACAACACTCAAAACAAGGAAGGTCAGCCTAATTGGACTGGATTAAAAGTAAAGAGGTTTCCGAGATAAAATGAAAGCTTCAAAGGTCAGCGAAGCAGGGGCTGGGGTCTGGGGAACTTGGTTTGAGGGGACTTCTAAGTCAATGGGCAAAACAATTCTATTATGAAAACACTCTGCATCCCACTTTGAATTGTGGCACCTGGGGTCCTAAATGCCAACAAGCGGCCATCTAAAATACATTAATTGTTCTCAACCCACCGGGAGCAAAGGCAAAGGAAGAACGCCAAGGTCACACGACAACTAAGAACCCAAGAGACAGAAAGGGCCATTTGAACCAGAGACCTACATTATCCTGAGACCAGAAGAACTAGTTGGTGCCTGGCCACAATCGATGTCTGCCCTGTCAGGGAACACAACAGACAACTCCTGAGGGAGCAGGAGACCAGTGGGATACAGACCCCAAATTCTCATTAAAAGACCACACCTAATGGTATGATTGCGACTGGGGGAATCCCGGAGACAGTGCTCCCCAGAACTTCTGATGGCACAGCACAGGAACCATCCCCGAAGACAAATCATCAGGCATGAAAAGGAGTGGTCAGTAGGGGGGAGAGAGATACTGATGAAGAATGAGCTAATTAAATCAGGTGGACACTGGAGAGTGTGTTGGCAACTCTTGACTGGAGGGGGATGGGAAGATAGAGAGAGAGGGAAGATGGTAAAATTGGCCCGAAACGAGAGACTGTAAGGGCTGACTCAATAGGGGGAGAGCAAGTGGGAGAAGGGAGTAAGATGTATGTAAACCTACATGTGACAGACTGATTGGAATGGTAAATGTTCACTTGAAGCTTAATAAAAATTAAAAAAAAAAAAAAACTAATTAAAAGAATTTACATTTTTAAGTCAAGAAATGTTGAATGAATAAAAAAAAATACTTGTCTTTAATTACTAAAAACATCCATGGTGTGTGTGGGAAATTTGATCAAGCAATACTCAACACTGAGGTGTAGCCTATTAAAATTACTGGCTCTATAATGATGAGTTTAAAAAGAACAGTTTAGGAATTTAAGCTTGGTGATAAAGACTAAATTATACAGACAAGGCTTTCAGTACAGAATGTAAATTTTACAAGCTCTAATAGTATTCCCTCTTTCTTCTTTTTGTGAAACTTTTGTCCCATTTCCCTTAATTCATCTTTCATGTATTTTTTACTTCATAATCTACTGGGCGAATTGTTAAATGTTGTCTTTTAA
The DNA here is from genome assembly GCF_024166365.1 of Elephas maximus indicus. Classification (NCBI taxonomy): domain Eukaryota; kingdom Metazoa; phylum Chordata; class Mammalia; order Proboscidea; family Elephantidae; genus Elephas; species Elephas maximus. Next base: position 83,482,654 of record NC_064832.1, read on the forward strand.
GAATCATTTATTTTCTACTGTGTCACATTTTTCAATTTCAGTGATTAAATTTCACACACACATAGTTTTATTTCATTTCTGCATCTTTTGCTTTATAAATCTTGTTTTATAATTTTGGAGTTTGGGCTGGCATAACTTCTTTATCTTCTTTAATATTCTGAATTCAGTTATTTTATAGTCATTTTTTAAAATTATTCAATTGTTTTTATTTCCTCTGGAATATCAAGATTGTTGACTGATTTGTTAACAGACTTAGTATTATGCTTGCTCAAAAAATTTTTTTTTTCTGTTTCATAAGCTTATCTTGACTTGAATTCCTCTTTCCTTACCTCGTCATGTTTAGTAGTTTTGAGGTTTCCTCCAAAATCTACAGTTTTGAAGATGTTATATTATTTGTACCTCAACGGTCCTGCCCTGTGGTAATGTACAGAAAAACAGCTTTAGTTACTTGCACAACAGCTTGACCCATGTCCTGGTTCTGTTGTTTCCTTTGCTCCGCTTAGCATTTCCCCCCCTGTAGAAACGGTTATATTTTTATATAAACACATCCCTAGCTAGGCACTACCGGTTGCAGCTTTTGGATTTTATTTCATGGGCCGGGAAGCTTTGCTATTTCCTGTCTCTGAGAGGGAGCCCGACTCCTAACTTGCCCTCTCAGGAGACAGATTTATGAGGGTTAAGTCTGAGATGAGAGTGTTTCTATAAGTGCAAAATACCTTATCAAAAGCTTCATGCTAAAATTGGTGAAATTTGATTTAGAATTTAGGGGGTCATAGGTCAATTTTCAGAAGGGTTTTGTGTGTCTGTAGAAACCATCTTGATGTTCGTTTATAAGGAAACATTTGGAGTTAGAAAAATAGAATGTGGAGTGCTATTTCAACATTTTTGCTTATTGAGGAAGGTAAAAAAGCTAGGCTGATGTAAGGTGGAGGAATAGCTAAAAGATTATAAAATATAGGAAAAACATAATTATACTAGAAAACTTAGCAACATAGTGGTTAAGTGCTACGGCTGCTAACCAAAAGGTCGGCCGTTCAACCCACCAGGTGCTCCTTGGAAACTCTGTGGGGCAGTTCTACTCTGTCCTATAGGGCTACTATGAGTTGGAATCTGCTCAATGACAATGGGTTTGGTTTTTTTGGGTATAGTTATACCGAAACCAACAACAAAAATACCAAACCTGTTGTCATCTTGTCGATTCCAACACATAGAGACCCTATAGGACAGAGTAGAACTGCCCCATAGAGTTTTCAAGGAGCAGCTGGTAGATTTGAACTACCAAATTTTTGGTTAGCAGCCAAGCTCTTTACCGCTGTGCTACCTCAAGAAAAGGATGCAGTAAATATAATGATAAGCTAGCCTGTCAGGATTTAAGTTCTATTTTAAAAATAAATTATTAATTCAATTCTCACCTATTAATTACTTGGTAGTATTATTATTATCATTATTTTTATTCCCATTTAACGGTTAACAAATTGGAGACGATTAGAGCTGAATTAATTTTTATAAGAGTACATGGAAACCCTGGTGGCCTAGTGGTTAAGAGCTACAGCTGCTAACCAAAAGGTCAGCAGTTCAAACCCACCAGGCACTCTTGGAAACCTTATGGGGTAGTTCTACCCAGTCCTATAGGGTCCCTATGTGTCGGAATCGACTTTATGACAATGAGCACGGGTAAGATAAGATTACACAGCTAGTAAATTAATTCAAATAGAGTCTGATTCCAGAGTGTCTGTACTCTTAATAATTGAATCCTGTAAAGGAGGAGAGAGATGACTGGAACATCAGCTGATTGTCGAGTGAAAAAAAGGCACACATTTTCATTACTCACATACATTGCATACGCATAATGGATGGACTGGCCAAACAGCAATGCTAGAGTAACAAGAGTGTGGGACAGAGAGTTGAAGCAGGGTTCTTACAGAAGACTAGTACATAATAACTCTAAGGAAACACCAATTTTATTATTTTGTTATTCTAAACTTCTATTACAACCTTTGAAAATATTTTAGGAAGAAGCCGAATGCAAAGGAAAAATGGACTAAGAACAATGAAATTGACAATGCTAAGGATGAGGTGGCAGACTGACTTTACCTTGCTTTTATTATATTTCCTTGAAGAATATATACCAAAATCCCGATGTGGGTGCATTAGTTAGGTTGATTCCGACACATGGCAACCCCATGTGTTTCAGAGTATAACTGCTCGCCATAGGGTTTCCAACAGCTGTGACTTTTCAAAAGGAGATCACCGGTTCTTTCTCCTGAGACACCTCTGGGTGGATTTGAGCGGCCAACTCTTTGGTTAGTAGCCCAGTGTTTAACTGTTGGTGTCACCCAGTGACTCCCATACACACGCAATACATATATTAATACACGTATATATGGCCACATGTACATTAATGTATGTGTTGTTACCGTTCTTAGTTGCCACTGAGTTAATTCTGACTCATGGTGACCCCTTGTGTGTCAGAGCAGAACTGTGCTCCTTAGGGTTTTCAAGGCTGTGACCTTTTGGAAGCAGATTGCCAGGCCTGTGTCTGAATTGCTTCTGGGTAGGTTCAAACCACCAACCTTTTGGCTAGTAGTCCAGCACTTAGCATTTGCACCACCCAGGGTTAATATATATTAATATATGTATGTATTTAAAAAAAAAAGTTGAGTCGATTCCAACTCATAGCAACCCTATATGACAGAGTAGAACTGTCCCAGAGGGTTTCCAAGGAGTGGCTGGTGGATTTGAACTGCCGACCTTTTGGTTAGCAGCCGAGCTCTTAACCATATTATATACGTATGTTAACAGGACTGTAACAGGACCGTAACAGTTATGTGAAATTCCTTATTAAAGAATGAATGTGAAAAATTACGTCTAGGTTGCTTTCTATTACAGTCAACCCACTGGCAGCAAAGAGGTCCTTAAAACAGTTGAGTTAGCTTTAGCGTGGGAAAAGAATGGATAACAGTACAAAACCACAGAGAGATGAAAGTGAGACTGAAGCAAGAAGCGGGCCAGAGGAAAAGTGCTGAGGACACAGTGAAGCACAGTGGGAAGCAATATAACCTAGCTCCCTGTTGATGAGAAGAGAGACTGTACAACGTCCCATGCAGTAGTGCTAGTGACTGAGATGAAGCAACTCAATGTGAGCAAAAATCCCATGCTGTGAGCGAGGAAGGGAAGTGTTGCTAAAAACGATACTGTGAACCCACATCAGAGAGTGGCTATTAAGCTCTCAGTCTCTCCTTCACTTTCTAGATAGGGGATTACCTATTTTGTTGGTCTTTTAAACTTATTTTCTGTTTCATTTGTTTTCTTTCTTTTTCCTGTGTTACATTTTCTTTTTCATTCATTTTTCTCTTCATCATTTCTATTTCCTTACCTTGGATTTAACACAGATTTTTTTTTTTCTAGTTTCTTAATCTGGAATCTTAATTTATTGATTTAAGCCCGTGTGGTTTATTTTCTGCTTTTAGCAGAAAACTACAATTTTAGACACTACTTTAGTTGCATTGAATAAATTTTGATAGTATATTTATATTATCTTTCTGTTTTTTTTCTGTTAATATTTCCTAATAATTTCTTCTTTGACACATGATTTATTTAGAAGTACGAGGTTTAATTTCCAAATATTTGTGGAATTTTCCACATATCTTATTGTTACTGATGCCAAATCTAATTACTTTGTGATCAGAGAATATGCTGTTTGTTAAATCCATTTATTTAAATAAACAGTTCTTTTAAATTTGTTTAAACACATTTTGTGATCTAGCTTATGATCTCTTTTGATGAGGCTTCCACATATAGTTGGAAAGAGTGCTATCTGTTATTGCTGGTTACTGTTGTTGTAATTGTGTGCCATTAAGCCCATTCCGACTCAGAATGAGCCTATAGGACAGAGTAGAATTGCCCCATAGGTTTTCCAAGGCTTTTTTTTTTTATGGAAGCAGACTGTCACACACTTCTCCCTTGGAGCAACTGGTGGCTTCAAACTGCTGACCTTTTGGTTGCTGGTCGTAGTGTTCTATAGTGTCAAGTAGGTTAAGTTAGTCCATAGTGTTGTCCAAGGCTTCTATCCCAAAACTCATTTTTCTCTCTACTTGTTTTACTAATTACAGAGAAAGAAAATCTCCAAGTGTAATTGTAGACTTGCCATGTTTTATTCTGAATTGCATCCCTTTTTGCTTGCTGCAATTTGAAGCTCTGTAAATAGATGTATACATATCTAGCCTTGGTTTGTCTTCTTGATGAATCGACACCATTATCTTTATGAAATGACCCTATTTCTTCCTAGTAATTTAATGCTCCTTGCCCTGAAGTCTGCATTGTATGATATTAATATATTCACTCCCAGCTTTTTTGTGATTTATGTCTGTGTAGTATCTCTTTTCCATACTCCTACTTTGTCTTTATATAAAATTACTTTCCTGTATATATCACAGATTTTTTTTTTTTTATATATCCAATCTGACCACACTGGACTTTCACTGGAAGTATTTAAACCATTTACATGTAAAGTCAATACACAGTTAGCTTTAAATCTACTTGTTTCCTACTTTTCTAATCTAGTCTTTCTTTTTCCTCTTTCCTTGCCATGTTTTGGATGCATTAGCTTTTTCAAAAATTTAGTACCCCATTTTATCTCTTCTATTGTCTTATTTGGTCTCTGTGTGGTACAAGTGATTTGCAATCAGCTGCTAACCTAAAGTTTGGTGGTTTGAATCCACCCAGCAGCACTATGAAAGAAAGGTCTGGCAATCTGCTTCTGTAAAGACTGCAGCCAAGAAACCCTATGGAGGAGTTCTACTCTGTAACACTTGGAGTCCTCATGACTCGGAATTGACTCAGAGGTAACAGGTTTTTGTTTTGTTTTGTTTTGTTGTCTTATTACTTATTAGCTATATTTGTTTTGTGTGTTATGCTAGTAAACTTCCTAAAGTTTACAATGATAATTTCTAACTTATCACTATTTACCTGCGAATATATCATTTTACATTTAAGATTGTTGCAACAGTGTTCTTCTATTCCCTCCCATATATCCTTTCTGCTGTATCAGATGGATAATTAAAACTGTTATAAATATGTCATAAACTATAAAATAGAATGGATTTTTTTATTTTTAATGTTCAATTTTCCTTTAAAAATTGAAAAATGGGAATGAAGATTGTATATATACCTAACCCCTTTCTCTTTTTGTCCTCCTGTGCATATTTCAATTTTAACTTGATGTCATTTTCCTTTAATCTATAGAACTTCTTTTTAAATTTTCAGGTAGTACAAGTCAGAACCTTCTAGATTTTGTCTGTCTTACAATGTCTTTATTTCACCATTTTTTCTGAAATATATTTTGCTGAATATAGAATTCGAACTTGACATCTCCTCTTATCCCTACTGGTCTTCACCAATTTTAGTGTGGATCTTGGTTTTGTTTGTTGTGTATCTAGTCTTCCTGGGATTCACTGAACTTCTTGATTATGTTTATTTATGATTTAAAATATTTTTTGAAAAATGTTCAGTATTGTTTCACCAAAAATTGTTTCCTGTCTTTTCTCTGGGATTCCAAGTACATACACTGATGCTGTTACACAATTTGCTGCGCCCCTATCCCTCTTTTCTTTCTTTCCATCTTTTTTCCTTTGGGCTTCAGTTCAGATACTCTTATTTTCTATGTCTTTAAGTTCATGCATCTGTTCTGCAATTTCTAATCTTCTGTCAATCCAAGCAGGAAATTTTTGTGTTCGATATTGTGTTTATTTACAAATGTTTCATTTTTAATATATTTGTCTCATTAGATCATTTTCTCACTTCATACTGTTGAACATAGGTGTAAGTATGTTATAGTCCTTGTCCACTAATTCCATCATTATCGTCACACCTGATTCTCTTGCTATTGTTAATATTTTCCTCTGCTTACCAGTCTCATTTTCTTGCTTTCTTGCATGCTTTTCAAGTTTTCACTGGGTACTTGACATTGACAATGTTACCTCTTGGTGTGTCTGGATGTTGTCTTTCTGCAGTGTTGAGTTTTCGTATGGGCGAGCAGTTAAGGTACCTGCCTATCTGCTTCTTCTTCTTTTTTTTTTTTTTTTTTTAAATCTTGTTTTGAAACTCTTTGGGTTAAGTACAAAGTTTTATTTTTCTGTAGGGCTACTATATCTCTCCTACTAAAGTTCGAGTCTTCTGGTTTCTCCTGAATACCCAGGGTTTCAACAATTTCTCTCCACTTTGCTCAGAACTCTAATATTTCCCCAACCTGTATGAGCTCTTGGGATTGTATACTTAACAGCTGTTTGGTATTTGCTGTTTGCTCAATCTCACTGACTCTTTTTCTCAACATTAGCAGCTCAATATTCAGCCAACAGCTCAGTGGGATTGCAAATACATTTCTCTAGCTTTTTTTCTGCGTGTGTCCTTCTGTTTTACTTTGTCCTGCAAACCCAGCCTTCTTCACCTTCCAGCCCTCTTACCTCTAAATGTATCTATTCAATTGGTTTTATAATTACAGTACTACCCCATTACCCAGTATATGTATTCAGTCTGAGATCTGAGGTTATTGTAGGGCTCAACTTGTTTATTTCCCCACTTTCATAATCATGTTCTGTTTCCCAGTGTCTGAAATCTGTTGTTTTATAGTTTTATCTAATTCTTACTTGTTTATTATAAGCGGCTATTGTTGTCAGTTTGTCATACTGTGGTGGCTTGCATGAAGCTGTGGTGCTAAAAGCTATGTAAAAGCTATGTCACTGGTATTCCAAATATCAGCAGAGTCACCCATGGTGGATAGATTTCAGCAGGGCTTCTGGATGAAGGCAAACCAGGCAGAAAGGCCTAGTGATATACTTCAAACAATGCGATAATCCACTTCCAAAGACTTTGGGTCACAACAGAACATTGGCTTACTTTCTTTGGATACATTATCAGCAGGGATCAATCCCTGGAGGAGGACTTTATGTTTAGGAAATTAGAGGGCCAGTGAGGCTGAGGGAGACCTTCGTTGAAAAGGATTGGAACAATAGCTGCAATGATGGACTCTAACACGCCAACAATCATCAGGATGACACAACCAGGCATCATTTTTTTCTGTTGTACAAAAGGTCAACATGAGTTGGAGTTGATTCTATGGCAGCTGTCTATCTTCTATCTCTCTATCTATTGTAAGTGGTCAAGTGTAAATACTAGTTACTAAGTGGCTTCCCCGTGCATGAATTTTAGTAATTGTCAGTGTACAATCTGCATTGAAGAATATTCATCTAATAACCTGGTTCACACATCATCTAAAATAATGGTATGTATCAGGTGTGTAAAACATATGCAAGACTATAGTAGCTGTACAGGGAATAAATTTCTTTTTGTGCAAACATAAATGGAGTGTACAATATCAGCTTCCATTTCTCTCCCCTGCAATATAGGGTGGACTAGACTGACACGACAAGAAAGGGGGAAAAAAATGAAGTGGAGAAAGACAGTGAATAGTGAGTGGGACAAAAAGAGGCAGTAAAGAAAAGAGAAAGAAATAGAAGGAGAGGAAATGAAAATCAGAAGAGGGAAATATTTTATAAACATTTTTTGTCTTGTTTATCTTAATCATGTAACTAATTTCATAAAATTCCATCTATAGTCCTTTTCTTAAATATTTAAATAAACATCAAAGTTTCACTTTTATGTAAATAATACATTTACACATAATTTATCAGTGTAGCTATGTTAACATGAAAGTAATTTTGAATTAAATAATCTTGAGCTTATTTCAGCCTAAGTTTTATGTAAAAATTGGAATCTGCAAATGTATATTCAATAATGTCTCTTCCATCTTTGGGAGTACTTGTAAGAGAGCAGACTTTGGTTTTCAAACATTGTATCCCAGAATACATAATTTTAGCAGTATGAGCCCAGTCAGCCTGCTATGCCTACGCGTTTGTTAAGTAAGAAATCTGCTTGCACTGACTGTGTATGTGACTGAAAGCATTTTATATTTAAAAATGGGATTGCAGAGAGCCTTCCTTTAAAATCTTTAATTTTCTTTTAGGGATGATTAGAAGTCACGTAATTTCAGGCTATTTCTCAATAGCTTATATATATTTTTTTAATGCATTTAAGTGAATGACATTTTATGTATTTACATAATATTCTAAAAAAGAATATCCTTATAATTTCTTCTTTTCAGGAGGAATGAAAAAATAAGGGACGATACATATTATACTGGTCATTTTGCAAAAGAAATATTTTCTAGTTATATATTTTCTTTTTAAGGACAATCTGTTCTTATGCACAAAATCCTTAGATTTAGTTTGATTGCTTGAATGTGCAGCTGGAAGAATGTCTTCTTAATTTCATTTAATTATTTTTACAAGAAAAATGCTTGCATATTATGAGTATCTACAGAAACCTTTGCAAATGTCTAAATCTGTCAACACACAGTATAAAAATGATTAATTAAACATTGTGTCTTTTTTCAATTCATGCAAATTCTTGTTATTTTCCACTCAATGTTGGTAACTTTATTTTCATATCTTTTCTAACTTTTGTAAGTAAGCATTTGAAGAATAAAAAATTGTATGTGAAATCCTTATTATTTATGTTTATTTTTAAAACCTATTTGTATGAATAAGTTCTATTAACTGATTTACTTATTTTCTCTTTAGTAAATTTATCTTAGTGCATTCTTAATTTTCTGTCACTGAAAATACACTTTTGAAAAATTCCTTCATTCAGTTAGTCACTCAGGCCCACAGACATGTGAAGATTTCCCTCATCCATAATAATTCACCAGGTGTTGTACACAATGTAAAGACATTATACTGAGCCTTAGTTCTCAAGGGATGTAACATTTAATTGCCTGCAAACAAGCAAGGAGGATTGTAATAATTCATAATATAAGAAAATAATATATGAGCCATAAAAAACAAAATACGTGAATGAATGTCAAACAAAATGATGTATGTCTGTTTATTAGATCATTGTTAATTGAAATAAATAAAGAATGATTCATAAAAACAGTAAGCTGGCTGAAATTTGAATAAATAGGGGATAGGTAAAAGTAACAAACAAGGGCAAACCTGAGTATTGGGAAGTTTCTCCAAAATTCTCGGAAACAAAATCTTTCCACCTTTAATTCACTTACCAAGTCATTTAATACATACTGTGATCTGTTTTGTGGTCATATGCTGTAGAACTACAATCAGGATCATAACAGGCCTTCATGCCTACACGAAGCCTACAGTCTAGACCAGGGGTCAGTCTACTTTTTCAGTGAAGGGCCAGATAGTAAATATTGTGTACTTGTGGGCCAAAAAGCAGTATCAAGGATTTAAATGTACTTACATAATGAGTGAGGAAATAAATATTCCCAATATTTTATTGAGTATATTTAAGTTATAATAATACTAGTTGAGTAATTGGGGTAGGGAGTAGTCAGAGGAGAGGCAGCCAGAGTATGGCCTGCAGAGAACACAAAAGCAGAAAACACTCTTGGGGGGATGAAGAAACATCTGCAGTTTCAGTAGGAGGGATTTCTGGACTGCTCCGTGGTGCTGAAACACCAAGGGAGAATCAACAATGCCTGTGGTCAGAGGGTGGGGGGTAAAGAGGGCCTAGCTAAGAGTCAAAGCATGTGGATTAGAAAGCTGGGAGCCATGTGTTTGAAGACATGTCCTGATCATTGTCAAGGTTACTCAACTCTGCCATTTCAGCTCCAGCATAGCCATAGACAACACCTAAACAAATATGCATGGCTGTGTAAGAGTTCAGTTACTAACTGAAAGGTTAGTGGTTCTAACCCACCCTGAGGATTCTTGAAAGAAAGACCTAACGATTGGCTTTTGAAAGGTCACAGCCATGAAAACCGTATGGAGTGCAGTTCTACTCTGACACACATGGAGTCACCATGAGTGACGATCCACTCAAGAGCAACTGGTTTGTATTGGTGTTCCAATACCGTTTTATTTATGGGTACTGAAATTTGAGTTTTTTATAATTTTCTTCATGTAACAAAATATAATTCTTTTATTTTTTAACCATTTAAAAAATATCTTTAGCTTATACAAAAGTGAGCAGTGGGCTAGATTTGACTCACGAGTCATATTTTGCTGATCCCTGGCCTAGAGCTGTCTATAAGGGAATAAAGCTAGTGATTTGCCATTGTTTTTCAAATTATTTATGTGTACAATAATCAAAATATATTTGATTCTCCCATCCAAAAACTAACCAGACCCGACCCTGCTTAGCTTCTGAGATCAGATGAGATCAGGAGCACTCAGGGTGGTACAGCCTTATAAATTTTTGAATGAGAAATTAACTTGAGCTGTACATTTTCACTTGAAGCACAAAACAATTTTTTTTTTTTGTTTTTGATTCTCATGCTTACACTGATTTTAAGGTAAAATTTCATGAAAATTTATAAATGCACAAAAAATAAATAGATGAATAATAATAAAATAAAACTTAAATATTTAAAATTAAATACTAATAGCATCTTATAATAAAGAAAAAATACTGATTGTAAAGAGTCACTAAAGTGTGTACACATACCTTAATAAAGTGATATCCAAAAAATGTATGTGCTGCACATACATTTTTTTTTAAATTTAGTCTTTATTCACAATGAATTAATAAATCCCAACTCACATTATTAATGTTCTGTCTGACCTTTTAGTAATGCAATAACCACAGCACACTAAATAACTGTGAGATTGAATATAACAGTCTGGGAGATATGAATGAGCAGATTACAGCTCCACTAGCTTTGTACAATGCATGAAGAAGTTCTCAGCATAATGAGCAGTATACAGATAGAAGAGTTTCCTAAAAACCTGGATACAGCAAACAAAAAGCATTTTCATTTACTATAACAAGTCATGTGTCACTCATGTCTTGCCTGCAAAGAGAGATGAGACTACATGCTAAAGGGCCACCTGCTGAAGACTTCAGAGGAGGGTATTTTTCCATGATAAGTAGAAGTTGCTTTGGATACCATCTACATCCTGCTCTACTTACAGAGAAATCTTGCAGTAAATGATATACTCATGATTTTGATTGAAAGTGTGAAAAATAAGATATACTATATTCTAATTCACTTACCCCAACATTAAATTTTGTAACTATGGCACTGCTGATTATAAACTCAGATTTTTCTCCTGAATTAGTTTTACGCCATCTCTCCAATGACACACCCAGAATACACAGACTCGAGGTTCTGAATACATCATTTCTTTTCTCATTCCTGTACATTCAGACGTATGCCCTGGTAAAGCAGAAATGTGAATTTAATCAAATGCAATACAGCATCTTTAAAATGCTAGCACATATCTAACACCTGTCAGCTCATCAATGTTTTATCTACAACTCTACAAATTACTACATATATCATTCCTGTCAACTAAACTGATGTGGAGAATGGAACACAAGTTATAAATTTTTCAAGAATTGTAAACACGGTACGTTCAGTAGAGTAGTGGTTCTCAAGACTTTTAGGTCCCCTTTAGATACTTTAAACTTAGTGAGGACACTAAATAAATTTTGTTTATCCAGGATATGTTATTCATGGAATATATATATATATATACACACACACACACATATAACAAGCCAGTTGCCTTCGAGTCAGTTCTGACTCTTGTATTTCAGAGTAGGACTGGTCCATAGGGTTTTCATAGCTATGACATTTTTCAAACAGATCATCAAACCTGCAAACTTTCAGTTAATAGCCTAGTGCTAAACTGTTAGTGACACTCAGGGTCTCCTATTCATAGGGGTCCTAGTGTGAGGAGCAAAGAACTTCCAGAAGACACAGACACAAGCAGAGTTTACACCTACAGACAGGGGCGGCGCAGTGGTGAAGTAATACAGCTACCAACCAAAAGGTTTGTCAGTTCAAATACATCAGCAGCTCCTTGGAAACCCTGTTGAGCAGTTCTACTCTGTCCTGCAGGATCATTATAGGTTGGAATTGACTCCATGGCAGCGGTTTTGGTTTTCACAAGGGGATAAGGTCTTTCTAGTCATAATGCACTTGCTTTTTTTACACATGAGAGGGTATTTTGGCAGTAATATTTTCTTCAGTTGGAAATCATATTCCATAAATTTAGAATTTATGTCTAATTTATCCATTTAATATGTTAATATCAAGCAGTTGAAAAAAAGGCAAGATAAATAGGTAGTCTATGTTTGCTTTGCAACCACGGTGATGTTATATGGGGGAACATATGAACCTGTTATTAACAGGAAGGTTGGCAATTAGAATCCACCCAGCACTGCCATGAAAGAAAGGCCTGATGATCTAATTCCATAAGACTACAGCCATTGAAGACCGTGGAAGGACAGTTCTACTCTGAAACACATGGAGTTGTCATGAACTGAAATAAACTCGATAGCAGTGGATGACCCACTACCATGTCGACTTTATCTTATACAGCAGCCATCTGGTTGGCCACCTATTTCTTTGTTGCTAATTTTCTAACAATTTCTTTGTTGCTATTTTCTATATAGTTATGGGAAACCCTGATGGTGTAGTGGTTAAGTGCTAGGCTGCTAACCAAAGGGTCGGTAGTTCGAATCCACCAGGTGTTCCTTGGAAACTCTGTGGGGCAGTTCTGCTCTGTCCTATAGGGTCGCTATGAGTCGGAATCCACTCGACGGCACTGGGTTTGGTTTTGGGTTTTATATATAGTTATACACAGTATAGAATAATACATTTTATATTGGATTTTGTTTTCCACACAGATAGATTCTTCCATTAAACCATTTTCTATTTTCAGGCACCTGTAAGAGTACCAAGAAACCTTCTTATTTGCCCAATTCAAATAAGAATTGTATGCATTGTGGTTGTTGGTTTTATTACTGAAATCATGTTATTTGTCACGTTAACCCTTATTTTACTAAGTAATTTCACAGAGTAGTAAGTGTGGTGAAGAGAATAAATTGGGGTGATTTGACAAAGAGTGAATGGGGAAAGTGGTTAATTTAGATATCGTGGATGGAAAGACCCTTTACCTAAAGATCTTTATTGTACAGAGACAGCTAACTCATTTGTACCAGATGAAGAAAATATTTGAGGTAGAGGGAAGAGCAAGTATAAGAGGGGCAAACATATTAGCTGTGTTAGAAGAACAGGGTATAAGGTGGACAATAGTCTGAGTTAGATGAGTCAGAGAAAGAGTAGGTGACCAGGTTGTGTAGGACCTTGAAGGTCATGATCAAAAGTTTACGCTAGATGATCCCCCTACTGTGTTAACACAATGAATTTGTCAAAGCAGCTTCACTAGGCTTATAGGCTGTTGTAAGTAGAATAATACCCCCAAGGATGCCTTGCCCTAATCCCTGTAATCTATGAGCATGTTACCTTCCATTGAAAAGAAACTTGGCAGGTAGAATTAAATTATCAATCTCAAAATAGGAATATTATCCTGGATTATCTGCGGTGTTGTTGTTAGATACCTTTGAGTCCGTTCTGACTCATGGTGACCGTATGAACAGCAATAGTTTTACAGTCGTATGATGCTGTGATCACCTCCATGAGGAGATTTGATAGGATGTGATCACCTCCATGATGGGGTCTGCATTGAATATAAGTGGATATTCTGGTAAGGCTTGTGTGCTTTTGCTCCTTCTGGATTCTGAAGCTGGCTACTGTTTGTCTGACCTCCGATTCTTGGTACTTGATGGAGCAGCTTGCCTGTCATCTTGCCTGCCAATCTTGGAATTCGTGGAAACTGACAGTCTATAAGCAAGACCCCTGAAGAAACAGAAGGTGACATCTTTCTCCAGCAAAGTGGGCTGGTGGGTTCAAACAGCTGACCTTTTGGTTAGCAGCAGAGCACTTAACCGTTGCTCCACCAGGTCTCCTCTTCTTATCTATAAAAAAAAATATACCTAAATATGTTGCCTCCAGAGACCATTTTTTTTCAAGACTATTAGTCTTTACTTACATTCTAAGCCTGCTGCTAATCTTTCTAAAATGGACAGTGTTTCTTTTCCTTCATCTGTGTGCCATATCTTTGAAGTTTTACTTTAATATCTGTAGTTTCTTCTTATTCTTCTTTATCCACAATTCAATGGGACTTAAATTATAAAATCATAAAAATCAATTTCTTCTATGAAGTTCATTTTATATCCAGATGTCTATGTATTTATACATAGACATAAATTCACCTTTTTGTAAGTGAACATTTACATATTGCCTTGCTGATGACCAATAATTTTACCTTTATATCTGCTATATCCTGTAATCTCAGGAAAAGATAAATTTATTTTAAAAATGATGCTGATGAAGGCATACAACAAACATTATAAAAAACTCTCCCATCCAGAAAAACACTGTAAAATGTTCTGTTCATTTTTCATTGACTGAGGTTTGAGGAAATTATCACTAAAAAAAACTAATGAGCAAACAAAAAATTGTATGAATAAAAAGCTCAGACATTAGGTTTTTTAAATCATGTGTATTGTTCTCTTGGAAACCCTGGTTGAATAGTGGTTAAGTGCTATGGCTGCTAACCAAGAGGTCAGCAGTTCAAATCCTCCAGGTGCCCCTTGGAAACTCTGTGGGGCAGTTCTACTGTGTCCTGTAAGGTCACTATGAGTCAGAATTGACGCGACAGCAGTGGGTTTGGTTTTTTGGCTTTATTGTTCTCTTAAATAAATTTAACATGAAAATTTCAAACTTTAGTGTGCATAGAACTTCATTAGCATTTTTATACACAATGTCATGTATATGATGTCTATAGAGTATTTCATAATTAAGTATTCTTTAATATAGATCTATATGCTGACCTCAGAACTTAAGGAATGTATAAGTTTATATAAATATATATACATATAAATTTTTTTTTTTTATACATACAAATATTCTATACATGCACACAAATAACAAAATACATTAATTTTAACAAAACTAACCATCCAGTTTTCAAGTCCAGGCAGACTGAGAGATTAAAAGCAAATGGGGAAGTTTATAATGGGACATCACACTGACAGCAATGAAGAATAACTTCTCACAGAGTGACAGCAGGGAGAGAAAATGATAAATAGCACCCACAAAAACTCACAAAGCTTAGAAGTGGAGAAAATTCAGCATAGGGAGTGAGGCATATACCTCCTAGGTTTATGAAGATGTATTGTGTCACAGGATAACATTCCATTGACATGCGCAAAGATCAGTAAGGTCGTAACAAATTTATTCTGGATATTCAGCTTGAGACAGTGGGAATTTTGATGCAGCCTATTTTGTCTTTGCTAACATTATTGCCAATGACCACTTCTACTCACTGTGTTAAGGGATATTATCTGTTAAGATTATGCATTCGATTTAACAATAATAACAGGGTTTGATTGTATTCTTGGCCTTAATTCCCTTGAAGAGACTTTGTTAATTTATTAGGGTTATTTGAACCATTTGTGCTCTAGTACAAGGGGTCTGAAACACAAACAGCTCAGTAGTTTCATATTTATATATATATACATATAGATATAATTGGATGAATTAAAAAAGGCCAATAGATTTACAATTGCATTAGGCCTTAATATAATAAATTTACATTACCCCAAATCAGAGTCTCCAATATTTTCAGCATTGTTTATTGCTTTTTTATTTATTCATTATTTTTTTCATAATTAAAAAAAAATAAGACTGAAGTGATAAGATGCAATCAGCACCTGTTTGAATTAGTGAATATATCATGGACTGCCAAAAAACTAACAAATCTATTTTGGAGGAAGTACAACCAGAATGTTCCTTAGAAGCAAGAATGGTGAGATTATGCCTCATATGCTTTGGACATGTTATCAGGAGGAATCAGTCCCTGGAGAAAGACATCATGCTTGGTAAAGTAGAAGGCCAACTAAAAGAGGAAGACCACCCACAAGATGGATTGACACAGTGGCTCCAACAATGGATTAAGCATAGCAACGATTGTGAGGATGGCACAGGACCAGGCAGTGCTTTGTTCTGTTGTACATAGGGTTGCTACGAATTGGAACCTGCTCGACGACACTTAACAACAACAACTTTTAACACACAAAAGCTTTCATGTGTGTTGGTTTTGAACTCTAATTTTATAAGCACATAGAAAAGCCCACAAGCCTGGTTGTTTCTCTACTTCCCTCTATCGCCAGGACTCAGGGTCAACCCTTGATTAGGATCCCTTGGTTATGTATCAGTAAACCACAGCTATTAATGCCCAACCCTGAACTGAAGAATAATCTTTGCTTATAGTTTGAATTAAGTAATGAAAAATATAATTTCTTTATGATTTTTAATTGTAATATAACAACAATACATACAATATTTCCTCAGGGTCTGCATTGTACACTTCAGTGACTTTGATTACATTCTTCAAGTAGTACAATAATTTTCACCCTTTTACCAAATTATCTCACCATCATTAACATATCTTTAAAGCATTCTAAGCAAAAAAAAAAACCTTTCCTCCTTCTCTCCTAACCCTACCCAAAACCAAACCTGTTGCTCTCGAGTCAATTCCAACTCATAGCAACCCTAGATGATAGAGCCCTGTAGGGTTTCCAAGAAGCTGCTGATGGATTCGAGCTGCCAACATTTTGGTTAACAGCTAAGCTATCAATCACTGCACCTGGTAGCCTCTAATTACTTTTTTGTTTCTATATATTTTCTTATGTAAGCGATATTAAAAAAAAAAAATTTTAAGCGATATTATACAGAATATGTCCATTTGTGTCTGAATTATTTCACTCACCAGAATGTGCTCGAGGTTCATCTATGTTGTGAAATGCATCATGAATGACATCATTACTCTTCATGGCTGGCTAATATCCCATTGTATGTATATACCACATTTTGCCTATCCGTTCATTAGTTGTTGGACATTTCAGTTGTTTCCACGGTTTGGCTATTGTGAAGAGTGCTACAATGAACATTGGTACACATGTCTCTTTGTGTTGCTGCTTTTAGGCCTTTCAGTATATACCTAAGAGTGAAATTGTTGGATCATATGGTGGTTCTATGTTCAACTTTTTGAGGAAACACCAGTTTTCCACAGGGCTGTACCATTTTATATTCCCACCAGCAAATGAATGAGGGTTCTTTTTTCTCCACAGCCTTGAAAACACCTACTGTTTTCTTTTTTTTTATCATTGTCATTCTAAGGCAGCTTTGATGGTATCGCTTTGCAGATTTCATCTTCATTTTTTCATGTGCTTGTTGGCCATCCTCCGTGATGAAATATCTGATCAGGTCCTTTGCCTATTTTTTGATTGGGTTGTTTGTCTTTTTTTGTTGTGAGGTTGTAGATTTACTTTATAAATGTTGGCTATTAAACTTTTATCAGATATATGATTTCCAATAAATTTCTTCCACTGTTCTTTATAATTTTTTGAATAATAATTATGTAATTCAGAGAAACAAACTAAAAATTTTGCTGTCTTTGATATTGACCTAATAGAGTAAAATTTGCTGTCTTTGATATTGACCTAATAGAGTAAAATGCATCTTGAGTGTAAAGACTAGAAATAAAATTATTCAAAAATAATTCTTTCTGTGGTCATATATGAAGTTTCTCTTTGTTATATTGTGCTTATTTCAAATACTTAGGAAAAAAATCTCAAATGATTATTTTTCCATACGATAGGAGAATATTAATATCAAAGTATTTATAAAGTATACTAATAACAAAAAAGTTTTAATGTGTCACAGAGTCAGACTTTCTTTAAGTAACTTTTCAGTGTATATTGAAAATTTGTTTTGAGAATTTGAGAGAAAACAATCTATAAGGTATATGCTATGGTGTAGACTTATTTCAGTATCACAGGTCCTTAATGGTAGGAAATTGGGAGAAGAAAATGTGAAATCTGTAAGTAATGTTAGAGAACTTATTTAAGCTTTGCTTTATTACTTTTCTATTTTATTACTTTTCTATTGAAGCATAAACAAAAAAATGTGCATATCTGTACTGTAGAGATAAGCTAATTCTTTTGCAAGAGAATGTGAATAAACATAATTTTAAAAATTGTTGTAACTGCATTAGCATAAATATTCTCATATGTAGACAAGAAAATCAATTGTCAAAAGAATTTAGCCTGTTTGAAATAGGATCTTTCTTCCAGATTCGAAATATAGGTACAATTTAAGACTCATGTTTTTCAAAATAGGTCACTGTACCATGCAAGTTCTCCTATTATATGCCAGTATCTTTGATGGAAGGATACCTCTGACTACTTTCAATGCCCTGGCTACGTGAACGCAGCATTGGTAACCCATTATTTCAGGATTTCCAGACAATATTTTTGCAGATTTGTTCCTGGTGATTGGATTAAAGAGACCTGGGAGAAAATCAGCATAATCAGGATAAAGAGGAGAGAAATCATCATTAGTCCTAAAGACAGAAGAAAGCAGCTTGCTGGCTGCACATATTCACTATGCAGAAAGATAACGTCTAAGGAGACAGAGACATATCAGAATGTCTTTAACAACTTGGCTCAGTATAGATTTATATGTAACACTAGAGTGGCCCTAACCAACCAGTCAACCAATTGCTTTCCTGTTAACTCTGACTCATGGCAACCCCATGGGTGTCAGAGTACTACTGTGCTCATAGGGTTTTTAATGGCTGTCTTTTTTTTCCCCCAGAAGTAGATCATCGGGTCTTTCTTCCAAAGTGCTTCTGAGTAGACTTGCATCTGCAATCTTCCATTTAGCAACGGAGTGTGTTAACCCTTTATACTATCCAGGGGTACAGACAGATAGACACACATACACATTATTTAGTAAATGAAAAGAAGTTCAAAACTGTATGTATAAAAGAGTTTCAAAGAGAAAACATATAAATGCAAATGCTAGCAGTGAGTATACTCTTGATTTCTGATTGCCCAATCTATAAATTAAAAAAGTAATAATACGCATAAAAATCAAAACCCACTGCCATTGAGTCAAATCCAACTCAAAGTGACCCTACAGCTACCGAGGAAATATTATCAAATCTACCAGAAATGTTTGTGGAATAGTTAATTGAAAATTATATTTTGGAGAGAATTTACAATTAAAATTTTTAATTTCTTTGGCACAGTTATCACGTTTCTTGAAATGAATTCTTAAATACTAACAAAATTGCATAAATAGTGGAACGTTACCTCTACATTGATGACAAATGTGGTAACAGGTGAATGCATTACGGCGCATTCATAAAATTGAATAAAATAAAGCCATTAAAAGTTTCTATCGCATTTCTATGTACTTACCTAGAATGTCAAGAATGTGTGTTAATGTGTTTGCATCGCATATAAGTGTGTACAACATACATTTTATTCTTAAATTTAAATTTGTTTGGAACAAGTTTCATAGACAAATAATCTAATGATTTATCTATGATGAAGACATGGTTCCTTTTAATTATCTGTGATAAAAGCTTACAATTCTTACTGAGCAATCACAGAATGGCCATAATTTAGTGGATTGAAATTAGCTGACCCTAAGTCTTAGATATCTGACAAAAGTCTAAGATATGAAAGTTTTATAATTTGTACCAATTAGCTTTTTGTTATATTTATTTTATTAAATTTCACTTTCATTTACATTCTAATGAATATGTATTGAATTTGTATTGAGATATCTTTAAATGCTCAGTACATAATCACAATCACTATTTTAATAAAGTCCAAGCTAAGTTTTACTCAAAGATATATATATGCATATGTATATATGGGTTAATTATTTTCTGATTTGTCCTTTAATGTTTTGGGAGATTTTTTTTTCAGAGCTCATAGCATTTGTCCTAACTAAAGATTTATTCTTTTAATGAATATACAGACATCGATCTATTTTAAGTGAGTAAAAAAAAAACAAAAAGAAATTATGTGTGTCTGAGTTAATAAGACATTTAAAAATTGACTCAAGAAGTAGTGTTTAGCTATGTTTTAAGTCATATTGATCATGCCAAATATTAACCTAGAGTAATATTTGTTGAATCCCCATTCTTTCAACCACTCTACAATCCATTAAAATAAATTACTGCTATTTTGTGTTTTTTTTTTTTTTTTTCCCACAATAGGAATATTGGTGATTCCTTTCTATATTTTTTGATATTGTCTACAGTCTTTAGGACATTCAGTAGTTATTTTCTTCATTTCTTGCTTGTAGATTTGTTTTGTCCAGGTTTTGTTTGTTTGTTTGCTTTATTTGGTTATGTCTAAGCAGGAGGGCTGTGCATTCTTTGTTGTTTGCTCCTCTGTAGTCTGATACTTTTTACCTCCTAGCCCAATGGGCAGGACCAGTCACTAGGATTGGTACAGCAGGGCAGGTCCAGATGAAGGGGAGGGGCTGGGTTTGGGTTGTTTGTGGCATGTACTAGGGCCAAGTGGGCCTGCCAGGAATCAGTGCCAGGCACATTCTGGTAAGCCATGCCTTTGCTGTTTGGAGATGTGATGTTCAGCACATGATGCAGGAGGCAGGAAAGCAGGGGGAGGTTATGATGTATGAAGTTAATATGGATATGGGAAAGAGCGTAGAGAAACAGGAGCCAGAAACAAAGGAAAAAAAAAAAAAAAGAGTGCAAAGGGAGATTGCCATTGGAGTGGAGAGGTGAGAAACTGAGAAATGGAGAAAAGCAAAAAGTAAAAAAAGAAAAATGGAAAAATACCTAGATAGAAATTTGGAAAAGGAAAAAAAAAAAAAAAAAGCAGCCAGGGATCCCACTGGTTCAGCCACAAGGACGGGTGAAGTCTCCCAGACTGCACAGTATAGCCTGGCTAGAGGTGGTACAGATGTCACACAGCACCAGGCATTCAGGAGATAGGAAAAGAAGGTAAGTATAGACAGATAAGAACTGAGAAATAAAGAAAGACAGAAAGGGGAAAAGAGAGAAGAAGAAAGAAAGAAAAGAAAAAAAGGAAATGTCCCCAAGGATCCCACCTACACAACTGTGCAGATTGGGCAGCTGGCTCTTACACTGTGCAGTGCAGCCCTGCTATAACGGCCTCCCAAGTGTAAAAAGAGAAAAACAAACAAACCAAAACAGAACAAGCAAAAACAAAAAAAGAGCCCAGAGATCCCACCAGCATGGTGTCTCGGGCCAGAGGAGTAGTTCCCCAGTTGAGCAGGGCTTCATAGCCTTTCTATAAGAAACAAAGATGGCACATGAGCCAGGTGTTTGAGAGAAATGAGGGGGAGGTGGTAAGACGCATGGGAGAAACCAAAAGAGACAGAAAGAAGCAACATCAGCTCAGCGACCCGGCAAATCCAATCAGCCTGGGGTGGAAGCAGTTGCTTCCTGGCCAAGAGACTGTGGCTGGCTGGAAGCAGAGGAGGCCGAAGGGGGAGGTGTAAAAAGGTGGGGGTTAGGAAAGCGTATATTGCTCCTTACTGGGTGCTCTGTCTCCTGCTGGGAACTTCGTGAAGCTGCTTTCCCACACTCCCTGTGAGCCAATCTGCAATGGGGGTGGGGCAAATCTAAGTGGCACGGACACTGCACTTCCTGGCCAGCTGAACCACCCCATCCACCTAGGAAGCTCGGGGTAGAGCACTGGGGAGAGGATGGGAAGTGGGAAAGTGTGTATCGCTGGTTACAGGTGCTCTGTCTCCTACTGGGAGCTCTGTGAAGCTGATTTCCTGTGCTGCTTGTCTGCCAATCCCCCGACAGGAGTCTGAGATGGAGGATTCCTGCTGTGTTAGCTGTTAAGGAACCTCTGCACATATCTCTCCTCCTCTCTGTCCTCTGTCAGTTTCTAATTCCATTAGGTATTGCACTAAGTTCTTTATCTCTTGATTTGACACTTCAGGTTCCAGGAATAATGTTTGTCTCTGTTTTGCTTAGTTTTTCAGGTCTTTGCTGTGGAGGGACAGCGTGATACTTATGTCTATGGCACCATATTGGCTGAAAGTCTCCCTATTGATGATTTCCTTTCGTTTAATCCTTGCCACTATTGGAAAAATATGCAGGTATTTCAAAATCTAACTATTCTGAGAAGTATCCATACAAATCAACATTAACTGAATTAAATTGTTGCTGGCTACTCAAATTAAGTAAAGAACAAAACACAACAAATGTTTATTAGCTTGTATCATGTATTAAACCCTGAATTAGGGACTACCAACATACAAGCTTTCTTTTTTACATACAAGCAGAATGCAAAGAAGAATAAAACATTTCATTTTGTTTGTAAATCTAGTTGAAGGGAGAAAACATTACATCCTCATAAAATTATTATTAAATTATATAAAATTTAACTAAATTAAGTTTACTTATAAGAGAAATTCTGATTCTTATTACAATACAGAAATAGTGAGCAGAAGGCAATTGATCAGCATCTGTGGATTCATAAGAAATGATAGTTTGGACATGAGCATTAACTATAAAATATATTTTATGGTGTATAGTAACTACTTATGTCAACCAGATAACATAGCCAACTTTCCAATTTTGATTTAATACTTCATGCATGAACACTGTCATGGAGAAATAATGATATCTTCCAAAAAATTACATTTCAGAAACAACCAGAAACTTTTCTTTAAAAGGTGACTGTATCTTAGTTTGCCAAGAAGAGATCTGGTTTAAGCATATTTGCTCAGTGTTATTATTAATGGTGCCCATTTGACTCTCAAAAGTTGCGTAATTTGAATGTTATATAGCCACATCAGTTCTAACAGACAAAAACTTGCTGGAATAATTTATTCCATTTTTTGAAACAGTGATGAATTATTCTGACGATTTTTTCCTTGGTGTTTCACAAGGTCAGATTTCTTTAGCATCCTTTGTTTTTAAAGGAGTAAATGATTTCTACAACTAAATATTTAAGCTGCTTAGAATTACAAATGCATTTTATTCTTTCCTTCAATTATCATCAAATATTTATTGATATTAATAGCACAAAAAACACAGCACATAGTTGAAACAACTTATTGATAGATATTTGAGTTTTCCTACCTTGACTTGCTATGACTTGTAACCTAAAAATTAAACTCAGATATTAAGAATCCTGAAACATTAATTCAAAGCAGATAGAAAAAAATCTAAAGGGAAATTAGTTCACAAAAGTTGATACAATGGCAAAACTCATGAGCTAAAAATTGCCAGACAGCTAGATTCAGAGTGACCTCCAGTAGGCTTCACAGCATAAGGCAAGATTCCTGTGAAGCAGGCCAATGGTTATGTTCTAGAATCCTCTAGCCTTTCCATGAAAAGATTCTGCCAAGTGATACTACTGTCACATACATCACATAGTCTGTACATGGGTGAGTACTCCAATATCACAAAGCTTCCCCAATGTACAATGATATTAGAACCACTTCAAATGGAGAGAAATTGTCTTTTGCCAATTGCCAATTAAAGATCCACTCTTCGATGAGTCTGTCACAGAAATTAATAAGAAATTCATCCTCTTCTACGTTACTAACATGTTGTAATTATCATAGATCAACTTTTTAAAGAAGAAATTTCAGCAGCTGGTAAATTTTATATAGACATGATTACTTCTAAAATTAAACAATATAAATTATTTATATTCAGATGGTACAATATACTTAGAAATACACATTTCAGACAACTTAACAAGAGATGTCAATACTATACTCAAATTTGGATGCTATAAATAGGAGCCAAATTGTGTGGCATTATCATTATTTACTCTTTCAGCATCAAATTTAATTTACTTAGTGTTTTGTGAAATGAAAATTGAGAGTTACAAATGAGTATTAGCAAATGTTTTTAAACACATATTAAACTTTTATTACTATTGTTTAAGAATTTTTAGTAAATATGGTCGCTATGAGTTGGAATCGACTCGATGGCAATGGGTTTGGTTTTTTGGGTTTTGGCCTACTTCTAGAGAAGAGAATTTGGTCAAAATAAAGATATTAGTCAATATCCTCAGCTTTCAATAGATGATTGTAAATTTGGTCTTTGATCATGTATATCTTAAGTACATATAAATGTGTTAAACAGCAATAAAGATGTATATACTTCAGATGCTTCTCTGTTTAACACCTGTTAAAAAGAATCCATTATAAGAAGGTCTCTCCTTATATTTTTACGATAAAACCAGACCAAACCTGTTGCCATCGAGTCAATTCCAATTCATAGCAACCCTAAGATACAGAGTAGAACTGCCCCATAGGGCTTCCAAGGAGCGGCTGGTGGATTCAAACTGCCAACCTTTTGTTAGCAACCAAGTTCTTAAGCATTGTATCAGCAAGGCTTCAATTCTTTGAGAACAGAGGAGTAAATGATCTAAAGAAAGGCTTCTCCAAACACACAAATATATCTCTGATTTAAAGAATTTTAATAACTCATAAAATCAGATATATTTAATATATATATGTATATACATAAATTACATTCACCTTACAAGAAATTCTTTTATTAACAATAGGCCATTTATTTCTGATCTGATCATGATCTAGACCTTATTGAACCTTTTTTATTTCCTGGTCCAGGCACACCGTAGTAAGGATTCATAAAAGTCAATTCATGAGTAGTAATAGTAATGAACCCAGTAACAGTAATGAACTACATCTATTTACAAACCCTTCTCATGTTTGGGAAGAATAAAGGAGTCAGACCTATAACAAACATCTATTTGTTCTTTTAAATTTTCCCGGTTACTATTGATTTGGCATGCTAAACGTAATTAACCTATGGAAATGATTAAGGTAAGATTAAAATTTACATTCTTAAAATTCTTGCATCCATTTAAAAGCTAGCTACAACATATGAGAGATTCTGTAAGGAACATTTTTAGAGTTTCTTTATGCTTTTAACTTTTATATTTCTATCAGGTTACATCTCCCAAATCTGGTTTAATACACTCTAAATTCCTATAGCAATATGTTGGCCTGGCTACAATTCCACAAGATATACATTTGACTTGATGAAATCCATTAAAAGGCATGTCTATTTTATGCATGCTCTACAGATATAAAATTGAAGATAATGGTTTTTATGTTACTTTATAGCTTTTCTACAATGACCCAGGTGCTATTTTTTATAAAAATTTAATGCTAGGAGAAAACATGTCTGCACAAAAAAACAAAGTAAATCATACAAAAATCCAAGCAAACAAAACGTTTTCATTTATCAGACAATGGAAATTATATATCCCATCATGTTTTCTTTTGTTTATGTTTTAGATCTCAGAAAGCTAAAAACAAAATTAAGTTAATTTGATTAGATGTGCCAAATGTTTACATTGTCTTTTGTTTACTGGCTATATACATACATTTAAATCTTTAGGCTACTTTCTTTAGTGTTCTGTAGGTCAGAGAAACCGGATCTGTAAAGACAATAGTGTACTTCAATAAAAATATATTTTTTTGCCAAACCATCAAAATATTTATTTGCTATTAAAAATCCACCCCCCACCCCCACCTTATATTGTACATTGTCTTGATAGCTGATGGAACAATGATACAGGAATATTTTCTAAAATTCATCTTTTTTTTCATTTTCCTCATAACTAACTAGTCTCTTTTAATACTATATTTTTTCTACAAAAACAGTTTGAAAGAATCTACTATCTATTGAAACATTTCAAGAATAATTTAAAAATGTGTTTCAGAAATGTTTTAAAGGATAATATTTCAGAACACTTTTATTTTTAAAAACATTTTAGTTCATTTCATACCTCACGTGATACTTAAAAATGTACTTAACTGGAAAAAAAAACTTTCTGTTTTTATTTAGGCATATTAAAGGCAAATATGTACATATATATATATTTCTATTATTTTAGGAACCAGCTAAGCACATATATATGTTCATAAACACACACATGTAATTTAATTTGCACAAAAACAAAACATTTATTTACATCTTAAATGAGAAGACTCGCCTTCCTTGAACATATATAATGTATAGCTAAAGGAACAAAACATTAATTATATCTGTATAAAATTCTCAATTGGGTCAAAAACAGTTGGGAATCAGAAATTTAATTTGACTCAGTCTAATACACAATCCAAAAACTAGTGAAATTTTTTAGGTCTGTGGTTGTAGTTCCTGCTGTTAAGGGCCACGTACCTGGGAGATTAAAAAAAAAAAGTTTATTCTTAATCTTTAAAACTTAGCTCAATTGAAGAAAGAGAGCATTAAGTATTTAATCTTAGCACCTTTACCAGCCTGAATGATCGCTTTGTTCATAAACCTCTTGTGGACACTGGAACACAAATAGTCACTGACTTCCTCTACATCATCTAACTGATCATATTTTCAACACAGCACTTGGTATTTAGCAAAAAGACTATTGCTATTGGTTTTTGTTTATTTTAAATAAAATGTAGTTATAATAAATTCTTAAACTAAGATTAACCAAAGAAATTGAAGCCTATAATTTCTGATGCCTGGTAATCATTTTAATAATGCCAGGGAATTCATATATAACATGAAGTCAGAAATTTATGAAATTGTGCAGGTTTATTGAACACATGCCGTTGTATATCTTGATGATGATGAAGAAAGAAAAACAATGCTAGAATTCATTCATTCATAAATGTCGTGAACACTAATAAGTATGAAAAGCAACTAGCGAACTGAACACCCAGCATTTTATGTCAAAGGCGATGTTTGCTTGTTTATTTGTTTGTATCAGCTTCCATTATTCAAGCGGTCAGAAGCAGGTGTGGCTCATTCTAACGGTGTCACCACAATTTATCTCTTGCCTGTGTGTCCTGTAAATTGGCTTCACACCCGGATAGTACTCTGAAAGCACCCAGTAGCTGAAGATTCTCCCTCTTTCAAGAGTTCCTGGCCTTTTATACATGTACTATTAAAAAAAAAATTTATCATTATACATCTTCTTTAAAATTAAATTATGTGAAATCTGTACAAATTTTGAAAGCTATAAAAAATTGGCATAGACAATTGATATTCTTCTGCTTGTACTACTTGGAGAAACCACACTTCCCTATTTTATACTTGCTGCCCAGGTTAGTATCAACACATGATAAATGTTCAATAAATACATAAACAAGCATTAGTATTACTGTGACCACTGTTTTATAATTGTCCTTAAAAATAAACAATGAGCATATTTTCAATTTAATAAAAATATATCATCTGCACTGCTGTCACCTACATTGTTGAAATTGCTACCTCGTGCCTTAGTTTTCTTCCTCCTGATTTTTGTACAACCTGACTTATTTTGGATTCATGGAGTCTTTGTGTTTTTATTTAGGCATATTAAAGGCAAATATGTATATATATATATATATATATATATATATATATTTTACTATTATTTTAGGAGCCAGCTAAACACATATATATGTTCATATATACACACATGTAATTTAATTTGCAAAAAAAACAAAACATTTATTTACATCTTTAATGAGAAATCACCTTTCTTGAACAAATATAATTTATAGTTAAATGGACAAAACATTAATTATAACTGTATAAAATTCTCAGTTGGGTCAAAAACAGTTGGAAATCAGAACTTTAATTTAACTCAATCCAATACACAATCCAGTGCATCCCTTTGTCTCGATCCATTTTTTCACTGTCCATCATTAACCACTGAAAAAACAGTTTTCTGTATAAAGCCATTCTGTTCATGACTTTGACCTCTTTAAAAATTTTATTGTATTTAAAGGTATATTATATTTATACCTTTACAAATGCATACTCTGTTTTCCAAACCTGGAATTGTTCTTGAATTGTTAAGTCAATTTCTAGCTCTGCAACTACAGTTTGTTATACAGCTCATCACTCCAATACTCTAACGTTTATATGAACAGAAAATAAAATATATTGGTATTTAGGAATCTGAGTTATCATTGATATGTAGAGTGCTTTGTAACTTATTCACCTGTCTTCTAATTTATAACATATATTTTCTGCTTGGTAAACATTGTTAGAGAATATTTTCCTGAGCCAGAAGGACATGTTCTCAAATTTACTTGGTAAAGTTACTGTTTAAATGAAATTTACAAACTATTCTATTAAGTGTAAAACAATCAGCCCGATATTTTGTCTGACAAAATATTGAACAAACAAAATATGATTCAGACTTTCTCCAGAAGTCAAGTTGCTGTGATAATCGATTCAGGTGCAGATTTAAAATCCAAAGCAGTCAAAGGTTAAGACTACTATCCAGAAGCAAAGACATCTGAACTATCACGTTGTTCACAGGTAAAGTGTAGAATACAATGACTATGTAATTTTTATGACATATCTGCTGAGTTCTTGATAGTTTTATGTTTAAGCAAGGCAACATAGATGAGGTTTAGGATATAGTTATATGTGCGTTATTTTAGGGGAATGTAAAATAAAATTTATTTTTAAAAGTTAAATTCTGCACAATAGTAACCTGATCCAAGGGCATGGCGTAAGCCAGGAATAAGTTAAATTTATTCTTGAGTAGAAAAACTGGATGTGATATAATATCAGCAAATAGTCTTTAGTTCCAGACACTTCATTCCATTTTTAATAAGTATACCTTCTTAAACTTGCGGTTGTCAAGAATTTCACTTTCCTTGGATCCACAATCAACAGCCATGGAAGCAGCAGTCAAGAAATCAAAAGACACATTGCATTGGGGAAATCTGCTGCAAAAGACCTCTTTAAAGTGTTGAAAAGCAAAGATGTCAGCTTGAGGACTAAGGTGTGCCTGAGCCAAGCCATGGTGTTTTCAATTGCCTCATATGCATGTGAAAACTGGACAATAAATAAGACCAAAGAAGAATTGATGCCTGTGAATTGTGGTGTTGGAGAAGAATATTGAATATACCATGGACTGCCAAAAGCACCAACGAATCTGCCTTAGAAGAGGTACAAGCAGAACGCTCCTTAGAAGTAAGAATGGCAAGACTACATCTCACATACTTTGGACATGTTATCAAAAGGAATCAGCCCTTGGAGAAGGACATCATACTTGGTAAAGTAGGGGTTAGTGAAAAAGAGAAAGACCCTCTATGAGATGGGTTGACACAGTGGCTGCAACAATGGGCTCAAGCATAGCAATGATTGTGAGGATGGCACAGGACTGGGCAGTGTTTCATTTTGTTATGCACTATGAGTCAGAACTGACTTGACGGCACCTAACAATAACAACCTTGTATTACATTTATTATGTAAATTAAGTTCATAAATTGCACAGATCAAACGATTGAAATACAGCATCAATCCTCTGGTTCATTTCTACTGTACATTAATTTTTAATACATACTTTTTCTTTTCCTTGGGTTGTGAAAAATTAAAATATAAAATCGTGTATGCAACTTCATGTGGATTTTTATAGTATAAAAATGCTTTAACTGTATTTTTTAATTTTTTTGAAATAGAACAAGTATTCTATTTTCACTAATCATAAACCATTGCAATTGAAAGCATATAATGTTATGAGATTTACATGCTCTTAAAAATAGACACTTCAAGAAGAAAAAAAAATCTGAGTACCATATCGTACATATTTTTAAATGCCTTCAAAATGATCATCAGTGAGTTTATAGCTGTTTGTTTTATTTTATGTTTACAATGCATTACTTTGAATGTACACAATATTTCATTAAAAAAAGTAAAGACATGGATTCTAAAATCATCTTGCAGTTTCGGAATTATTTGGGCATCAGTAGTTTTAGTGAAATAAACATTTTGTTTTGCAAGGTGAATGAAAAAGACTTTCAGCTGTGTAATGGTTTTAGCTATTATTTAAGATTGCTATGTTTGTTCAATACATTTGAATCAATTCCGACTCAGAGCAATTCCATGTGACAGAGTAGAACTGCCCCATAGGGTTTTCTTGGCTGTAATCTTTATGGAAGCAGATAGACGGGTCTTTCTCCCACAGATTCACTGGGTGAATTCAAACCGCCAACCTTTGGTTAACAGCCAAGCTCTTAAGCTTTGTGCATCAGGACTCCTTCATTGTTGAAGATTAGTAGATTACTTTATAACTGTTACTCTCAGAAACACTGGAAAGGAGGAGGGAAAAATAAATGTTTATTTCAGAAGTACCGTGTCAGAGTTTTCCTAAATTCTTTCCATATTCTCAAAACTACCACTGATTTTTTTTTTTTTACGGATTGAAAAACAGTATTTATTAAATAATCTTTTTCTTTGCCTCAATCACTTTTTTTCACTACCCATCATTAACTACTGAAAATATAGCTTTCTGTGTAAAGCTGTTGTCTTCATAATTTTTTTCTCTTTATAAAAAGGAAATTTTGTTTATACCTTTATAAATGCATACTCTATTTTCCAAACCCGGACTTGTTCTCAATTGTTAAATCAGTTTCTAGCTCTGAAACTACATTTTGTCATGTAGCTCATCATTCCTAACTTTTATATGAACAGAAAATAAAATATATTGGTATTTAGGAATATGAATTTTCACTGATATCATAAAATACTTTGTAACTTATTTACATTTCTTTGAATTCATTACTTATTTTTCTGCTCACTAATATTATTTATTAATTTAAATTAAATTCATGAACTATACTTTTAAGAGTAAAATAATCACTCAAATATTTTGCATTGTTCGGCTTTTTAATTATATGAATATTTTTGATGTGTGAGAAAAAGATAAAATGTCCTTTTTTTGAATACTATGTTTAAATATTTATCATCTCCACTCTGTGGTTTTAAAAATGATTCTCTATAACCAAAGACATTTAAGAAGTTGAAAATATTACCATTTCAAAAAAGAATTTTTTGGAAAAAAGTCAGATGATAAATAAATATATCAAAATAAACATATACGCACACCCATCCAGATAGACTTACAAATAATATACACATTTATCTCAAATTAATAATTTTTCACAAAATGTTAGTTTTTAATCCATTTCAATTGTTACATGATCAGTCACACAAAAACATGATCAAAGTATAACACTTAGACACCTTACATGCTTGGGAAGGTTTTAGCATTCCATCAACCATATTTATTAAATGTTTGTAATATTGGCATTTCTCCTACAAAATCAGATTTCCTAACAGAATTTAGAAGTTAATAGATTAATGAATTAAGGAACTTATTTGCAGTGCCTAGTCAGATAGTGGTTAGAACAAACTTTCAGTCTTCAACCAGCCAAAGTCAGGAGCATTGCTTCAGGTAGATAAAGAAGATATTATCCTCTGAAGGCAGCTGTTCTTTTTTTTTTTTTTTTTAGTGTTCTGTGCTTCATTTAGCACAACGATGGGTGATAAGGCTAATAATAAGTTGTGGGCTGCTAATGGTGGTGATAAGAAATGACGGAACATTACTCTTGAGCAAATCTAGATATGATCAAACCTGGATTGGCTCAGTGTTGCCCAGGAAGGTGTCCACTTTAAGCAAAATAAAAGAAAAAAAAAGAAAAACAAACCTTTAATGTAGACTACCTTTAGGAAAAATAACCTGGAAGTGTGAAAAACTCTAGTTCTTAATGCAATTTTTCTACACTGAAACAGAATTTTCATAATATGACTTCTGATGGCTTCTGTGTTTCTTGTGAACATGAGAGCAAACCCCATCTATTGAGCAGCTTGTGTTTATTTGGGGGTACAAATAACTCAGCCTAGACGGGTAAACATTAGAAATCATAGAGAGATGAAATGTGATTTGATTGATATGCTAGCAATATAAAGAAAATGCTGAGTGAGCATGAAGAATTACCAATTATCATCCCAAAGGAGGTGACATTTGAATTGGTATTAAAGATGAAGTAGGTTCACCAGGTAGGTAAGAAAAGAATATTCCAGCAGAGGAAAGAGAAAGGCCAAGGGCAGGTGTGAGAGTGGGTGG
The DNA here is from genome assembly GCF_024166365.1 of Elephas maximus indicus. NCBI lineage: Eukaryota > Metazoa > Chordata > Mammalia > Proboscidea > Elephantidae > Elephas > Elephas maximus. Next base: position 83,514,334 of record NC_064832.1, read on the forward strand.
TTTGTGAGAGAACTGGAAATCACCAGTTACAGAAGGGAAAGGCTGAAGATGAAGCTGGGAATGGTGAATTGTTAACAGATTTCTGGAAGTCAAGTGGGTATTGAGGAATTAAGACTTTATTCCAGAATTTGACTTCCTGCCCCGCAGTCTAAAGACCACCTGCATCAGAGCTACCTGAGGGGCTTGTTAAATTTCAGAACCCAAGGCCTGCCTGTGTTTCCTGAATCATAAACTCTGGGTGTGGCTAAAGAGTGGGCACTTTACACACCTCTCGATCTTAATAAAATTTGAGATCTATTTTCTATCCACTAAATTAATGTGAGATGTGTACACTCCAGGTGTTGCCCAGGACAATGCAGTAGTGAGTGAGAAGAAAGTATTTACAATTCTGTTTTAGTTGTTGTTTGCCTGGAGAGAGAGAGTTTTCTTGGTGTTTAATGTACCAACTTGTTGCTGTGTAGTTGATTCCAACTCATAGCGACCCCATAGGATGGAGTAGAACTACTCTCATACGGTTTCCAAGTAGCAGTTTGTGAATTCTAACTGCCAACCATTTGATTCTCAGCTGAACACTTAACCACAGTGCCACAAGGGCTCCATTCAATGTACAGAGAGACGGTATCTTTCATTTGGCCCATGTATCATAGGATAGCCATTTGCTTTCAGTGTGTTGGAATTTATTCAATTTAGGTATGCTGGGTTCTTTGTGTGTAATTTTAAATTGATTTATGAATCATTTTTATATCGCTGTAACAGAAATTAACTCAAATATATACCTAAGCTTGCCATTTGGTACTACAGGTTTTTTGTGAGCTAATTTTTCTCACCTAGAAACTATTGAAATAAACAAATATCAAGCAAATTGACTAGCAGTTCTTCAAATCACTAAAACAGTAACAAAATAATGCAAACATATTTGTGTGACTAGTACATATTTAAGAATTAAAGTGATAGAATTGTATCTCAGTTTTAAGCCAGAAGATATTTTGGGTTACCAGATCTTTCTTTGTACAAAGGTAATATTGTAGTCAGCAGGATTGACAGCTTAGGAAAGAACCTTAAAATAGGAAAATTCAAAAATACAAATTTTTACCTTTCATAATAATTTTAATAGTCTTCCATATCCAGTAACACTTAACTTCAAAAGTTTTTAATCACAGAACCCATCATTAAATAATTTTGATCGCATACCCAATGATCCTTTACTTATATTTCCATATTCTTCCATTCTAAACTGTACTATAATAAACTTTACAACAATATTTTAAAAACTGAAGCAAAATGAACAAATGACGATACCAGGCAATACTTAAAACACTTGATAATACAATCTCCATAAGTTTTAAGTGTTACATAGATGAATGGCACAAGGTGAACAATCAGTAAAGGTTAAACCAAAAACCAAATCCATTGCCATCACGTCGATTCTAGTTCATAGAAACCCTATAGGACAGAGTAGAACTGCCCCATAGTGTTTCCAAGGAGCACCTGGTGGATTTGAACTGCCAACCTTTTGCTTGGCAGCCATAGCACTTAACCACTACACCACCAGGTTTTCCCAGTAAAGGTTAACTCATATCATTCATACAGGTATGACTACTGTAGTGTTCACTGGTTGAAAAATCCTGTTGTTATAATCCTGATGCACCATTTGTTATAAAAGTCACTTTGTTATCCTGCAAATTTACATTCTCACCTTCAGGATTTCTTAAGCATGCACTCTCATTTTGTGAACAAATAATGTGTTATTACAAAACTATTGTACATATTAAACTACATATTTAAATTAGAGAATAGTTATATTCTAAATTGATTTATTTCATATAAATCAATGGTTCAGGTGAATAGGTATAAGATTATTTTAAAGATTCTGAGTTTATGTTGTTATCGTACATTTTGTGTCAGAACACAGTTTTCCAAACCTCAACACTTCATTTCAAAATATAAAGAAGGTTGTCGTTCTGTCAGGTTCAGAATTCAGCACTTACAGCCAGGAGAGAATTTAAGCTACATTTGTCATTTTCCTTGTTGTCTTAGGCTGAGTTCTCTAGAGAAACAAAACGAGTAAAGTATATAAATACATACAGAGAGAGATTTATATCAAAGAAACGGCTAACGCAATTGTAGAGACTGGAACATCCCTAGTCAGTGGATTAGGATAGAGGCTTCTCCTGATTCATATAGCCTCAGGGGCTGGTGAACCCAAGATCAGCAGGTCAGAAAGCAGAGCTTTTGCTCACAGGCTGTCAATATCTACGAATTCCAAGGTTGGCAGGCAAGGCCACAAGGCTTTTCCTGATTTACATAGGTGCAGGGGCTGGGAAACCCAAAAAGGGCAGGTCAGAGAGCAGGGCTCACACACCGTGAAGATTGATGAATCCCAAGATCGGCAGATAAGCTGATACCTCAAGTCTCAAGAACTGGAGGTCAGATGAACAGGAGGCAACTGCAGGATCCAGAGGGGGCAAAAAGCCAGAAAGTCTGCTTATATTCAGATGCAGGCCACACCCCCAAGGAAACTCCCCTTCAACTGATTGGCTACTTACAACAGATCCCATCATGGGAGTGATCACATATAAACACTGAGAATCATGGCCCAGCCAAGTTGACACAAAATCTTAATTTTCACACTTGTATTTAAGAAAAAGAAACGTTTTGCTTAGCTTTTTTCCTTTGACGTTGCAGTTGTCACTGCTATTCGAAGTTTTTTTCTTTCAAAAAATTCAGAGATAGTTTTCTATTTCTTCTTCTCTGATAGTGTAAATAAAACCTATTGGATAAGATATTGAAGAATAATGATGAGACAAACTTATTACATTAAATATGCATACCTTAAGGAGCTTGGGAGCACAGTGGTAAAAGCGATTGACTGCTATTGAAAAGGTCAGAAATTGGAAACCACCAGTAGCTCTGTGGGAGAAAGATGCAGCAGTCTGCTTCCGTAGAGATTTACAGCCTTGGAAATCTTATGGGGTCACAATGAGTCAGAACTGATTCAATGTCAGTAGGTTATGCATAGTTTTGAAAGTACGTGTGTATGGCATGCATGTCTAATATACTGGTTAGGTATACAGCATAATTTACTAAACAAATTTGCATATGTGATTTATAAGTTTATATGTGTATATTTTGTTAGAGCTGGGTGGCCCAGTGGTTAAGAGTTAAAGCTTCTAACCAAAAAGTTGGCAGTTTGAATCCACCAGCTGCTCTTTGGAAACCCTATGGAGCAGTTCTACACTGTCTTATAGAGTCACTATGACTCAGAATCAACTAGACAGCAATGGGAGGGTATATTTTGTGGAAATATTCTTTTTGTTATAATACTTCGTAGTAATATACAGAGGGATGTAAAGAAATATTCAAATATTGAGTTTTCATACCCTTCACTTACTTTTTAAGATAGTAATTGATAAAAGGAAAAACAAGAAATCAATTCATCCATAATCCTGTACATCACAGATAACTTCTGCTAACATTTTTTTTGACTTACATTTGAGATTTTATTTTATTGTAAAATAGTGTACATGGTGAAGTTCACAATATATATACATTTTATATCATATATTTTATTTTAAAAAATTATATTCAGTTTGTTTTCCAATGTCTTTTAAAATTCTTCATTAACAATTATTCCAAAGAATGTATAATTTTTGTTACACGTGTTTTTCTCAAGCCAGACACCTTGGAGTCATCCATTGCCACGCTATTCTTCCATGCCTCACAACTAACAAATGTGTAAATTATGTTAGATAATCCTTCAAGATATATTCAGAATCAGACCATCCCAACCCTTTTTATTGCAAATATGTGTTTTTAAGTAATAAAACAAAAATCTAAATCAGACAATGTCACTTCCTCACTCAAATCTCGGTGGCTCCATATTGCAAAAAGAATAGCATGCTTTATAAGTAGATTCAAATCAATAGAAAAAGAATCAATAAAAAATGCCGAGGTATTAGTTATTTCATTCAACATACACAAAAATGCTAAAGGCCTATCACAAGACACTGAAAAATTCAAATTAATTAATTATCTAACTTCAAAAAAATAACAAAGATATAATTCAAGATATTAGAAATAGGTATATAATGGAATGATTTTTTTTCTTTTTTTTGGCAAGGAAATATAAAAGTCAAATGCAATAAAGGAAATAATTGTTTTAAGTCAAACCCTATATGAAATTAAATTTTGTGATAAAGGGGATTTCTAGTTAAAAATTGTGGGATAAAGAGAGTGTTTACTTCTCTCTCACTAAAACCACTAATAAAAACAGAAAGAGAAAATACAGCTTAGTGTGCAGGAATTTTTTTTTTTAAGATGCATTTTAAATAAATAAATAAAGAATAGTCACAACCCCAAGGCAAATTAACAAACAGACTTAGTATAAAAAAAAATTTTTTTAAGATGCATTTTAAATAAATAAATAAAGAATAGTCACAACCCCAAGGCAAATTAACAAACAGACTTAGTATAAGAATGTTCCAAATAGCAAAATCCTAATAGGAATTTTTGATTGAGCTGTTTTCATTGCTAACTCTCCCCAGACTGTATTTTAAGGATAATTAATAATCAAAAAAAGAATTCATACTGGTCCTATTTATACGTGGTACAAAATAACTGAGAAAGGCACATAAGCTAAAGGAGAATAAAGAATTTTAATGACTATGACCCCAAAAAACTGACTGAGATCTCCACAGGCTCTGAAAAGTACAGACCTTATCTATGGCAGAGTTCAGAATACAGTGGAGGGGGAAATAAAATACAGATATAGAGAGGTTACAGTTGCCAAAACAGAATAGAAGAATCATGATTTAAAACCTATAGAGGACATAGAAGACAGGTTTGAGGAAATCATGTAAAAGAAGGTGACAACAATTTTGTAAAACTGATTAAAGCAAAGATAAGGATTAAAGAAAAGACATAGGATAAGCAGCATATGAGAAACTCATAGGTCTGGTATAACAAAGAGGACAACTGAAACTGAAAAATATCCTCAAAGACAAAACAAACCTGAGAGGAAGGAAAAGCTAAAACTATATATGGGAAAGAAAAATGATATCCCAAGAGAAATTGTTTCAAAATAATTACCACCATTTTCAAGTGAAGTTATTAACTTAAGTATAAACAAATAACATGTACACCAAGCATGAAGAGGTCATATACTAAATTGTAGTGTGTAGTATTAGTTAAATGTCATAGATGAGGTTGCAGAATTTGGCAATTTAAATCTTAGCTTCTGTTACTACCTTGGCCAACATGAACAGCCCCTTTGTCTCTCCAAACTCCACTTTTCTTATTGCCAAAGAAGGATAACAAAAGCACTAATTTAAAGTGACCTTTAAGAGCTCAACTGGTAACCAAAATGTCTGCATGTTCGAATTCACCAGATGCTCCTTAGAAACCCTATGGGGCAGCTCTAATCTGTCCTATGAGGTAGCTATGAGTCGGAACCAACTTGACAGCAACAGGTTTGGTTTTTTGGTTTTCTTGTGCACAATAAACTAGATAATGAGTAGAAGGACTTGGAATTCTTCACAGAAGGTAAGCATTCTTGACAGAAAATGAGCATCTTGACTGAAAACAAGCATAAGTATTGTACACAAGCCTGAAAAAACTCCATGATTGCTTAAGACTTTGTAGGAAAAAAAATGAAAATAGACAAAATTTTCAGAAAACATTATGAATATGAACCAACAAACTCAGAATTGGAGATGTGCTCCAAGGAGTCGCTGTTGTTGTTAAGTGCCGGCAAGCCAATTCCGACTCCTAGCAACCCCATGTGACGAATAGAACTGCCCCATAGGGTTTTCTAGGCTGTAATCTTTATGGGAGCAGATTGCCAGGTCTTTGTCCCACGAGGAAGTAGTAGTAAGTTTTAAATATTTTAAAATAAGATGACTTAGTCATAGGGCATGTGATAACAGAACAGATATAAATATTAAAAAAGTAGCATTAGTTAAAGGGAGATATGAGGGCAGGCACAGTATTGAATTTCAGCTTTTTCACAGCACGTAGTGGTTTTTAGTGATCAGATACTGCTGGGGTGTGTACAAAGTTAAAATGACTACAACTTCTTATTTTTCATAGTATTTTTATCTTAAATTTAAAAGTATTTTTAGAAGCTATGATCTCTTTTTATGAAGAAATATTTACTTGAAGTTGCAGATAACTTTTACTTTGTGTTTCTTTTTCTTCTGACATATTTAAATAAAATTGAATGTAGTGTGATTCATTTTTAATTACTAAGTATTTTATGATAACACTCCGTAGAGTACTTTTTGCCTATTTAAGAAATATATTATCTATGTATTTATATAGTATTAGCATTTACACATACATATTAAGAGGACTGGGGTTTGTTAACAATGACTCTATGTGGGTGGTGTGGTGGAATTTATGGTGTAGTTTCTTTTAAAAAAAGTTCCTGAATCTTTTGACCGTTTTGTGAAGAATCCATGCTATTTCTATATATTATACCTATGAGTCTATCCATGGTGGTCTGTATATTGTTCCTTTGCATGAATATACTAATACATATATATATACTGCTGAGGATGAACTTCTGGAATTTGATTAATCAGTTGCTTGTTTTTGTTTTTACTCTGCATAATGCTGCCCCAAAACAACAATAAAAATCTCAGTGGCTTCCAACAACAAATGTTAATTTCTTGCTTATACACTTACAGGTTGGCTGAAATTTGGTTGTTGTTGTCCAGCTTAAGCTGGATCCAGGGATTCAGTTTAGGTTGCTCCATGTGCCTTCATTCATGAACCAAAGCTGACAGAGCAGCTGATACCTGGGTGTTATTTTTCTCATCGTGGAACATAGACATTCAGGAAGGCAGAAGATAACCACTACTCCTCTTACAAGCCTCACTTCAACCTCGTGTGGTGTCAATATTCCCAAAATATGTTTGGCAAAGCAAGTCAATTGACCACGTTTATATGGGGAGGGTTTAGATACAAATCTTACACTAGTGAAAAGCACTCAAAGTCACATTACAAAGGAGATAGATATGAAGTTTTATTTTATAGGTAAGTAAAGAAAAGTAGGAGCGCTGGTAGTGCAGTAGTTAAAAGGGTTGGCTGCTAACTAAAAGGTCAACAGTTCAAACCCACCAACTGCTTCTCAGGGAAAGCTGTGGCAGTTGGCTTCCATAAAGATTTACAGCCTTGGATACCCTACAGGGTTCCTATAAGACAGAATCGACTCAATGGCAACAGGGAGGTTTTTAGGGAAAAGTTGAGATCAATAATATACTCTAATACTGGGATCTACCGCTCATCAGTCAGGTTGTCATACTGTGATAGCTTGAGTGTTGCTGTGATGCTGGAAACTATGCTACAACCTTGCTTGTTGAAAGTGAAGAGGAGACTTAAAGCACTTACTGATGAAGATCAAAGACTACAGCTTTCAGTGTAAATTGCACCTCGACATAAAGAAAACAAAAATCCTCACAATTGTATTAATGAGCAACATTGTGATAAATGGGGAAAATATTGAAGTTCTCAATGATTTCATTTTACTTGGATTCAAAATCAACACCCATAAAAGCAGCAGTCAAGAAATCAAACAATGCACTGAATTGGGCAAATCTGCTGCAAAAGACCTCTTCAACATGTTAAAAAGCAAAGATGTCATTTTAAGGACTAAGGTGCACCTGGCCCAAGCCATGGTGCTTTCAATTGCCTCATATGCATGCAAAAGCTGGACAATTAATAAGTAAGACTGAAAAATAATTGATGCCTTTCAATTACAGTGTTGGGGGAGAATATTGAATATACCACGGACTGCCAGAAGAATGAACAAATCTGTCTTGGAAGAAGTACAACCAGAATGCTCCTTAGAAGCAAGGATGGTGAGACTATGTCTCATATACCTTGGACATGTTAACAGGCAGGATCAGTCCCTGGAGAAGGACATCATGCTTGGTAAAGCAGAAAGTCATTGAAAAAGAGGAAGACCCTCAACAAAATGGATTGACTCAGTGGTTGCAACAACGGTCTCAAGCATAACAATGATTGTAAGAATGGTGCAGGAGCAAGCGGTGTTTCATTTTGTGGTCCATGGGGTAACTATGACGGAGAATCCACTCAAAGGTACCTACCAACAACAATAATACTGGATTATTTCCAATTTCTGGATACTATGAAAAATGCTACTAGGAACATTCTTGTACAGGAATTTTGACATATAACATGAATTTCTCTTTCATGTGTAAACAGGAATTTAGTTGTTGGGGAATAAGTTATATAGATAAAAAAAAAAGTATAATTGATAATGTCAAACAGACTTCCAAAGGAGATGTGCCAATGTATACTCCCAGTTAGAGATGCTAATATTTTATTTTAGAATGTGTTGCTTATTGTTTGTGACTGAAGTTGGTTTATATTTTGTTCCTTGAAAAGAATTTGTAATATAAATTTTGTTTTGTTTTATTAATGAGGCTATTCTGAGCTATTTGTTCTATTGTACATAGGGTCGCTATTAGCCAGAACTGACTGGACAGCACCTAACAATAACAACAATTCTGAGCTTATTCAAACAGTGGAGAAATTATTCTCCGGAGTAGTTCGTATAACATTAGTGACTTTTCCAATCATCTAGTTTCTCCATTGTCTGAATCATGTGTGAATCTGTATCTGTTGTTTGTTGTTTCTCTTGAATTTCGGTTTATGGTCCTCACATTCCTAGTTATTGCTAGATGAATGCTGTATATCGTTCATGGAAAAAAAAAGGTAAGTTGTAGCCCTGGTGGCACAGTGGTTAAGAGCTCAGCACTAACCAAAAGGTCAGCGGTTTGAATCTACCAGCCACTCCTTGGAAACACTATGTGGTGATTCTACTCTGTCCTATAGGATTGCTATGAGTTGAAATTGACCCCACGGCAATGGGTTTTGGGCTTAGAGAGGATTTAATTGTTTATGGGTAGCAATTAGTGAATGTCCATCCTTGATCCAGTCAAAGTTTGTCATGTTTCAGGGCAAAATTTCCAGCTTTGTGAAAGCTAATCATTTCTAGTTTGCCTTTCTCCAAGAGCATAACCCTTCTATACTCTTAACTCAAAATCTGGGATGTTTTCTTCAGGTCCTCCCTACTTTATGGAAAATAAGCACTTTTTTTTTTTTTTTAATCTTTTCAAAACTATGACACTGCTAAAAGTTCTGCCTGAGTTTTGAGCACTTTAGCTGCTTCCATCAGTGTTTTTACTCTTATTCTTGCCACGTGTATGCTCAATTCAGAAACTGTCAAAATCCTAAGGGGTGTAGCACAAAGACTTCAGTCTCACTTATCTAAGGTTTCCTTTTCTCCTGGATCTTGGCCTCTCAAATCCTGGACTCCGTGGCCATCTAGAACTGTTATCATGGCTTCTTCAGCCAAGTGAGATTGCTACAAACTGTGAGCTAAGGCTTTCACCTTGGCCTTTATGCCCCAAGCTGAGGATCCATATAAAGCCCAACACAAAAAAACATCAAAAGTGGGCTATCTTGATGTATTTCTCCTCTTCTCTCTAGTAGATTGACCCCACAAAGCCTGTGATGCCTTAGTTGTACTCTGAAGCTTTCAAACCATCATCAATTCCCCCCACCCACCCATCCAGCTTTTATATTTGCTCCTAGCAGGAGTTATTACAAGCTATCCATACAAATTTAGAGGTGGATATTGGAGAACACATTAAATTTTAAATTACAAAGCTTTAAGGTTAAAAAAAAAACCTGTAAGTTCCCTGATATCTATAAATGAAAAAACAGAAAAAGATAATCCAGATGAGCACTTCAGATGAAAGTGTTACCTAATTATTCATTCACCAAAGTAGAATGAGTCTGGATTCACTAGAGGAGCAAAAGCAGTGAGACATAAATATAAATATATAAAGAGAGGTTTACTTCAAGATAATGGCTCATGCAGTTGTGGGGACTGGCAAGTCCTGAATCCATGGTTCAGGCAGAAGGCTGGAGACCTTTGCTGGCTCATGGTATTTCCGGGGCCGGCAAATCCATAATCTGCAAGTCAGAAAGCGGGCTGGAAACCTTTGCTGGCTCATGAGTTTGCAGGGGCTGATGAATCCAAAATCTGCACGTCAGAAAGCAGGCTGAAGATTTCTATAGGCTTACAGCTCAGGTACTGGAGCTCAGGCAATGAGAGGAGTGCAGCGTTGAAACAGGGAGCAAGCTTTGCTAGAACATCCATTTATATACTAGAGGCAGGTCATGCCCTTAAAGAATCTCCCTTTTCAACTGATTGGCTGCTCACATTGGATCACATCGTGGAAGATGATTACTTCATATTACATTATGGAAGAGCACCTAGTCCAGTGTCTGCCAGATCACTGAGAATCATAGCCTATCCATGTTGACACAAAATATTATTAACCATCACAACAAGTAATTAACCCACTACTGTTGAGTCAATTCCAACTCATAGTGATCCTATAGGTCAGAGTAGAACTGCCTCATAGGGTTTCTTAGGCTGTAATCTTTGAGCGAGGAGACAGTCACATTTTTCTCCATCGGAGCAGCTGGTGGGTTTGAACTATTGAACTTTGGGTTAGTAACAGAGCACTTAACTGCTGTGCCATCAAGTCTCCTTAAGTAGGTAATTAGGAGTTATCAAATGTGAAAAAGTATTTTCTATTTTCTAAGCTAACGATGTTTTAAGCATTTCGATCTTCTTCTCTAACTATTTATAATTATCTCCAGAACATAAGTTGGATCGAATGCCAAAATGATCTAATTTTTAAATACACTGCAATATGCAGCTTTCAAATATTTTAATAATCAATTATTTCTCCACTAATACTTAACTTCCCTTTATAAATCACATGAAGAGCATTAGCCAGTCTTAAGTATTTTACACTTTTAACTTTTTTTCTGTGAATATTGAATAAGTGTATTCTGTATATGAGGTGGTCTGTGTATTGCCAATGTGAATTAATTAGTATAAATTATTACCATTTATTGTTTATTCTGCTGTGAAAACTCATTTATAACCTGATACGATTTTGTTCCAAAACTTTCGATGTTGAAAAAATGTAAACCTAGTAAACTCATCTTGTCTTCTAAATCTGGTTTTCCTCTAAGGTGAACCAGGATTCACTGGAGAAATGGTCAATTCCAGGGCCAAGGTAAAACCCATTGCCATCGAGTGCATTCCAACTCATAGCAACCCTACAGGACAGAGTAGAACTGCCCCACATGGCCAAGGTAGGGAAACTAAAAGTGAGCCTAAAATACCTGCTCTACCAGAAAGTAATGGAATAATTACAGATACAATTGAATTTGATTCATAGACCAAGTTTAGAAAATTGATTATTCTCACTAATAAAACTGAGGCTCAAGTGCCTTCCCTAGTAATTGAAAAAAAATCTCCCATCAGATTTAAAATTACGTTTTCCCCCCACTCATTTACTTATTTATTCATTCAACAAAGGTGTTAAGTATTTTTTGTGTGCCTAGTATGACATTATACTTTGAAAATATAAAAATTATAAAAGGCAGTACTGCTCTAGAGATGTTTATAGGCAATTTGTTTATTTTGGAAGGTCTTATAATTTATCACTGTGGTAACTTCAGTGCCCAAATAAGACACAGGCCATTCATAATACCAGGATGCTAAAAAATATTATTGGATATTTAATGGAATAATATGGGGATATTTTGCCTTGGGTTTTTAATGTATACATGATTATTTTAATAGATAACTTATGATGTATCAAGGAAACCTAATACATTTTATGTGGGTTTAAATAAATCACCACAAAAGCTATAACCCAAAATAATAAAGTACATTATTATTTCAGGTTTAATTGAAACCCTAGGGACATTGTAATTGTCCTGTATTTTAGAAATAAAGCCAAGATATGTCTTAGAAGTGATGGTACCTATTAGCAATCACGTTGATTGATTGATGACTTTAAAATAGTTTGTTCAATAGCCAAAAGGCTTGCTGATAAATTTTCCTATTGGAGATTAAAAAGCGATACTTATATCTGTGATGAAAATAAGAGATAAAATGCTCGCTCTTTAATAAATAATGTATATTCTATCACCTGCAAGAATAGGTGAATTAAAAATATAAAATATTATGATACCGAATACATGCTCCATCTAAAACAATTTAACCTATACCAAAATAACTCCAATTACATTAAATTAGGAGCATTAAACATTAGTTTTCTATAAGGCATTAAAATGTGTTTCTTATACTCTTTAAAGTTAATAATGTCAATTCAGCATTGAGATAGGATTGATTCTTACAGTCATAAATATATTAACTGTTTAATTTATGAGAGATGGTTAAATAATTCCCTCTGTGTATTATACAGGAGCCCTGGTGATGCAGTGGTTAAGAGCTCAGCTGCTAACCAAAAGGTCAGCAGGTCAAATCCACCAGACAATCCTAAGAAACCCTATGGGGCAGTTCTACCCTGTCCTATAGGGTCAATATGAATTTGAATCGACGGGATAGCAACGGGTTTATGTGTGTGTGTGTGTGTGTGTGTTAACTTATTATACATTTTAAGGAATATTGTAGATTTTCTGTGGCCTCTGCTCCCTGGTCTGAGGTTTGCCTTCCTTACCCGCAGGACTGGACATTGACTCACCCACGTACATCACAGAATCCAAACCTCAGACCATACTTGATGCCAAGAATGTACATTGACCCAGGTGGGGCCCATCAAATTCTGTCTCTCAGAATTACAGAATTGGGAAAAATAAATCCTTTGAATCAGTTTAGTTTACTTGAATCAAGGACTTGGGAAATCCAGAGTGGTGAAGTGCCGTGTTTCAAATGCTGAAGAGGTAAAATTCAGTTCACAGAGAGTAACAAAGTAGACACAGCCAGAAAAGCAGAGATGTGAGTCCACACAGGTGATAGTGAAAGCAAGCCACCCAGAGAAGAGCTCCAAGTTCCTGAAAATTCCCGTTCCAGGTGCCAGCTCATACGAATCATGGCAGTACTTCCGGGTCTTCAGTTCCCTAAGACACTTCTGAACCTCTATGCTCAATTTCCGTTCTTGCTTTCACTATTTCAAAATGATTTGCTGTTATTTGAAACAAAGCACTTTGGCTATCCAATCAGAAACTAGCGAATGATAAAGAATTGTTATCTAATAAAGAATTCTAAAAATAATGTGCACATTATTTATATAGATGATAATTGATAAAAAAAACACTTGTAGTTTTTTTATATCAAATTACATTTAAATTTTAAAACTACATCGGTTATTACTTGATTTCTAAATCATTATTTAAATAGTTTCAATCACATCAGTTCTTTACAGGTAAGAACATTTTCTAAAAATATATGTCCAGATAAAAATCTTAATGAGGTGATATATTTTTAATTAAAATCTGCATTCAAATAAGTACAATTAAGAGTAAATTCCAGAGTTGCAAACACATTTGTCAAGTATCATAGAAAATATATTTTTATTTCTCTTAAATACGATGTAATTCTTTTATAAAACAATAATAAATTAGATAATTTCCAAGACATTAAAATAAAATTGAACATTCATTTAAAGAACGATACATATTAATACTCATTAAAAGATTATATCTATTGAATAAGGCGTGTGATTTGTACATTTTATTTTAAGATTTTGAATAAAGATTCCTTCTTTTTTTTTAAATAAAATCTTTACTTGAAAAAATTCTTCATACTTTGGCTGTCCCTCAAACCCTCAATTTTAATTAGTATTCTATCACCGTTAATACCATATCCTCATTAAGAAATCCATTAAGTCCCTATAATAGTTGCTTTGGAGCTAACATTAAATTTACTGGCATTTTAAATAATAAATTCATGTGATAGGATTTTAATGTGCAATTTAAGTTATTAATACTCGAAAGAAGCAGTCATTGCTTCTGTGTTCAATCAATACAAAGTTTTGGCCTATACTCAGTTATCAGTTTTACCATTTCCAATATTTCACAAATATTCTTAAGTGTTCTTCCTGGAAGGGACCATCTTAGTGAATCATCTTTGCTTAAGAAGTTAAGTATTCATGACCATTTACCTCAGTAAAAAATGGGCCTGACATAGACTGAAGTTCTATCTCTGTGTTAAGCGTGATTGACTATGACTCTTTTCAGTCAATTCCATTGGCTCTAAAATGCAAAATTAGCCTAACTCATGGTTTATAAAGAGGGTGATATTTAAAAGAAGTGATGGGGGGATCTGTGAACAGTCAACTAGCTTGACAATTTGGAAGCTAGATCTAAGCTCTGGAGCTGCCAGAAATTCACTGAACTATATTATCTATCCATACCACAAACTCTCTGTGGACATCTGTTTCTTCAGCTATAAAATAAAGAGCCCCTAGTAGTCTGAGCTGCCTTCTATAAGTAAATGATACCTATTTTAAATCATCAGTTCAGTAGATTTTTTAAGGTATTACAAAAGCACATAAAATCAGTAAATCATGTTCTAAACTTACTTTTTTTGTAAGCCATCACCAAACAAATATTTTTCTAAATTTAGTATTTGGAATTCTTCTCCAAGAAGACTGTCAATTCTCCTCCATGTATTTATCTAATAAATAATTTATTTATATCAATATGAACTCATTCATAAGTATTTTATTCTTTGAGTTGCAATCTGATACGATTGTTATATTGTTGCTCAAATTGTTTCAGCTTTAGCTATCAGGGGATTTCGAATTGGATCCTGTTTCCCTTTGATCTCCTCTCATCCTTTTACCTTCTGAGGACTTTCTTATCTCCTGGTGTTACAACATCGTATAGACTCACCTTATATTTTCCCTGCAAAGCCTTAGAATCAACAATCTTTTCAGTGATCCCAGGTTTCTTTTTTCAGGGACTTATATTTAGAACCTAGCACATAGGTGTTAGGTGTGCCTGCTGCTACTGGGCTGTCACTCCTAGATTTTCTAAGTGGACAGAACTAAGAAATATATGTTTTATGCTATCCCATGTATGCACACATACCCACAATTATTCCTACATCTGTCTAGATTAAACATATGTTCACACTAATATGTGAACCCTAAGCCAGCACATAAACCCTGGTGGGGTAGTGGTTAAGTGCTACAGCTGCTAACCAAAAATTCAGCAGTTCGAATCCACCAGGCGCTTCCTGAAAACTCTTTGGGGCAGTTCTACTCTGTCCAATAGGGTCACTGTAAGTTGAAGTTGACTGATGGCAGCTGGAATCCAGCACAAGTTTCACTCTAGTCTTCACCCTTTGAATATTTCTAATTTCTTTCTCTGACAGCGCAAAGTTTGATACCCATTGTCAACAATTTATTTGTTCATTTATTTACTTTTTCAACACCAATATTCATGTAGTTTCAGAACTGTTAACACCTACACCTGGAGAAACAAATTAAGCAGCTCGAACACAGACTTATGTATTGTTGTTCCCTTTTTCTTCAGCCTGATAGTATCCAGTCAAAATCTCTTTTTCAAAGGTACTTAACTCAGCTCCTTTCCCTCCCACTTCCTTTGGTGATATTATGTCATACATTTATAACTTAGCTAATCTCATCTGTCACAGTCTGCTTTTCCTCCTGACATCCCCTGGCAGTACAGTTGGCTTTTTTAATTTGCATATATTTAAGTTCACTCTTCGTGCTGTTCAGTTCTATAGGTTTTGACAAAAGGAGTAGAAATTATGATTGTTATTTTTTATGCCACTGTAGATCTTCTGTACAGAATCAGTAGGAGCAAGGGAGAGGAGCTGTGGAATACAACTGGGGGCAATGAGAACAGTTATAAGGTTATTTTGCTATCTGTGAAGGAAGTGATGGTGACTTTGACAATAAAATGATGGTCATGGAATTTATGACTTGTGATAAGATTTGTGATACGTTTGAAAGGACAGCTAGTATGCTTAGTTAATAAATCAGATGGGGGCGTGAGGTAAGTAATGCAATGCTTAAAAGCAATTTCTGGGTGTTTAGTTTTGCCAAATATTTGTAAAAAGGAAAACATTATAGTTAATTTTGTAGTCATTTATTATCTCAAGAATTTTCTTGTGTCTTTTTAACGCACACTATAAAAAACGAGCTTGCATAAAATAAAATTCCATTCATACATTTTATATCAGTAGAATGTTTTCACGTATGTACACTTTGAAAACCTTGCTCCTGTAGTAATGGAAAATAAAAATAATTTGCTAACTCCGAACCGCCCCATACGGTTTCCAAGGAGCACCTGGTGGGTTTGAATTGTTGACCTTTTGGTTAGCAGCCATAGCTCTTAACCACTACACCAGGATTTCCCCTTTTTATCATAGAATAGTTCTTTGGCAATACAGAGAAATTTTCTTAATAAAATTCTGTCCTCCAAGACTAAACAAATATTATTGTGATCTATTATTTCTTTTCATTTTAACCAAGGTCAAATCAGAGATGCTTGAGTTAGTAATTTCCACTTTCACAATAATAAATATGAAGCCACCAGACATGACTGGAATACCAGATGTATATTTGTTATTTAGCTAACCACCACTCCCAGGTCTCTAGTAAGCTACTGCCTATTTTTTCATTCACTTATCATCTGAAACTACTTAACTGCGGACCTGATAGCAAACTTTAAGATAGGAAATTAAAAAAAAAAAAAATCATATCACCATCCCACTTTCTTCTTTTAATTACCTATTTTTAAATCAATTTTATTTCTATTAATATTCACTTTTGATTATATTATAAAGACATATAAAATTATTTTCTTTTTTAGTATTTTCTTGAAGTAAAAAAAAATTATTTATTTATTTATTTATTTTGAAGTAGGTGGGTTTAGTCTGAAGAAAAACTAAGAGATGACTATTACAACAACAACAAAAAATCATTTATCAAGTTTTGGGTTCTACCAAGCTTCTGAATCACCAAGACTGCTTGATTTTCATTTTAAAATGGTTTTGTTTCTTTTAACAAAATGAGCTCTATCAGTAAAGGATAAGCAGAAGAAAGATGATTTAATGTGTAAATAAGTTATTTTTTTTACTTTTTTTGCAGCTCGATAAAATAGCTTACTCTCAGGATGGTAAATCAATAGCTGAAGATTAAGACTCAGTTTATGTAATGAAAATCAATTCATAAAGTTCTTTTGAAATGAAAATCATGTGAGAATTTACACTCATGATAAACACATCTGTGGATCGTGGTAGGAGATCATTGGTCGGCATAATTATTTGTGAGGAAATGGGTTTAAACTGGATAGAACACTAAACTGTTCCAAACAGGAGAATTATTCCAAAGTAAATGCAATGGTGGAAACAGAAAAATATAGGAAGTAAATGGGATTTCTTACCGTTTCAGATTCTATGCTACTAACAGTGGCGTTCTAAATATCACGTAGATTCTTCCTGGGGAAAATTTTTCTTGTTATTTACAAAAATCACTGAGATGTATTCCTGACAAACAGGTAGTGCCTTTTACAAGTAAACTAAAATACAGCATCCTTAATGGACAAGCTAAATGTAAGTATGAGGTTACTTCTAGCATATTACTCCTAAGATTATTTATATTCAAACTAAAAAATTAAATCTGTTTTATATTTTTAAACCTTCCTCATAAAAATAAGGATATTATTATTGTCTAGAAAATGATATCATGTTAATCATATTAAAAATTCCCAAATAACTTACTGTATTTTAAATAAATCATTAGATTATGAGAAAACACCCTAAAGAATATCTCATGAGGGTAGAAAATGTATCTTTTATTCTTACTACTTTATTCCATCTGTAGGCGCACATTTTGAGGGAAAAAAAATTTGTAAACCATGATGCATTTAGACATACCTTAGTTTGGGAAAAAATTATTTCATTAGTATTTTGTACTTTCTTCCTCTTAAAATTTATATGATTATTATTACTAGTTTCAGTTTTAAAGATATAACTGTAGGCATAAGTATTGGAGGTACACTTTCAATGGAGGAGGTATAGGCAGTTACTTAGTTTTGCATTCAACAAATGGGCACTCATTGCTCGTTAATCTTCCATGGCCATGCCAGAATTCTTCACATTCACTGACTCACCAAAATGTTAACAAAATTCCTGTGGTATTGATATCACATTTAAAGCTGAACATATTTAAAACTTATCATATTTAAAAGTAAAGTCGATTAAGTATTTTATCTACAGGGAAGCCACACATTGAATAAATTCTCAGCCCAGCAACACAAAACTCCTGGTACCAGACATGTGCATTTTCAACTAAAGCACTACTGCCTCCAAATGAAAACCAATTAGTGTATTTGGAAGGATTTACAGAGTGTGAGGTATTTCAGGCCAAGGATGGCAGTTCTAGGCTGATAGAGACTGTGACTGTGGGTAACCTCTTGAGAACATAGCCTGCCAGGATGTGAGGGGGCCCCTTCAAAATCCTGAGTCTGCCACATTACTCTTCCCGGGATTATAGATATATTAAACATCTTGAGAAAAGAAATACCAGAACAGCCACAGCTTTCTAAAGCAGATTTGGATTTGAAATCAAAGAAGTGTTGTCGAGCATTTTGGGAATTCCGCTCCCCAACCCCTTATTCCAACTTCTTTGCTGTGCTAGCTCATCTATTTGCACAGAGGCTCATTTCCAATTCAAGCCAATTCAATATTTTCAGCCTGTGAAACGTGTTCTACCACACACATGTTTCTAAGTGTTACAAGAGGATAATAAAAAATCAGTTCCTGTTTTCAGAGACCTTAAACTTTCCGGAGGCTATTGCAAGAAAGAGGAATATAAAAATAAGAAAGCCCTGGAATGATAGGAATAAAGTAGAATTCAAAATGCAATTGATCACTGGGGGAGGAAAGAGGGGTGCAAACTCAATCCAAGGAGTCACAGGGAGCCTGCAAGAGCAGGTTGTGTATGAGCTGAATGTTGAATCAGGAGCAGAAAGCTTGCAGAAGGAGTGTTTAAAGTAATAGGTGTTTTTTGGGGCAAATAAAGAAATAAATCAATGTCAGGCTTTTAAGGGGCAATCACAGCTCAGATATTACAAGATAGTTAAAGCTATCATAGAAATTTTGATATTACTCAATGGCAATAATGAAAGGCATTAAGCAGTAGAGTAATGAAATGGTGTTTGTGTTTAACTATGGCATTCACTACAGTCCCTTTTCATAACAAATACTTGTTGACTGACTATAATATTGAAAGCACTACGAAGATACATTTTCAAATGAAGGGAAAAGCACAAAATGTTAGAATAGAATATGCTTTTTTAAAAAAAAAGTTGCCCTCAAGTCTATTCCGACAGACATAATGACCCTATAGGAAAGAGTGGAATTGCCCCATAGGGTTTCCAAGGCTGTAATTCTTTAAGCAAACAGACTGCTACATCTTTCTCCTGCGGAGCGTCTGATAGATTTGAACTGTCAACCTTTAGGTTAGTAGCAGACCACTTAACCACAGTGCCACCAGGGCTCCAGAATATGCTTAAAAAACAAAACCAAACCCAGTGCCGTCGAGTCAATTCTGACTCATAGCTACCCTATCGGACAGAGTAGAACTGTACCATAGAGTTTCCAAGGAGTTCCTGGCAAATTCAAACTGCTGACCCTTTGGTTAGCAGCCATAGCACTTAACCACTACACCACCAGGGTTCCCAGAATATGCTTAAGACTGATATAATTGTCATAAACACCTTGGGGTCCCTTGTGATTTAACTCCTATCTACCACCTGCATAAATCTCCCATTTAAACAAATTTTGTTAAAACCTTTGATATTTAAAGAAATACATTATCATTGTCAACCAGTGCTAGGTCATGTTTGCCAATAGAATCAATTTTCTGCATCCAGATATGAAAGGAGAAACTTGTTTATTCGCTTTTCATCTTTGCCTAACTTTGTTTCTCTGTCTCTCGAGTTCTGCCCCAGATTCAAAGAATTTTTAAAATTGTTTTCTCCCTAATGTCTCGTCTCTCTTTTGTACATGAAAGAGACATATTTTATAGCATAAGATATATTGTGAAGTGGAAAGAAAATATTGAGCATCCCTGTGCAGTGTGTTATACCACAATGTGTAAATAAGAGACTCAACACTCCACACTGTGGGTGAAACAATGAGCAGGACTGACAGAATGCCTGCCATAGTGGAATGACATTTTAGGGAAGCAAACATAAAATGATAAAACAAATGACTCACTAAGTAAATATAGAGTATTTAAATGCTAGGAAGGAAACGCTGTAATAGAGAATGATCAGAAGGATGGGCTCTCTGAGGGAATGATGAGACCTGCCAAGATGCTTAGGGCCAGCAATCTCAAGCAGCAGTGGAAAAGTCCTTGGGAAAAGAAAATGGCAGGTACAAAGGCTCTGAAATAAGTGAGAATATGGTGTGTTTGTTCTAGCAATTGCCAAAGGCCATTGTGATTAGAAAAGAGTGAATAACACAAAATCAGCAAAGGGGGCTAGATTATGCAGGTGTTTATAGGTCAATAGTAAAATATTTCAATTATTTCTCTAAATATGAGAGACCATTGGTTTTAAGCTGAGAAAAGCATACTTTCATTTTTAAAAAAGATTACTCTTTCTGCTGAGAGACTAGAGAAAGGAAGCAAGGAAGCCAGATAGGAAGCCAGTTCACTTGCCTCAGCGAGAGATGATGATGGCTTTACTGCGGTTATAGAGATAGAAAAATGGGAATGTATAAGAGATACAATATTGAAGTGACGGGGACAAGATTTGAAGGCTAACAGAAGATTAATGTGAGAATGAATTCTATTTATGGACCAATCATGGAAAAACTGGAACCTCTTTTCCCACTGCAGTGGAAAATATTATCAGGACTCATGGGAAGCTTTGGGTTTATGCTAAATAAAATTCTCAATATTAACTTTAAATCTAATTTAAATTTCCATCAACAGACGAAGGGATAAACAAACTATGGTACAAACACACAACGAAATGGTATGAAATGTTGAAGAACAATGATGAATCTTTGAAACATGTCACAACATGGATGAATCTAGGAGGCATGATGCTGAGTGACATAAGTCAATTACAAAAGGACAAATACTGTATGAGACCACCACTACAAACACATGAAAATGTTTCCACATGGAAAGAAAAAGTCTTTGATGGTTATGAGGGAAGGGAGGAGTGAGGACAGAAAAATACTAACTAGATAGGAGCCCTGGCTGAGTAGTAGTTAAAAGATTAACTGCTAACCAAAAGGTTAGCAGTTCTAATTTACCCACTGCTTCTTGGAAACCCTATGGGGCAGTTCTACTCTGTCCTATAGTGTCTCTATGAGTCAAAATCAACTCTAAGGCAATGTTTTGTTGTTGTTGTTGTTTTTAGGTAGTAGATAAGTGGTAACTTTGGTAAAGGGTAAGACAGTGAACAAGACTGGGGTAGTCAGCACAACTTAATCAGAGCAAAATCATAGAAGCTTCACAGATATCCAAACGTCCTGAGAGACCAAGCTACTGCGCTGAGAGCTGGGGACCATGCTGTCGGGAGGCATCTAGCTCAACTGGCATAGCACAGTCTATTAAGAAAATGTTCTACACGAGACTGTGCTGAGTAGCAACTTGTGTCTTAAAAGCCTGTAAGTGGCCACCTAAAATATATCTCCTGGTCCTATGCCTCCTGGAGGAAAGGAGAAAGAAGAAGACCAAAGACATAAGGGAAAGATTAGCCCAAAGGACTAATGGATCGTAACTACCATAACATCTACTAGATTGAGCCCAGAACAACTAGATGGTGCCCAGTTACCACCTCTGACTGCTCTGGCAGGGGTCACAATAAAGAGTTCTGAAGAAAGCAGCAGAAAAATGTAGGACAAAATCTAAATTCACAAAAAAACATCAGGCTTTCTGGTCTGACAGACAGTAGATCAGTTACTAGAAAGGTAGCTTAGTTCCAGATTAGCGGATGGTCTTGGTTTAGGAAGTAGATAAATACGTTCATTTGTCCAATGAAAGATTTTTTTTTTTTTTTAATTCAAAGATGCCTTTGGAAATCTCTGAAATCCAAGCCTGCTTGCAAACACTGATGTTTGAAAGTGTTCCACTATGTTCAGGAAAATGTGTTACCTAGAAAGAAGGGTGTATTTTCACAATTTAATTGGATTTAAAGAGGTTTGGAAAAGTATGGACAATTAAGCTGGGCAATGAAGATCCTAAATTGGCACAATATAATCTCCAATTCTGTCATATCTCAATGCTGTGTACTTAATAGCCCAACAAACCGTAAAGGGCATTCAGAAAATATATGCCTTTTCTTACTGACTACCCCATCGATGCATGTAAAGAAATTAAAAATGTTTAGTGGGTACTTGATGAAAACAAGTTTAGTTTGGGCTTGGTTATTAAAGAAGTGTGTCAAAGAATTCCCCAAGTTTAAAAACAAAACAAAACAACAACAAAAAAAGAGTCTTGCAAAGATAACAGTTTGATGCTGGAAAATCATGTGACAGTGGCTGGCCCAATGCTAGCCCAGAAACGATACACAGTATCACCCTCTTTTCCCATCATTGTGGAAGAGTTAAGCAGAAATCTTCAAGAAGAATTAATGTATTCATTCTTGTTGATTCTAATATGCATTTGCATGGCTTTTCAGGGAGACATAATTCTGTGGGAAAAACATCACATTTTTCTCATGGGTGTCTGATGGTAAAACACTACAGTTGTCAACATACTTAATCACTAGTAGTCAAAGAAAATGACTGGCTAATTCAAACAGTAAATGACTCTCTAGTTTATTCTTCTAATATGTAAAGTTATTTTATGCAGCCTATTTTTTTTTATATTTAGAATATAAGGAAAACTTTATATTCTCTTTGTTCAGTGAAATTGTTAACAAATGAGCATCTTTTTATCAGGATATTGAGGGGGAAGCAGAAGAATTGCATAGGGATGGACGAGGGTAGAGTGACAGAAGTATAAAATAAATCCCTTCACAGAAGGACTCAATATCAATTCTGGCCTAAATGCTTGTTGGTGAGCTTAGCAAGTTCACAAGAAAAGTAGAAGAGACTAATACCCTAGTACACTCAGTGATGTCTCTTAATGCTTTGTTGATACTTGGCAGTGAATAAGGAGCTTCATTTTTTTTTTTTTTCTCAAAATGGTCTGCATCAATGTGGATGTTCCCAGTAGACTTTAAAGATTGCCTCTTCATATTGACATATCAAATATGCACATTTTTTGGCACCAAGCCATATTCAATGCCAGCGGGATGTAGCTCATTGCTGATTCTGAGCACATTGAAACTGAGAATGATTTTAACATCTATGGAAATTGAACAGGGAGTTAGTATAAGAAGCTGATATGATGATGACAGAAATTGTATGAGTTTTCCCAAGGTAGATTTTGTGTTTCCCATTGTTTTTCTCAGAACCATAGAATGCCTCCCCAGAAGAGAAGCCCACAGCTCCTCCATTGTAGTTTACCGAGCTCTTTGATCTTCCTACACTATTCACCACCATGAGATGTCAATGCTCCATTTCTAATTGGACAATTACATTGTTAATTCTGCATTTGTTGAGTTTTAGCACTAAAATTAATTTGATGAGACTCATAGTCTTCCAATTGAAATTTCTGTGTCAGAAAAGGCATCATTGTTTGTAAAGATCCTGGCCTGTGCTGGGACATAACTATGCAGGAATAAATGGTTCCAAGATCAGGGACAATAGCATATCTCTTCACCATGGTTACAAAAAGACAGATCTTTGGTTTTTGTAGAAAGATTTAAATACCAGAACTGCACTTAGAAATTTGTAAAGTACAAGAGAAGATTTTGTTTGTTGTTTTCAGTATTACTTCTGTTGGGTTTAGTAAAAATAATATTGATAATAATCCCTCAATCTTATAAAATGAAAATTCCCTCAAGAAGTATTTTGTAGTATTTGTGTCTGAGCTCAGCAGCCCATTTATATGATGGTTAGCTATTTCAAAGGTAAAGCTATGATCGAAATACTGTACCCATGTAAGCATCTCACCTTAAAATTTTAAACGTCTACTACATGCAAAGTAGGAGCCCTGGTAGCACAGTGTTTAAGAGCTCAGTGCTAACCATAAGGTTGGCAGTTCAAATCCACCTTCTGCTCCTTGGAAACTCCATGGGGCAGTTCTACTCTGTTCCATAGGGTCAGTATGAATTGAAATCCACTCAACAACAGTGGGTTTGGTTTAGGTGGAAGGCATTTCACTTGTTATTTTAAAAGTTATGAAAGTAGGTAATATTATTCCAATATTACAGATGAAGAAACCGTAATGTTATTAGCTTGTGGAATAAAATTCATATTTACATCCATATAATGGAAAATATTATGCTTTTTAGTTTTTGTTACAAATATCTGCCTCATCGTATGCATACTTGTGGTTGTGTCTAAGTACCGAAAATGGTGTACTGATTAAGTTAATACATATTCTATGTGCCCACTACATTTTCAGAACAAATTTTGTTCACAAGCAATTGCAAAGCAGTTCAAGCTCAGCAAAAGCTGCCTGATGAGTGTTCTGGGGTTGAAGAAAAGAGGGCTTGTATGTGCAAGTCATGCTGTATGATTTTTATTTATTGTTTAAATCAGCTACCCAGAATTTCAGAATAATATGCATAAACTCAGTTATATGTATGACTTTAAATTTGTTTATTTCCATCATGTCATAGATCCTATTTTGTCATATCTATAGTACATCATGCTAAGATACCTGAGAATATCCCTGGATTTTGTTCACCTCTCTTTATAACTTTTTAATCCTGTACCAAAAACTCAAAATGTGTTGAGTATTTTTCACTTCTAAGTTAGCAATCAACAACTAACTCAACAGGTGGAACTAATACATGAGAAGATTCTCACAGCCACACTTCAAGTTTTGCATGAGATCATAAAATGCTATATTATCTTACTTTATATCATATATCATATCATCTCATATCATACCTCTTTTCAATGCCACAATTTGAACCCTAGTCTAAAATAAATGAGAAGGCAAGCTTAAGTAGCAATAACTTATTATATCTCAATACTTTCTTATTATGTGCTTCATATCAGGTAATGAGGTGCATAGAATCAATTGTGTAGATGCCGTATATTGGAGTTACAATTTTCTTCACTTAAAAATAAGGGGATAGGACGCAGAGCCAAGGTGGCAAAATAGGCGCTCCCGGGGAGTCCTCTTCACAACAAAGACCCGGAAAAACAAGTGAAAGGAGTATATTTGTGACAAGCTGGGAGTCCTGAGCTTCAAAGGCAAGCTTCGAAAATGAACTGAGGGGCAGGGGCAGGAAGAGACCGCTCAGAAGCAGAGGAGTTACCAGACCTGAATCGTGGGGAGCCTGCAGGCACCATTCTGAAAGCAGTGGCGGCTATAGGCTGGTACTAGCATTCAGCCCCAGTTTCCTCCAGAAAAAGTGGCCAACCACACAGCCTACTCACAACTCAGGAACCTGAGAAGAACAGCTCTCTCGGCAAAAGCTAAGTACTTGAGTATATTTTACCACGCCCCCCCCCCCCACCCCCAAGCCACCTTCAGAGGCTGAATTTCCTGGGCCTGAGATAGGCCCTGTTGAGCACCTAGAGCCATCCTCCTGGCAGTGGCTAGAAGGAAAAAAATTGCAATTGGAGGAAAACATAATTTGCCAGCTACACTAATCAGGGGAGCTCAGGACAGAAGTAGCTTCTGCACAGGCATAAATGGTATGTGGACTCTGAGCAGCTTTGCCTTCTGCCTGGACTTGTGTGGGCCTATTTCAAGAGAATAGGCCCTTGTTGGCAGACTCCAATCTTTTCCGCTGTGTGGTGGAGAGGTGGGTGTTTGAGGTTTGATGTTGCTTTGCCTATTAAACAAGGTCCTCGCCTACGCACATCAGGGACCTAAGGAATGGTAGCTCCACTCAGGTCACCCAGCCACCCACAACAGGGGTCCAAGGATAACTGGTACCTCCCAGTCCTTACATCAAAAACTTTGGGTGCCCATGGTCCATCTGCAGAACACACCCACCTGCATGCTCTAGGGAACAGGGACGCGTTTTCCACAGAGACACTTAGAGGTCGGTTCTCAGCCCGTGCCTTGTTCAGAGCATGACCCCCTGCTGCAATCAGATACTGGTACATACACCAATCGCCCCTGCCCCTCTAAGACTATAGGACAGAGGCCATACCGCACACTTGATGATCAGCTACCTGGAAACCTGAGCTGAATTCATACAAGAAAACTGAATGGACTCCTAGACTGACATACCTGATAACAGCTTTAGCCATCTGGGGACAGGATGTCAGATCTCCGAAGGCAAAAATAATCATGCTAGCTCACTCAAGGAACCCATTTGGGCATATCAAAACAAAACAAAGTGAGAAGCTATGACACAGTAAGCAAGCATAAACTAATACAAAAACTTATAGATGACTCAGAAACAACAGTCAGTATCAAGTTACATAAAGAAACAGACCATGATCACCTCAACAGGCTCTCAAAACAAAGAATCCAGGGATCTTCTAGATGAAAGTGCATTCCTGGAATTACCAAATGCAGAATACAAGAGATTAATATGCAGAACACTTCAAGACATCAGAAAGGAAAAGAGACAATACGCAGAACAAGGCAAGGAACATAGAGATAAAGCAATTGAAGAAATTAGAAAGATTATTCATGAACATATCTGCCAGGCGCTCCTTGGAAACTCTATGGAGCAGTTCTACTCCATCCTACAGGGTCGCTATGAATCAGAATCGACTCGAGGGCACTAGGTTTATAATCAAAAATTTAATAAGCTGGAAAAATCCATAGACAGGCAGCAATCAGGAATTCAGAAGATTAACAATAAAATTACAGAATTAGATAACTCAATAGAAAGTCAGAGGAGCAGAATTGAGCAACTAGAAGCTAGAATTTCTGAACTCAAAGATAAGTCACTTGGCACTAATATATTTGAAGAAAAATCGGATAAAAGAATTTAAAAAAATGAAGAAACCTTAAGAATCATGTGGGAATCTTTCAAGAGAAATAACCTACAAGTGATTGAAGTACCAGAACAGGGAGGTATAACAGACAATAGAGAGAATTGTTGAAGATCTGTTGCAGAAAACTCTCCTGATATCGTGAAAGATAAGAAGATATCTATCCAAGATGCTGATTGAACTCCACATAAGGTAGATGTTAAAAGAAAGTCACCAAGACATATTATAATCCAACTTGCCAAAACCAAAGATAAAGAGAGAATTTTAAGAGCAGCTAGGGATAAACGAAAAGTCACCTACAAAGGAGAGCCAATAAGAATAAACGTGGACTACTCGGCAGAAACCATGCAGGCAAGAAGGCAATGGGATGACTTATTTAAAAAACTGAAGGAAAAAATTTCCTGCCAAGAATCATATATCCAGCAAAACTGTCTCTTAGATATGAAGGTGAAATTAGGACATTTCCAGATAATAGAAGTTTAGGGAACTCATAAAAACCAAATCAAAACTACAAGAAATACTAAAGGGAGTTCTTTGGTTAGAAAATCAATAACATCAGGTATAAAACCAAGACTAGAACACTGGGCAGAGCAAACAGAAGTCAACCCAGACATGGAAATCAAAAAAAAAAAAAAAAAGCAAGGTTAAAAAAAAAAAAAGAGCTCAAAACAGGGTAACAGCGATGTTATTATATAAAAGAAGACAACATTAAAATAATAAAGAGGGACTAAGAAATGTAATCATACACCTTTCATATGGAGAGGAAGACACGGTGATACAAAGAAATAAAAGCTAGGTTTAAATTTAGAAAAATGGGGGTAAATAATAAGGTAACCACAAAGGAGACAAACTATTCTACTCATCAAAATAAAATACAAGAAAAAAACAGAGACTCAGCAGAAAAAAAAATCAACAACAACGAATATGAGGAAAGGACAATATACAAAGATAATCTATTCAGCACATAACATTAAGTGGGGAAAAAGAAACTGTCAACAGTACACAAAAAAAAGACATCAAAACGATAGCACTAAATTCATACCCATCCATAATTATCCTGAATATAAATGGACTAAATGCACCAATAAAGAGACAGAGAGTGGCAGAATGGACTAAAAAACAAGACCCGTCTATATGCTTTCAACAAGAGACACACCTTAGACTTAGAACACAAAAAAACTAAAACTCAAAGGATGGAAAAAATATATCAAGCAAACAACAATCAAAAAAAAGCAGGAGTGGCAATATTAATTTCTGACAAATTAGACTTTAAATTTAAATCTGTCAGAAAGGATAAGGAAGGACACTAATGATTAAAGGGACAATACACCAAGAAAACATAACCATATTAAATATTTATGCACCCAATGACAGGGCTGCCAGATACATAAAACAAACTCTACCAGCTTTGAAAAGTGAGATAGACAGCTCCACAACAATAGTAGGAGACTTCAACACACCACTTTCGGTGAAGGACAGGACATCCAGAAAGAAGCTCAATAAAGACACAGAAAATCTAAATGCCATAATCAACCAACTTGATCTCCTAAACATATATAGAACACTCCACCCAACAGCAACCAAGTATACTTTCTTTTCTAGTGCACATGGAACATCCTCTAAAATAGACTACATATTAGGGCATAAAGCAAGCCTTAGCATAATCCAAAACATTGAAATATTACAAAGCATCTTCTCTGACCATAAGGCCGTAAAAGTGGAAATCAATAACAGAAAAAGCAGGAAAAAGAAATCAAACACTTGGAAACTGAACAATGCTCTTCTCAAAAAAGACTGAATTATAGAAGACATTAAGTATGGAATAAAGAAACTCATAGAATCCAATGAGAATGAAAACACTTCCTATCAGAACCTTTGGGACACAGTGAAAGCAGTGCTCAGAGGTCAATTTATGTCAATAAAGGCACACATCCAAAAGGAAGAAAGGGCCAAAGTCAAAGAATTATCCCTATAACTTGAACAAATAGAAAGAGAGTCACTAAAGAAACCCTCAGGCACCAGAAGAAAACAAATAATAGAAAGTAGAGCAGAACTAAATGAAGCAGAAAACAGAAAAACAGTTGAAAGAATTAAGAAGATCAAAAGCTGGTTCTCTGAAAATATCAACAAAATTGATAAACCATTGGCCAACCTGACAAAAGAAAAACAGAAAAGGAAGCAAATAACCCAAATAAGAAATGAGAAGGGCAATATTACAACAGACCCAATTGAAATTAAAAGAATCATATGAGATTGCTATGAAAAATTGTACTTTAACAAATATGAAAACGTACAAGAAATAAATGAAATCCTAGAAACACACTATCTATCTAAACTAACACAAACACAGGTAGAACAACTAAATAGGCTCATAACAAAAGGAGAGGTTGACAGGGTAATCAAAATACTCCCAACAGAAAAAAAGCTCTGGCCTGGACGGCTTCACTGCAGAGTTCTACCAAACTTTCAGAGAAGAGTTAACACCACTACTACTAAAGGTATTTCAGGACATAGAAAAGGACGGAATACTACCAAACTCATTCTATGAAGCCACCATATCCCTGATACCAAAACCAGGTAAAGATACCACAAAAAAAGAAAATTGCAGAATTGAGAATGCAGACATAAATTCATCCACATATGACCAGTTGATGTTTGACAAAGGCCCCAAAGCAGTTAAATGGGGAAAAGACAGCCTTTTTAACACATGGTGCTGGCATGACTGGATACCCATCTGCAAAAAAAATGAAACAAGACCCATACCTCAGTCCACGCACAAAATGAGCTCAAAATGGATGAAAGGCCTAAATATCAAATCTAAAACAATAAAGATCATGGAAGAAAAAATAGGGACAACATTACGAGTCCTAATACATAGCATAAACCGTGTACAAAACATTACTAACAATGCAGAAGAAAAACTAGATAACTGGGAGCTCCTAAAAATCAAACACCTATGCTCATCCAAAGACTTCACCAAAAGGGTAAAAAGACTACCTACAGACTGGGAAAATGTTTTTAGCTATGATATTTCCGATCAGCATCTGATCTCTAAAATCTACATGATACTGTAAAAAACTCAACTACAAAAAGACAAATAACCCAATTAAAAAATGGACAAAAGATATGAACAGACATTTCACTAAAGAAGACATTCAGGTAGCAGACAGATACATGAGGAAATGCTCACAATCATTTGCCATTAGAGAAATACAAATTGAAACTACGATGAGATTTCGTCTCACTCCAGCAAGGCTGGCGTTAATCCAAAAAACACAAAATAATAAATGTTGAAAAGGCTGCGGAGAGATTGGAACCCTTATACCCTGCTGGAGGGAATGTAAAATGGCACAACAAGTTTGGAAATCGATTTGGCACTTCCTTAAAAAGCTAGAAATAGAACTACCATATGATCCAGCAATCCCACTCCTTGGAATATATCATAGAGAAATAAGAGCCTTTACACTAACAGATACATGCACACCCATGTTTATTGCAGCACTGTTTACAATAGCAAAAACAGGGAAGCAACCAAGGTGCCCATCAATGGATGAATGGATAAATAAATTATGGTACAATCACACAATGAAGTACTACGCATCAGTAAAGAACAGTGAGGAATCTGTAAAACATTTCATAACATGAAGGAACGTAGAAGGCATTATGCTGAGTGAAATTAGTCAGTTGCAAAAGGACAAATATTGTATAAGACCACTATTATAAGAACTTGAGAAATATTTTAAACTGAGAAGAAAACATTCTTTTGTGGTTACGAGTGGGGGGAGGGAGGGAGGGTGGGAGAAAGGTATTCTCTAATTAAATAGTAGATAAGAACTACTTTAGGTGATGGGAAAGACAGCACACAATACAGCGGAGATCAGCACAATTGGACTAGACCAAAAGCAAAGCAGTTTCCTGAATAAACTGAATGCTTCGAAGGCCAGTGTAGAATGGCAGGGGCAGGAGTTTGGGGACCATGGTTTCAGGGGACATCTAAGTCAATTGGCATAATAAAATCTATTGAGAAAACATTCTCCATCCCACTGTGAAGAGTGGCGTCTGGGGTCTTAAACGCTAGCAAGCAGCCATCTAAGATGCATCAATTGATCTCAACCCACCTGGATAAAAGGAGAATGAAGAATGCCAAGGACACAAGGTAATTACAAGCCCAAGAGACAGAAACGGGCACATGAACCAGAGACTACATCATCCTGAGACCAGAAGAACTAGGTGGTGCCGGCTACAACTGATGACTGCCCTGACAGGGAACACAACAGAGAACCCCTGAGGGAGCAGGAGAACAGTGGGATGCAGTCCCCAAATTCTCAAAAAAAGGCCAGACTTAATGGTCTGACTGAGACTAGATGGACCCCAGTGGTCATGGCCCCCAGACCTTCTGTTGGCCCAGGACAGGAACCATTCCCGAAGCCAACTCTTCAGACATGGATTGGACTGGACAATGGGTTGGAGAGGGATGCTGGTGAGGAGTGAGCTTCTTGGATTAGGTGGACACTTGAGACTATGTTGACATCTCCTTCCTGGAGGGGAGATGAGACTGTAGAGTGGGTTTCAAGTTGGTGAAATGGATACAAAAAGAGAGAGTGGTGGGAGGGAGCAGGCTGTCTCATTAGGGGGAGAGTAATTGTGAGTATGTAGCAAGGCATATATAAGTTTTTGTGTGACAGACTGACTTGATTTGTAAACTTTCAATAAAGCATAATAAAAATATATTAAAAAAATGAAGAGTTATTTTCATACTTCTTTAGGAAGAACAGTATTATTTCTTTTTTATTTTATTCAATCTTTTTTTTTCCTTTACTGTTTTACTCAATGATATTTCAATTTTTTTTAGGAAGAACAGTATTATTTCTTTTTTATTTTATTCAATCTTTTTTTTTTCCTTTACTGTTTTACTCAATGATATTTCAATTTCATAATACTTAAAGGTATATTTGGCCCTTAAATTGTATTTGGAATACAAAATTCCAGTTATATAACTCCTTAGAATTCTTAGAAAATATATCCAATTTTCTAAACCTTTTCCTGCACAAACGTGACATTTTTCTTGTTTGGATCTTTGTGCAGAACCTACAGTAACAGCCTATGTGTTCACTTCCTCCCTATTTCACAAAGCAATGTATAAGTCCTGGCTCTCATAGCACTTCTAATAGTGCTCTTCATATGAACTTCAAGATTCCTACAAATTATTGATTTAACCTGCAAACACAGATCCGAGTAAATATAATTTAACTGCTGACCTTCATGTCACACTTTTCCAAAATAGTGTGTTTTTTGCTAATGTCAAAGTGCCTCAGAATTGTTTCACAGGTAAAAAAGACTTTTCTCCTTTCCTTGAAGCAAAGAAAAAATAACAACTTTCTGACCTACCCTTATCTAGAAAGTACCATTCTATCTAGTTTAATGCCCATTTTAGGTTCTTATATCCATGAACCAGCTCTTTCTTCATTTTCTCCATTACAATGCACATCTCGGTTTGGTGACTGTAATCCACGTGGTCAAGAATGAGGCCACTTGCGGACAGAAGGGACTCACACTGCCATAAGGAGTTTTTATTTGTGACTTTTGTTCCTTTTTTCCATTTGTTATGAAAAGACACTTACAGGGCATTTCAATTCTACAAAAACATGTTGTAAGCAAAAACACTTATTCCTCCTCAGACATTATCAGCATTTAACAGAAATGAATTCCTGCCACTGTTTTGTAGGCAATTAGCCAACTCAGTAATCTACAGAAGCAAAAAGTGAGTGAGTACCTAAGGGTAAGTGGCCAATATTTGAAATATTAAGTATTGCCTTTTTGAACCACAGAGTCTATATTTAATAACCAAAAAAAAAAAAGTTGCCATCCAGTCAATTCCTGCTCATAGTGGCCCTATAGGACAGAGTAGAGCTGCCCCATAGGGTTTCCAAGGCTATAAATCTTTATGGAAGCACACTGCCACATTTTTCTCCAGCAGAGCAGCTGTTGGGCTCTAACCACTGACCTTTTGGTTAGCAGCTGAGCACTTTAATCACTGTAGCAATAGTGCTCCTCTACATTAATAAGGGGATTCAAATTAGTGACTGCCAATATAACGGACAGAAAAGACAAAAACTCATTTTAAAAAAATGGAGAAATTTAATCTTTGCATTAAAATTCCCTGGTCAGTTATCATTCATATATGTAATTTTAAAGGCATACACATGAGGGAACTCATTTTAAATAATTTTTATTAATTCTTATATTAACCAATTAAAAAATAAAAGATGCTATATTATACTATGGTATGGTTATTGTTACTCTTTTTTGAAGTGTGCAATGGCAGAACACAGAGTTTAATCAAAGGCAGCCTAAAAGAAAATACTGGTCCAGAAATATTTAAAGGTGAATACAGGAAAAACAGCCAGTTAGAGAGTGAGGTAGTCAAGTCACACCATAGAAAGAAGATTCAAAGAGAGGCTGGCCTCGTGGAAACCCAAAAAGAAAAGAATTTCAAGAAAAAGAGATTTTGTTATAAATATCCCAAACAATCAAACCAAATAAAGACTGAAGTATAATCTTTAGTTTTAAACATTACAGAGTTAGTTTTGAGAGTAGAAAAGAACTTGAATTTGAGAAAGTTCATTTCTCTTTCAGTAAGTCTGGCATGGTCAAAGAAACGGGGCATTACCTAGAGGAGGAATAAGGGTGAACGATAATATTCATTATTGTTATTGTTGTTTTAGTAGCTGTTGCTAAGTATGAAAAAGGCTTTAGCATAAGGCCTGTACATTGTAAGTTCTAAATAAATGCCATTATATGAATACTTACATTCAGATCGAGGGCAGCAACAGAAGAGAGAGATTTTGAGGACTTGAAATTAAGGAAGGACACCCCAAACAGCAAGTTCTTAGAGGAACCAGACGATAAAGAAAGTTAGCAGAAGGGCAATGTAAGTGTGAAATGCAGTAAGTTTGTAGCCAGGATTATAAAAAGTTATAGAATCCCAAACATAATGACCTGTGACATAAGAGGACATGCCATCTGCCATGAGACATGCCTGGGGTAGGTTTTGGAAAAGGTTTGTAGAAAAAAAGGAAAAAAGTCTAGGGCAGATTTGTTTTCTTAATTTTTTTTTTAATAGAAGCGAATTACACTATTTTAATTGGCAAAAGGGAAGTAGCCAGGAGAAAAGAAAATTTATAAAATTGTGAGATATGAAATTTCAGTTGCCATTATGTTGCACTTTTGTGTCTTTGCCCCAGGAGTCTCTCTAAAATCCCTTGCCATCGAGTCAATTCTGACTCATAGCTACCCGATAGGACAGATTAGAACTGCCCTGTAGGGTTTCCAAGCAGTGTCTTGGTGGATTCGAACTGCTGACCTTTTGGTTAGCAGCCAAACTCTTAACCACTGCGCCACCAGGAAGGTTCAAACACCTGATGGCTGGCACAGATTACAATGGGGCTTATAATGAGAAGTCTCTTCTTGAATACATTCTGCCTTCTGCTTCATTTTCTGCTAAGATCTTTACAGAGAGTTTATATTCTAAGTCATGAGTACTTCTATATACTCTACTTGGGTAACCAGTAAATGCAATATAAAGAAACAAAACTGTCTTTCAGTTACAGGTATTGCCAGAAGAAAAACACTGAGTTATCCTGTGATTGAAAAAGGCAGGAGAAGGGATATTTGGCCTGAAAAACTCCCATATATGTGGCACCTTAAGTAATTGCAGGACATTATCATTAGCTTTTACTTTTAGATAATGCTTATAGTTAAACAGGAGCAAGTGGACTCTCAGGAAGAAATGGATGCTATGTTACTGAGGGCTCGAGGAGGGGTACTGCAAGCAGGATGGCCACATACATTTCTACACTTTGTGTTCTGCACGTTTTCCTCACCAAGAAGGAAGAGAGTTGGAATCAGGCTTGTGTTCTGCATTGTAAGTCTTGTCCCATGGTTCCATTTTCATGCTCACAAAGTACTGTCTATTCACCAAGCCACCAAGCTGCAGGGCTCCACCCATCCAGAAGGAAGACTTTTTTTTTTTTTTTTCCTAATTTACAGAAAAGTGCCTTATTATTGCTGGATGCTGTTGAGTGTATTTGAACTCCTAGAAACCCTATGTGACAGAGCACAACTGCCTCAAGGGGTTTTCTGAGCTGTGATCTTTACAGGAGCAGATCTCCAGGCTACCGTTTAAAGGCTGATGAAATATATCTAGAAAAGATTAGGTATGTGATTATGTAGAAGAATAAAGTCACGTTTATACATTTAAAAAAAGAAATCATATCAGGGAAAGGGAGTTCTGAAATGAAGTAACTCATACAGACAGCTATGCAGGGTCTATAACCTAACAGCTCCTGGCAGGAATGAAGAATATGGTCACGCTGAGGTTCCTACAGATGAAATACACTCTGCCACTCTATTTACTTCACAAATTATGAAAAATATGCCCTTGACATTTGAGGTTATCAGGTTGGAAGTGCTCAGAGAAGAGAGCTCTGTGCCCTTTTCCTTCCCTTGTGCATTTCTAGATTGCATCTGTATATTTAGAATTGTGAGGAATTGCTCTCTAGGGGTGTGGTGGAGAGCAGCTAATTAATCCTTGCCAGGATGATCCTCCTGCCCCCCAGGAATTCCTAAAGCTAAATCCCAGCCTGAAGTTAAATGCAAATTTAATGCCATTTCAAAAAAAAAAAAAAAAAGTCTTCAAAAACATTTCAAAATCCTATATTATGATTTTAAGATATATTTTTGAATATTTAAAAAATCTACCTCCACATAGTTTTTTTTTTACATAGTTTAGTTCTTAAAGAGTAGTGTTGGGGTTTCAAAAATGTATTTCTATACTTTTCTTCCCTATAAAACTCAGATTTTTTACAACAATTAAAAAAAAAAATGTTTCCAAAAAGTTTAGTTGACAAAAGTTTACCAGTAAGGTCCAAAACATTGCCCTCTAGTCAATTCTGACTCATAGTGACCCTACAAAACAGAGTAGAACTGCTCCATAAGGTTTCCAAGGCCGAATTTTTAGAGAAGCCGACTGACCTCTTTCTCTCCCGGAGCAGCTGGTAGGTTTGAACCCCCAACCTTTTGGTTAGTAGCCTAGCTCTTAACGACTGTGACACACACCAAAACACCTGTTACAGTTGAGTCAATTCTGATTCATAGCATCCCTACAGGACAGAGTAAAACTGCCCCATAGGGTTTCCAAGGAGCAGCTGGTGGATTCGAACTGCTGACCCTTTGGTTAGTGCTGAGCTCTTAAGCACTGCGTCACCAGGGCTCCTCTGGGATACCAACAGAGGGTAAAATATTTGCAAGTATTCATAGAATAAAACAATGGCAATTAACATAAACAGGACATTTGTTCTTTTGAACAATCATTATTGTGTGTTTTTTTAATTGGTAAAGATCATTTTATATACATACTGGAATAAAGCAAACTATTAGCAATCTTATCATCAGCAATTATGAAACCATTGTTAAGTACTGCATGTGCATATTTGAGTAGGGATCCTAAAAATGCTATGACAATCATAAAAAGAGAAATATAGAGAATTATCCTGATGCTATTAGACTCAGGAATTAAAATATAGCCACTGCTCATCGTTTCAGCAAGAACAGATCTTCACCCAAACCTGTTTGCAAATTTGTGGGATTATCTGTACTATCCTTTTTAATTACAGCATTCATATGCATTATGCTGTGGCTATTTTACTCCTAATTAGGTTTATTAGAAAAAGTTAATCACCTGCTACTCATTTTCTGTCACATACGATTTAACAGCGACAGATTCTCAGGGAACCAAGAGACAGATACTATGTTAATAAATATGTCATAAAACAGGAAGTTAGGTTTTAAGAATAGATTTATATTTTCAGTAAGCTGCTAAATTTATGTAATATTTTGTTATTTTTTAATCTTTAAAGGTCCCACAGAAATATTGCCCTGATATTGCACAGACTATAATGAGCATTCATGTTGAGCGTGTATATGTATTCCATATGGTTTCCTGTTAGACTCATTTTGTTATGTGGAGACATTAAAGCATCAAGAGATGATTCCTGCTGTACGGATAATACAAAAGTCATCAGCCATCATCATAATATTCATCGATAGAATAGCACATTGAGCTTCTATAAATACGTGGTGCCCTGCTGGCATTCCATAAACCAAATTATATAGCCTAGTCCCTGGTACTCTGTAAACTTATGATCACTGACAAAAACATGCCCTACAACCCTGCCAACAAACATGAAAAGGAATAAACTTTTAGAACCTACATAAATACCAGTAATGATCACCACCAAGAAAAAAAAAAAAAAAGTTCAGTACAGTAGACTTATTCATTATTCCAGAATTTAAAAGAAGTAAAATAAAAAGTTAGTGCCATTCCGTCTTTATGAATTCCTTAATTAAGTTTATGAATTCCTTAATTAACTTTACTGGCCATTTCAGGATGAGGAAGTCAAAAATATCCTAGTCTCATAAAGGACATAAAGTGCTGCACATTTTCTTTCTATTCAGCTAAGATGCTGTCTGATTATCAAATAAAATCTGTACCTCAACAAAGCTTTCAAGAATTCTTTTTTCTTTCTTCTTTTTTAAATCTCCATCTATCTCTTGCAATTGAAAGAACAAACGCCATGCTCACATACTCTCCTGTATGAAGAATAGTTGGCTTCTTTGGCTTGTCAGGCACCCTCACAGAAACTGAGCACTTAGAAAGGTAAATAACGACCAACTCCTCCAAACCTAAGGGGACGGGATAAGTGGATGCCTTTGTTGACTAATACAGTTCCCAATGTGAAGACGAGGGTTCAAAACTCATGAGACAGGTCAGCATTGTTGAATTAAGAAGATCACTTGCATATTCTGTTAAATTTATCAGCAGACCTCATTTATTAAGATTTAGAGAGCTATATCTAACGTCAAAAATAGTATAAAAATTCATGTTTTACAATTCTATCAATTCTTTCAAGTCAAAAAGAATCTAGGTAATATATAGATAAGAATATATTTTTAGCTGTTATGCTTTCTTCACCCCAGTTTTACCAGATATTTAAGGTAGGATTTTTTTTTTTTTTGGAGAATGAAGTCCTATAACTAGACAATATTTGTATAAAATGGCATTACAAAGTGTAGACCAAGATCTCTATCTTTAGAGCTTTTGGGGACAATTAATTGAACAAATGGATGTAATCATCTAGCCCAGGACTGGCACAACATAGATACTTGAAAAATCTAAACCTTTTTGCTTTCTCATAATCTTTTCTCAAGCCAATTAATTCTATCAT
This sequence comes from Elephas maximus indicus, assembly GCF_024166365.1. Lineage (NCBI taxonomy): Eukaryota > Metazoa > Chordata > Mammalia > Proboscidea > Elephantidae > Elephas > Elephas maximus. The sequence goes on from NC_064832.1 coordinate 83,552,500, forward strand.
AGTAATAATAATCTATGTCCTTAGAATTTAGAAAAGAGGAGAATAATACTAGAAATATTAAAAACTACCATATGTCTATCAGTTTGTCCTACTGTGGTGGCTTGATTGTTGCTGTGATACTGGAAGCTTTGCCACTGGTATTTCAAATACCAGCAGGGTCACTGGTGGACAGGTTTCAGTGGAGTTTCCAGACTAAGACAGGCTAGGAAGAAGGAACTGGCAGTCTACTTCTGAAAAAAATTAATATAGTGCCAGAAAATGAGCCCCTCTCTTTACACAGTACTAAAAATATGGCCGAGGAAAAACTGCCTCCTCAAAGAAGAGTTGGCCTTAGTGACATGGATGGAGTCGAGCTTTAGGAATCTTCATTTGTTTGTTGATGTGGTATGGCTCAAAATAAGAAGAAACAGCTGGAAATATCCATTAATGATTGAAACCTGGAATGTATGAAGCATGAATCTAGGAAAATTGGAAGTCGTCAAAAATGAAATGGGATTGCCTAAAGATCAATATCCTAGGCAATAATGAAATGAAAAGGACTGCAATTGAAGAGGAATGGCATAGTGTTTACCTTCAAAAAGAACATTTCAAGATCTATCCTGAAGTGCAATGCTGTCAGTGGTAAGATAATAGAGATATGCCTACAAGGAAGACCAGTTAAATATGACTATTGTTAAAATTTACATACCAACCAGGAAGTCCAAAGATAAAGAAAATGAAGATATTTGCCAACTTCTGCAGTCTAAAATTGATAGTACATGCAATCAGGATGCATTGATAATTACTGGTGATTGGAATGCAAAAGTTAGAAACAAAGAAGAAGGATCAAGTTGGAAAAGATGGCCTTGGTGATAAAAATGACATTGGAGATCACATAATAGAATTCTGCAAGACCAAGGACTTCTTCATTACAAACATCTTTTTTCAATAATATAAATGACTTTATATGTGTACCTTACAAAACAAAATACACAGGAATTAAATTGACTATATCTGTGGAAAGAGATGAGGAAAAGCTCAAATCATCAGTCAGAGGGTGGCTAGACACCAACTACGGAACAGACCATCAGTTGCTCATATGCAAGTTCAGGCTGAAACTGAAGAAAATTTTAACAAGTCTACAAGACCCAAAAGATGACCTTGAGTATACCCCATCTGAATTTAGAGACCATCTCAAGAATAGATTGGTGCATTGAACACTAATAACTGAAAAACAGATGAGTTGAAGAATGACACTAAAGACATCATACATGAAGAAAGCAAGAAGTCATTAAAAAGACAGGAAAGAAATAAAAGACCAAAATGGATGTCAGAAGTGACTCAAAAAGTTGCTATTGAACATGGAGTAGCTAAACAAATGGAAGAAATGATCAAGTAAAAGAGCTGAACAGAAGATACCAAAGGGTGGCTTTGCAAGACAAAGAGAAGAATTATAATGAAATGTGCAAAGACCTGGAGATAGAAAATCAAAAGGGAAGAGCATGTTCAGCATTTAAGAACTGAAGAAAAAATTCAAGCATTGAATTGAAATACTGAACATTCTACAGGGAAAATATTAAATGATGCAGGAAGCATCAAAAGAAGATGGAAGGAATACACAGAGTCACTGTATCAAAAAAAAAAAATTCATCCACGTTCAACCATTTCAGGAGGTTGCATATGATGAAGAACCGATGGTACCAAAGGAAGAGGTCCAATCTGCACTGAAGGCATTGGCAAGAAACAAGGGTCCATGAATTGATAGACTATCAATTGAGATGATGGAGCAAATGGATGCAGCCCTGGAGGTGCTCATTCTTCTATCCCACGAAATTTGGAAGACAGCTACCTGTCAACCAAATGGAGGAGATCCATATTTGTACTCGTTCCAAAGAAAAGTGATCCAACAGAAAGCAGAAATTATGAAACAATATCAATAATATCACACAAATGTAAAATTTCACTGAATATCATCGAAAAGCAGTTGCATCAGTATGTTGACTGGGAACCGGAAGAAATTCAAACTGGATTCAGAAGAATATGTGGAACAAGATATATTCTTGTTAATGTCAGATGGATCCTGGCTGAAAGCAGAAAATGCCAGAAAGATATTTTCCTGTGTTTTATTGACTATGCAAAGGCGTTCAAAGGTGTGGATCATAGCAAATTATGGATAGCATTGCAATGAATGGGGATTTCAGAACACTTAATTGTGCTCATGAGAAACCTATGCTTAGACCAAGAAGCAGTCATTCAAAAAGAACAAGGGGATACTAGGGTTTCCAAGGAGTAGCTGGTGGATCCCAACTGCTGACCTTACGGTTAGCAACCAAGGTGACACACAATCTTAACAATCACTTGGATACTGCATGGTTTAAAGTCATGAAAGGTGTGCGTCAGGGTTGTATCCTTTCACTATAATTATTCGATCTGTATGCTGAGCAAATAATCAAAGAAGCTGGACTATATGAAGAAGAATGGGGCATCAGGATTAGAGGAAGACTCATTAACAATCTGCCTTATGCAGATGGGAAACCCTGGCAGCATAGTGGTTAAGAGCTATGACTGCAAACCAGAAGATCAGCAGTTAAAATCCACCAGGTGCTCCTTGGAAATCATACAGGGTAGTTCTTCTCTGTCCTATGGGGTCGCTAAGAGTCCGAATAGACTCAATGGCAACGGGTTTATGCAGATGACACAATCTTGCTTGCTGAAAGTGAAGAGGACTTGAAACCCTTACTGATGAAGATTAAAGGCCACAGCCTTCAGAATAGATTAACACCTCAAAAAATCCTCACAACTGGACAGATAAGCAACATCATGATAAATGAAGAAAAGATTGAAGTTGTCAAAGATTTCATTTTACTTGGATTCACAATCAACATCCATGGAAACAACAGTCAAGAAATTAAAGGATGCATTTCATTCGGCAAATTTGCTGCAAAAGACTTCTTTACACTGTTAAAAAGTAAAGATGTCACTCTAAGGACTAAGGCTCACCTGACCTAAGCCAAGGTGTTTTCAATGCCTCATATGCATGTGAAAGTTGAACAATGATAATGGAAGAATAAAGAGGAACTGATGCCTTTGAATTATGATTTTGGCGAAGAGTATTGAATAAACCATGGTCTGCCAGAAGACTGAACAAACCTGTCTTGGAAGAAGTATAGGCGGAATGCTCCTTAGAAGCAAGGATGGTGAGACTTTGTCTCACATACTTTGGATATGTTATCAGGAGGGACCAATCCCTGGAGAAGGACATCATACTTGGTAGAAGGACAGCAAAAAAAGAAGAAGGTGCTCAACGAGATGGACTGACACAGTGGCTGCAACAATGGGCTTAAGCATAACAATGATTGTGAGGATGGTGCCAGACTGGGCAGTGTTTTGTTCTGTTGCACACAGAGTTCTTATGAACTTGAAACCAACTTGAAGGCACCTACTAACAACAATAACAATATTAGAAATGGTCTAAAATATTACATTATTCTATAATAATTGATTTCATTAAAATTTGTTGTTGTTGTTAGGTGCTGTCGAATCGGTTCCGACTCAGAGTGATCCTATGCACAACAGAATGAAACACTGCCCGGTCCTGAGCCATCCTTCCAATCGTTGTTATGCTTGAGCTCATTGTTGCAGCCACTGTGTCAATCCACCTCGCTGAGGGTCTTCCTCTTTTCCGCTGACCCTGTACTCTGCCAAGCATGATGTCCTTCTTCAGGGACTGATCCCTCCTGACAACATGTCCAAAGTATGTAAGATGCAGTCTCACCATCCTTGCTTCTAAGGAGCATCCTGGTTGTACTTCTCCTAAGACAGATTTGTTCGTTCTTTTGGCAGTCCACAGTATATTCAATATTTTTCACCAACACCACAATTCAAAGGCGTAAATTCTTCTTCGGTCTTCCTTTTTCATTGTCCAGCTTTTACATGCATATGATGTGATTGAAAATACCATGGCTTGGGTCAGGTGCACCTTAGTCTTCAGTGTGACATCTTTGCTCTTCAACACTTTGAAGAGGCCCTTTGCAGCAGATTTGCCCAATGCAACGCGTCTTTTGATTTCTTGACTGCTGCTTCAATGGCTGTTGATTGTGGATCCAAGTAAAATGAAATTTATATTTAAAATTTAGTTGCTAATAAATATTTTTAGCTTTTTCCAATTTTCAAAATAATAGTATTCTAATATTATTCAAATAAAATTCATAAAAATTAAAATGGAATTTTACAGAAGAAATTAATTAGTGTGTAGTTTTATGTCAGTGTAGAAATATGTTTCTAACTGGTACACAATCTGAAAGATACTCAATCCATCAAAACTGATAAAAGTCTCCTCCGTAGTCCCATTCAGACACACAGTAAGAGCAAAATACAGAAGCAATGGCAACAAAGCAAAATTCAGTGACACCAAACAAATTGAGATAGAAGATATCCACAGTTTGCAAGAAGGAAGAATACTATATTGGAGGAAAATAAACTCCCTAAGGACATTCTTCAAGAAGACTTTATCAAGAATGTCAACTTTGATCAGCTATTACACAGAAATTAAGATTTTTTTTCCCCAGCTTTTAACAAGCTTCTAGTCTAAGAAAGTGACACAAATGAGAACAGTGTGGGATAAAGGCAGCTCATGGCTTATTGAAGAATATTCATATAATAAGAATGAACAAAAGGAGGCCAGAGAAGAATACAATAGACACCCGTTGCTACAGGCTCTTAAATTTCAAAAAAAAGAGGAAATTTGGGAATAATTATATAAGAATTTTATTCTACTCTTTAAGCTACTATTATCCATAAAATATTCATGGTTGCCTTTACATATATTACTTATCATTTATATTTATTTCTTTTAAAATATTTAAGTAGCCTTTCTAAACATTGTTAAATATATATTAAAGGTTTTATTATAGCCCAGATGATGGCCCCAAACCAATGGAAAGCAACTCCAGTTAAAAGAAATTTTACTGTTAACTAGTCATCCAATATCCCCTAAGTATTTACAGTTTACTGAGATAAATGTAATACATGCTTAAAAATATAGGAGTTGGAGCTATGCTTTTGCCTATAACAACATGCTACTGTCATGTGAGCTGTAAGGCTTGTTTTGAAAATGTAGGCTTTTTCTATATAATCAATATATTAGGTAATAATTTGAGCCTAATGTAAATTCCATGTATGATTTTGCATAGATCACTACTAGAAACACCAGATAAATGCAGAAAACTGCACATAGTTGAATCGAGGTGTATAGGAATACACAAAATCATGCATACACCTCAAACGTCTACCAGCTTCAGTTCACCACTTCCTATTACAGATGACCCTCTTTCTACCACTTCACCATAACTCACAGGCTGCCACCCTTCTGAGGACCAATTCGCAAGTACACTTCAGGTGTTTTTCAAAGTAAAGTTCCATGTTTCCTGAAGTACTTAGGTAGTTTTTACCCATCTAACATTTGTGAAACTGTGCTACCATTTTCATCGAGTTCTTATGTTTTGAGTGTGTGTCATGGATAAAGTTTTTAAGTGTTTCATTCCAACTCTATTTTTCCCATAAGTCCTGTGAATTTATTAAACAGTTTTACATAATGTAGTACTATTTAGCCACCACCTGCTTGTCAGTTTGTTGTACTCCGGTGGTTTGTGTGTTGCTATGATACTGAAAGCTGTGTCACCGGTATTTCAAATACCAGCTGGGTCACCCACCGTGGACAGGTTTCATCAGAGCTTCCAGATTATTGGGAAGAAAGACTTGGTGATGTTCTCTGGACAACTAACCCATGAAAACCCTATAGATGACAACAGAATATTGTCCTATATAAAGATGAATGATGAGTCCCCTAGGCTGGAAGGCACTACGCAACAGCTGTAACAATGGACTCAGATCTATCAATGATTGTGAAGATGGCACAAGACTGGGAAATACTATGTTCTTTTATACATAGGGTCGCCATGAGTCACTGCCAACTCAACAGCAGTTGACAACAATAATACCTTGATTGCATCTTAAGGGGCTCAGAGTTGGCCTTTAACTTGGCAAATATGGCACAATACTTGGTCTGTTCCTCAACCATTTAAGCTCTGGACATGGTTTGGTTAGCATATCAAAAACAAATTGTTTCAGGACCAGATATAAAAAGTTAAACCAGCTTGTCAACACATACCATATTTTTACACAAATAACATTTGTTTGCCAGCTGCTCCCTGCCCTCCACAAGGTATTTTCATAAGGATGCTACCCTAATTTTTTGCAATAACATGTAAAAAAAAAAAATGGCATAGCAACACTGAAGAAAATACCTCGCAGGGGAGGGAGCAGAGACATGCATTATTTGCATAAAAATACGGTATATTTAAATACATATATAGTGAATTATGTAACTAGTATATTTACCAGACTGCTTGTGCTGACACACCTAGTACATCCTCATTCTGTACACTATTCTACTTGGGCATCTAAATTTTAATAGGTTCTTTGCATAAAGGTAGTCTGATGAAACATTTTTAATGAAAGAATAGCCTTTCATTCCCAACTTTGTGATAGCACCTTTACCTCTGTAGGTTTCCATTCCTGCCCATGACTCCTTAAATAGCAGCATTAATATTTGCAGTGTTTTCCTCATGCCTGGCAGAGCCAGGGACCCTTTCAGGTTAGTTAACATTGATCAATGTATTTCTGTTAAACGTTAGCTATAATCTGACCAATCTTTTCCATTATTTGTTTGCTCCTTGGAAGGAGCTTCACTGCAAATACCAAGTACAGGGGACTGAAACAAATTTGACTGGTAATCAAGAACGGGTTCATACCACATATCACCTGAGTCCCTGAAATGATTAATTCATTTGATTTATTTGAATTATTTTAACAATTATGTATTAAGTATCTGCAGTGTGATGGGTTATGTGACAGGAACTATACATATAGTGTTGTTCATGGTCTTCTCCCTATCTCCAAGGAGAAAACCAAAACCAAACCAGTTGCAACTGAGTCAGTTCTGACTTGTGGTGACCTCGTCTATGTCTGAGGAAAATAGTGTTCAGGAGGATTTCCCATGACTGATGTTTCAGAAGCAGACTGCCAGGCCTTTCTCCCAAGCTGTCTTTGAGTGGACTCAACCTTTTAGCCTTATGTTAACCGTTGAGCACTACCCATTCGCACCACCCAGGGACAAGTATCTGTAAAAGGGTAGAGCTGGATAAGTTCTTAGTTTCTTTCCACTTTTCCTGATTTTCAGTAGACACAGTATTTACGCAGGCTCCCTCATATGACTGCTATTTTGCCTTACTGAAAACTTATTGCCAAATTTAATAACCAAAAAACCAAGCCCACTGCTGTCTAATCAATTCTGACTCAAAGTGATCCTACAGGACAGAGTAGAACTGCCCCATAGGGTTTTCAAGGCTGTAGATTTTTATAGAAGCAGACCACCACGTCTTTCTCCCAGAGAACGGCTTTTGGGTTCAAACCACAGACCTTTTGGTTAGCAGCCAAGCACTTTATCCACTATATCACCAGGACTCCTTGCCAATTTTAACAGTGATAATTAATTTCTAGTTTAATTTTTTTGGCAAATTATATGTCTGGGAACATAGATCATGCATTGAACAGTTTTAATTGTTGCAATTATAGAGATAATAGATTCTTAGTAAGATCAGGTATTGCATAAAATATGTTTAAAGGAATTTATATTAAATTAGGGACAAGTATTAATTATAATTACATAAAAATACATATTCATATCATGTAGAAAGATGCATGGGGAAATACTTATTTGTATTCTTAATTAATTTATAATTATTCTTCTTAAAGAAACAGAAAATAGTCATGTTAAATATATCACTGTCCAGTTATATTTTAAAAAGAATCACAGCCCATTTTTTTTATTGTGGTAAATATACATGAAATAAAGCATTTTCCAGTTCCACAATCTTCACACGTAAAATTCAGTGCCATAAATTGTGTTTGTCATGTTAGCACATCCCATTGTTGCTCTGAGCACCCCCATTTTGTGTCAAAGTTTTATATGTGGCAAAGTAACCTGCAAATACATTGCATTACTAGTGATATTTTATAATGTCAAATCTATAAAAGGCTTTTTATAACTAGTTCTGTCACTTTACAACCTTTGACAAGGTAACATATTTTAATGTGTATTATTTGATGAAAAAATTTTTTAAACACCTACTATAAAATAAAATCTACAGGTGGAACCAGAAAAATGTATAGACAATTTCAATATGCCAGCCCATAGATTTCTAAGAAAATGCATCAGAGGGACAATTAACCCAGGTCTGGGACGGTCTCTGAAGATTTCATAAGAAAGCAACTTCTAACCTGTGACTTAGGAAAGTCACCAAGGAAAAATGCAAATGGTGGCAAGCAGATGGAAGTATGAAAACTCAGATGTAAGAGAAGAGGTTCATTGTTAATCAAAAGGTAAGCAGTTCAAATTTACCAGCTGCTCCTTGGAAACCTGACAAGGCATTTCTACTCTGGCCTACAGGGTTGCTATAAGTCAGAATGGACTCGACAGCAACAGGGTTTTTAAAGAGAAAATTGTATATCCCAGTGAATTGTGAAACTTCTATTTCACTCATTTATTGTATTAACTTATATTCTAAATTTCTATCAATTGACAAAATAACTAAATTATCTTATTAAACCAAATCAAACTAAAGATGGAGACTCATGGTCAACATCATTTCCTCAATATCTTCCGATTTTAAAAGTGATGAGAGATTCCATAATCAGGACAATTTTGTCAGTTTCATAATTTTCCTTTGACATAAAAATAATTAGTTTTCAATATACTTTAAACTGTAGGCCCAGATTTTTTATAAGATAACCAAACAAGACAGATACAGTACTAGAATTTTATATATGACATCCCAAAATTTTCTCTGATTGTTTCATATCTAAATAACAATTTTAAGTTACGGGATTGCATGCAGATGGCTCTTCCATATTTGTTTGTTGTGTGGAGACAGTTGGGGCTCCGTATTTACACAGAATGTACTCAATTATTTTACTTTTCTGTTATTCTTCGCTGTAGTTTATAAAACAAGTGGACCTTCTGCCTGTTTATTGTTAGCCCCATCACTGGAAAAAACCTAGGCAGGTTTTTAGCAAATTTGTGACAATATGTTTTGGATAATCTCATTTAAGCACATGCTTTGAAGTGTATAAAAAGTTTATTTTGTGTGCTCCATGTGGCAGTCATCCTGCTCAGCTATCAAAAAACAAAGATTTATAAGGAGACATTTGTGAGACAGATAATCAGATTTTTCATACAGATTTACAGTTAGTGGATGGAGAAAATCAATGTTGCTTGTGTACAATGAGCCCTAAATCAAAAAATACAGGACAAATTTCTCTAGATTGTACATACAGATTTATTTTTATAGCTGCTTCTCATATAGGCAACTCTGCTGCATTATTTTATGAGGTTCATACTAACAAGGATGTTTATATTTACCTGTGGTTAATTACTGACTACAGGCAATCCTAGGAGAGGGACCCTAGTTACTTGGTTTAAATGAGCAGAAAATTAAAATTATTGATTCTGTTGAAGAGAAATTAATTATTATACATCCAATTCTGTTGAGACAAACTGTAAATAATTAAGGGTGAAGAAAAACTCCTAATTTTTTTCTTTAAATGAAATGCACTTGTGACTTAGCTAATCTGCTTTGTAATCAAGTAATGCGGTGGTTTAGTGCTTAGCTGCTAACCAAAAGGTTGGAGGTTTGAATGCACCAGCCTCTCTGTGAGAGAAAGATGTGGCAGTCTGCTTCAGTAAGGATTAGAGCCTTGGAAACCCTATAGAGCAGTTCTACTTTGTCTTGTCCTGGAGGGTCATTGTGAGTTAGAATCGACACTATGACTATGAGTTTTTAAAGACAATTTCTAAGTGTAAATGCTACTTATTAATTTTGTAATTGTGACTCACTGTGATTCAAATTCCTCTTTGAGAAAGAGCATCTGCAATTTGACAAGCATTTATTCCATTTTAAAATGAATTTTTAGGAACACACTGTACGCACAAGTAAAAAGCTGGCTCTAGTTCATTGACATACATATCAAGCAGAACATTGGCATGGGTGAACATAATCACAAATAAGCTTCCCAGCTTGATTTAAGCAGCTGAAATAATGATTTTACTGGCAAGACGTGGTCTGCATGCTGTTTTGAGTGGGTTCCAGGGACTCTCTGTGGCAGGATAGTTTCCATTTTAGAGCTTAGCTATTTCTTTAGTTATAAAATGGAATCTGTACTGTAACAGAATTTATGATGGATTTGTATTCCAAAGACCTTGATCTCAGGGGAAATGGTGCAATTTACTAGTTATTAGACTTTTGGTAAATTATGTAACTTCTTTTTTATTTGGTTTTCACTTGTGTAAAATGGTATATTAATACCTACAAAAAAAATTTTTTTTTTTTTTCTCTTGAAAGGCTGCTGAAAGAATTCAACTAGACGATGTATAAAAAAGAGTGCAGGGAATGCAAAGTGCTCTCCCTTATTATCTCAAACTCTTTCTTTGCTCACTCTGTTCCAGTCACACTGGCCTCCTTACTGTTTCCAAGATATTCCCAGCCAATATACCACAGGGTTTTAGCACTTCCTTTCCCTTCTATCTTGAATGCACTTCATCCAGGCCTCTACTTCAAAGCCATTTTCCCAGTGATGTCTTTTCTGATCCCTGTATCTAAAATCGCACCTTCCCCAAAGCAGACACATAGACACAGTCCTCACCCTCTTTTCAGTTTCTGCTTACTTTTGGCAATTTTTTTTTTTCTTTCAGTATGGGTGGCATCTCAACATAAAGATAAAAAACCTCACAAAAAGACCAGTAAGTAACATCAAGATAAATGGAGAAAATACAGAAGTTGTCAAAGATTTCCTTTTACTAGGATCCACAATCAACACCCATGGAAGTAACAGTCAAGAAATCAAACAACCCATTGCATTGGGCAAATTTGCTGCAAAAGTTCTCTTTAAATTATTGAAAAGCAAAAATGTCATTTTAAGGACTAAGAGGCGACTGACTCAAAACATGGTATTATCAATCACCTTCTATTCATGCGAAAGCTGGACAATGAATAAGGAAGACTGAAAAATTGACTCCTTTGAATTTTGGTGTTAGTGAACAATATGGAATATTTCATGGGCTACCTGAAGGAACCAATCTGTCTTGGAGGACGTCAGCCAGAATGCTCCTTAGAAGCAAGGATGGCGAGACTTCATCTCACATACTTTGGACGTGTTATCAAGAGGCACCAGTCCCTGGAGAAGGACATCATGTTTGGTAAATCAGAGGATAGGTGAAAAAAGAGGAAGACACTCAATGAGATGGATTGACACAGTAGCTGTAACAATGGGCTCAAACAACGATACTTGTGAGGATGGTGCAGGGCCAGGCAGTGTTTCCCTCTGTTGTAATAGGTTCTCTATGAGTCAGAACTGACTAGAGGACACCTAGCAAAAACAACATAAAGTCACTATGAATCACAATTAACTGGATGACTTTTTTTTTTCAAATATGCTCTCTGTTATTTACTCATCTTTTTCACTGTCTCCTCAATTTGAATGCAAACTCTACAAAAGCAGTGGATTTTGTGTATTTGTTCACTGTCAGACTCAAATGCCTAGAGCAGTTCTACCCACATAGCAAAGGCTGAATATTTTATGCATAAATAAAAAATGTGATACAGGTGCTGTTTTTCATTATTCAAAGTGAAAGAAAATTGCATTTTTTAAAGGGAGGAATCACCCCTTTTTTTGTATATGTTTATAAAAATAAAGTAAAGGAAAACTTAGACAATATTAGTGGCCAAGAAAGGATTGTTATTGTTAGATGTTGTTAGGATGTCATGCTGTCCTCACACTATTGGTAACATACTGTGAAAGAGCCTGGAGCTCTGTGCTGGAAAGTTTGGACTCTAGCTGAGACAAAAGGACTTTAATCAATTAAAATACCTACCTTAGTTTCTGGATGTACGAGTGGGTGGCAAGCTTTGTGCCAGGCATTTGGCATGCCCCTAGGAGAGTATTTCAGAAAATTTAATAAGTAGCTGTTTGGCAATATAGTGCAGGAAAGACCTTACCTGGCTTAACATAATCATTCATTCAGGTCATCAAAGGTCTCTTGGATCCTTCAATACAGTGACAATTCTAACATCCCTTTAGAGAACGATCTGCACTTACTCAATGTTGAATTCAAAAGCCTTTTAAAGTCTCTAAAACTTCCATCCCGTTAACACTTTGCCATCAAGTTGATTCCGACTCTTAGCAACCCTATGGGCCAGAGTAGAACTGCCCCATAGGGTTTCTAAGGACTAGCTGGTGAATTTGAACTCCCAGCCTTTCCGTTAGCAGAGGAGCTTTTAACCACTAAGCGATCAGGACTCCATAGAAACTTCCACAGATCATTGTAAACAAAAAAATTTAGTTAGCAACGTAATTTGTAGTACGTTAAAGTAGTTGGCTGTATAAAAACTTGGCTTCTCAGAATGCTCGTAGAGTTTTGGTACATAGAGTTTTGAAGCAGTTTGATGTTATAAAATAAATATAGGAAATACCCAGGGGTAAAGTGTTCCGCAGAGTTAGAACATTAGTTTACAGAGTTTTATTTCTGGTGAAAATGAAGGGCTGATATTTTTATATTGAAATATTAAAAATGTCTTAGATATTAACCATTTCTAGCAGTTACTCAAAACAACAAATATAGATTCCCTCTGCTTTCAAGTCGATTTCAACTCATAGCAACCCCATAGGACGGAGTCGAACTGCCTTATAAGATTTCCAAGGAGCAGCTGGTGGATTCAAACTGCTGACTTTTTGGCTAGCAGCCAATCTCTTAACCACTGTACCGGGGGAGAAATAGTAGTGTGCTCTGCTTTTACGCTTTAATAACGTATTTTGTATTTCATGTGGAAGGACAATACAGTTTAGTACATAAAATTAGTAGTAGGTGAACTTGCTATTTCCCCTAAATAGTTACTAAAAGTGACACATTCAAAAGCAGGAGGGCCCACCTGATGGGAAATAGTCTTGATAGACCACCTATCTATGGTCTCTGTCAGTTAGTGTAATATTTTGCATATAGTCCTTTCTGTGCTTAAACTGAATCTTGCTGGAAAGCTTCTTCTAAAGTTGTGTGGCATTGTTTTGTAGTCAGTACGGCAAAGACTACTTACTCAACTGTCACCATTCTTAAGGCCTCTGCACAAAGTTTCCATCCGCCTAGGTGCTTATTCCATGTTTTGAACTGCTATAGAAACTGTCTAACGTGTATATAATCTCTCACTTTCTATCACTGGGTATGACAGATTTCAATAAAGTAGATGTCCTAAAAAAAAAAAAAAAATTTTTTTTTTTTTAGATGTCCTAGGGGTAGATGGATATATTTATATTCAAATATTCATACATTCCATCCTAACCAGTTGCTTTTGACTTGATTTCAACTCATGGTGACCCCATATGCACCAGAGTACAACTTCACCCTATAGGGTTTTAATGGCTGATATTTCGCAAGCATATTCCCAAAACCTTCTTCTGAGGTGCCGATGGGCGTACTGCTGAACAAGCTTTTGGTTAACAGCTGAGCACCGTAACTTTTTGCACCATTCAGATTCCCTCATACAGGATACTAAAGATCACTGACAAATTTTTGACTCAAGTGGCTTATTTGCTGTTATAAATCTTCAGGAATGAGACATCCAAAACAGTCTATGCAGGTGGAATTATCCTAAATTTCGCCATTGTTTAGGTTTTTTTTTTTTTTTTTTTACTATGAGGAAAATGCCATAGATTTCAGACAATACCCAAAGGAACATGTGGCTTTTCACTCACTCTGTCTAGCCCAACAGATTACGGTTTTCTTTTCTTTCTTTTTTTTTTAATCATTGCTCTTATAATACACATTCTTATACTTTAAAAATTTGCGGTATTTAAAAAAAAAGAGTCCTCTAGGCTCATTTTCAGTATCCAAGTAAGAGAAATTATGTCAAGAGGAATAACTGGCCTACCCACTCTTTTTTAGTCACTTTTTTCAAATTCACAGAGAAACTTTTATATTTCCTTAAGACCTCATGACCTCATTAATTCAGATCTGCTCATTTGGGATGCATGATATTCATGCTAGGCTGAAGGCTACTTCTGCAGTCAACTCCCACCTCCCTCAAAAAAAGGACTTTCTAAGGGGGGAATATCATGAATAAAGAATTTTTATTATGCTCAAAATATTCATCTGTTTTCAATCGTTTTAAGCACTTTAAGAAAATCATTTACACATGAACAGCCGAAGTGCTGGAATACGTAACTCTTATCTATAAGAATGGCGATCAGCAAGCAAAGCTCTTTAATTTGAAATTTTTAGTTGTTATAAAGCAATATAAATGCTTGGCTTTTACGTTTATCTCTAAAATCAGCTACCAACTTTTTAATTTCTGATTAGTATTTCTTAAAACTTCAAAATATATCTCAATATTATGTTTGCATGTAGTAGAATGCTTGTTATTGCAAAGATTACTTACTATTATAATAAAGATTACTACTGATTTATGACTTTATTATCTTTAAATAATGGATATTGGTCTACCAGTAAGAAAACATAATAACCCAGGCTTTCAGATCTGTATATGTTACATTAACACTGAAGAAAAAATTTGTTTGTGAAAATTAAATAACAGAAGATAGAAGCCAAATAGATTCTTTTTTTTTTTAACAAAGATTTAGAAAGTCAGAACACAACATACAGAATGTGTCTTGCATGCTCATTTTTGGTGATTTTTATGCAAGAGATATCATAAAGTAAAAGTCCAATGAGTTTGAAATTGTCAGTTTTATTTTATTTTATTTTTTATGTTATTGCCCCTTAAACGAGCATAGGCATTCTTGATTTTCTCAAAGACATTTTTAAAAGGCTCAAATTAGGTGTATCTGAATCAATGTAAATTTATTGTTCAAAAATGCTTCTTCATGTCCTTAAGTGGTAAGTCCTGTGGGAGAGGCAGATTCCGCCTCTTCAGAGTACATTTAATCCTCATTTCACCTAAGTTCAATATTTACCACAAACCCTTACCTGCATCTTGAAAATATTTAGCAAACCTTTCTGGAAAGCTGTCTGTTTCTGTACCAAAATTCATATCTTGGTCTAGAGTACCTTGTTATGTTCACCTGTACTCCTTCTGTGCAATAAAAAATCTTGCCTGGCTGCTCAATTGCAGACTCTTTTTCTTTTTTGCCGTGTCTGCCCATTTTACTGTGACATATAAAATTGTTTCATTTTGTTTGTTTACTTTACCTTACATTTTAATTAAAAATGTTTTTATTTTTTATTATTTTTATTGTACTTTAGATGAAGGTTTACAGAACTAGTTTCTCAGCAAACAGTACACACATTGTTCTATGACATTGGTTAACAACCCCATGACATGTCAACACTCTCCCTTCTCGACCCTGGGTTCCCTATTACCAGCTTTTCTGTTCTCTTCTGCCTTCTAGTACCTGGCCCAAGGCTGGTGCACCCCTTTAGTCTTGTTTCATTCCATGAGTCTGTTGAATCTTTGCTGAAAGGTGAACCTCAGGAGTGACCTGATCACTGGACTTAAAGGGTGTCCGGGGGCCATACTCTCAGGGTTTCGCCAGTCTCTGTTAGGCCAGCAAGTCTGGCCTTTCTTTTTGAGTTAGAATTTTGTTCTACATTTTTCTCCAGCTCTGTCTGGGACCCTCTATTGTGATCCCTGTCAGAGCAGTCAGTGGTGGCAGCCAGGCACCATCTCATTGTTCTGTACTCAGTCTGGTGGAGGCAGTGGTAGATGTGGTCCATTAGTCCTTTGGACTAATCTTTCTCTTGTATCTTTAGTTTACTTCATTCTTCCTTGCTCCTGAAGGGATGAGACCAGTGGAGTATATTAAATGCCTGCTCACAGGCTTTTAAGACCCCAGATGCTACTCACCAAAGTAGAATGTAGAACATATTCTTCACGAACTATGTTATGTCCGTTGAGCTAGATATTCCCCTAGATCATGGTCCCCACAGCCCTCAGCCCAGCAGTTCGGTCCCTCAGGGAGTTTGGATGTGTCTGTGGAGCTACCGTGACCTTGCCTTTTACAGGTTGTGCTGGCTTCCCCAGTACTCTGTGTACTGTATTACCCTTCACCAAAGTTTCCACCTATCTATTGTCTATTGTTTTTCCACTCCCCCCTCCCCTTTTCATATGTAAACCTTTTCATGAGTATTTACTTGAGTGTTCTCATACAATATTTATCCTTTTGTGATTGACTTATTTCACTCATAGGGCCCTCCAGGTTCATCCACGTTATGAGATGCTTCACAGATTCATCATTGTTCTTTATTGTTGCATAATACTCCATTGTGTGTGTGTACCACAGTTTGTTTATCCAGTCACCTGTTGATGGGCATCTAGGCTGTTTCCATCTTTTTGCTATTCTGGACAATCCTGCAGTGAACATGGGAGTGCATATGTCTGTCAGTATGATGACTCTTATTTCTCCAAGATATATTCCTAGGAGTGGGATTGCTAGATCATATGGTATTTCTATTTCTAGCTTTCTAAGGAAGCACCACATCATTTTCCAAAATGGTTGTATCAATTAGTATTCCCACCAGCAGTGTATATGAGTTCCAATCTCCCCACAGCCTCTCCAACATTTGTTATTTCCTGTTTTATTGATTCGTGCCACAAATGCCGGGGTAAGATGGTATCTCATTGTGGTTTTGATTTGCATTTCTTTAAAGGCTAAAGATAGTGAGCATTTCCTCACGCGTCTGTTGGCCATCTGAATGTCTTCTTTGGTGAAGTGTCTGTTCATTTCTTTTGCCCATTTTTTAAATGGATTATTTGTCTTATTGTTGTAGAGGTGTTGGCTTTTCTTGTATATTTTAGAGATTAGAACTTTGCCTGATTTGTAATAGCCAAAATGTTTTCACCCAGTCTATAGGTTCTCTTTTTACTCTTTTGCTGAAGTCTTTTGATGAGCGTAAGGTTTAATTTTTAGAAGATCCTGGTTATCTAAGCTTATCCTCTGGAGCTTGTGTGTTGTTGGTTGTGGTTTATATCCTGTTAATGGCGTGTATTAGTGCCTCTAGTGTTGATCCTATTTTTAATTCTATGAACCTCATGGTTTTTGGCTTTATATTTTGGTTTTTGATTCACTTTGAGTTAGTTTTTGTATATGGTGTGAGGTATGGGTCCTGTTTCCTTTTTTTTTTGCAGTTGGACATCTAGTTTTGCCAGCACCATTGTTAAAAAGACAGTCTTTTCCCCATTTGATGGACTTTGGGTGACCATAGGTGGGTGGATTTACATCTGGGCTCTCAGTTCTATACCATTGGTCAATGTATCTGTCACTGTACCAGCACCAGGCTGTTTTGACTACTGTAGCTGTATAGTAGGTTCTGGAGTCAGGTAGTGTGAGTCCTCCTACTTTATTCTTCTTCTTCAGGAGGATGACTACATCATTACATAACTGTCAGATTACATCATTACATAACTACCAAATTACATTATTACATAAGTGTCAAATCACTGAGAATCACGGGCCAGCCAAGTTAACACACAGCCTTAATCATCACAGCCAGTGTTACTCTGTCCTTGCACCTCAGTTTTTGTTACTATCAAACTATGTCTTTTATGTGCAAAATAGATAGATTTTTTTTCTATTGTTGTAAATGTGAAAAATGTGGGATAACAAGATAGTCGATAAGTGTAGTATTAAAAACAAAATAAAAAAGAAGGAAAACATAGACACATTAACTTAAGGGAAAAAAAGTTCTCTGTGACTGTTAATGTGCGACTATTGAAAGTCTGTCCCTGGGTGATGCAAACAGTTAACTCCCTGGCTGCTAACCAAAAGGAGGTTCAGAGGCAACTCGGAAGAAAGGTTTGGTGATGTACTTCCACAAAATGAGCCACTGAAAACCCTACAAAGCATAGGTCTACTCTAACACACATGGGGTCAGCATGAGTCATAATCAACTACATAGCCACTTGTTATTAGAAGTCTATACACCATAATGGACCCTCATAACACCGCAATGTGATTGTATAACAACTCAAATCATAATAATAGGGATACATGTAAAATGTCATTATCTAGAAATTCTCAATGTACAGGAATATCAATTGTACATAAAATATAATCTTTTATTTCCTTTAAACTTAAACATATTTAAGTTTCGCAAATGTTTGACTTTTCAAATACTGCCTTCAGTTGAGCCTGAATGCTGCTGTAATGTTTAAACTTCACTCTACTATGTGGATATCGATATCATACAATGGTTCCTGTGAATTTAAGATCTGCTTTCTTTTTTTCTTATTAATTCTCATTTGAAATGTATTTTCAGAAAAGGAAAGTGCAAAAGAAAAACAAAAACCCTATTCTTCATAAATCCGCCAGGCACTCCTTGGAAACTCTATGGGGCAGTTCTACTCTGTCCTATAGGGTCGCTATGAGTCGGAGTTGACTCGACGGCGCTGGGTTTTTTTTTTTATTCTTCATAAAAAGGCTGTTATGCTTTTATTAGGCCGTGCATCAGAAAAGGGTTAATTAGGCCCTCTTAAACAAGAAGCTATGAAGGAAACAAAAGGGTAGTTTTGACTAATATATAAATACATACACACATACTTGTTAACTGCCATTGAGTTGACTCTGACTCATGGCAATTTTTGCATAATAGAATGAAATGTTGCCTTCTCATTTGCAGTTGAAAAATGAGTATGTGATCATCTTTAGAAAATAATTTATAAAATGCATGCTGGCAAAAGAAACAAATAAAGATAGACTTATAAGTTTTTTGTTTTTTTTATAAGTTAGCTTTAGGCAAACAATAAAAAGCCTCACTAGTTTGCTCTGTTATGTCAGCAGCTTCTGTCAGTCAAGATAACAATAAAAAATGCATTATTGTTCAGCAAAATTCATATGAATATTAAACGTGTGTGTGAAAATGTAAATTTTTAGGTTATAGCAGTCTGAAAATTGTGTAACAAACATGAAATGAGGCCAAATAAAGAAAAAATATGGCATAAACCGGTACCATTCAGCTAGATAATAAAGGAAGGTAACAATAATTATTACATGAATTTTTTGATCTATAAATACACAATACCGGATTTTATTTTTTATTCATAATATCATGGGAATGTAAAGATCAAGCAATGATTCTAGTGTGATACTTTTAAATGTTGTTACACTAAGGTACAATTTTCACAATGGTGGTTGCCTTGATTCGCCTAGGCAGAATCAGTAATTATCTATACAACTACTGCCTTTGCCTATTTTCTTTCATTAGAGCACTTACCATGATGCATCAGTTATTGACTTTTCTGTGCTCTTCCCCATTGCCCTGTCCTTGAGAAAAACAACTCCTTGTCTTTTATATTTATAGTGCCACAGCTTAAAATTACAAAAAGAAGGGTTAACAATTACTGAATGCTTACTGAACCTACTAATTTGCCCTTCTATCTAAATATAAATTACAGTGTTTTGTTCTAATTGTTGCTGCTTTCCACAATTTCTGTCTATTTTTCCCACAACAAAGGTGAAAACACATAACTTTTATCTCTTGTGACTCTTCAGTATAAACAATAAAAAAATAACAAAAGCAAAACATAAACAATGAATCAAAACGTCCGTAATTGCTTTCCCTCCAAAGTTCTTCCTGTTAGCATATTAAAATACACATAAATAATTCTTAGCACACTTTTTCTCCATTTTCAGGTAGAATTTGTGTTTTGGTTCTCAGGGTGATTTCTACCCCTCTCTCAAAAGTTTCAGTAGTGGGTAGAGATTTAGGGGAAAAAAAACAAGACTAAGACCTCAGTGCTGAAGATAACTAAATATATTAATATGCTAATTATTGAAAACCTTTAATCCAGAAATCCTTAAAAATCCCCTAGATTCTTTTCTGGGCAATTTTTCAGTACAATGTGAGATTATAAAAGGTTAGATTAGTTTCTTTTGGGGACAGCTAACATAGCTGGAAGACTTCACCGTAGGTAGTAGATATTCCTTGAAAACAGCTTTAAGTGAAATGAGTTGTGATGTTCAAGTAAAGGCTCTGGTTTAATTTAGTTTTCTTTCACTCTTTAAAATATAAAAAGACAATACTTGTGTTGATTGTCTGCTTTTTGTAGTAATTACTAGACAATTTCCTTTGAAGAGTGTCTGTCTCTTAATTACAAGTAACAGCAGGCAGTGAGCAATTGATACACCACACTTCTTACTCTGTGCAACACCTACAAGAAACTATATGAAGAAAAATACTAAAGCATTCTAAAGTAAATGTTCATTTTTGTTGTTATTTTATTTTTTGCTTCCATCTGATTTATTTAACAAGTCTAAATAATACTAAAGCATTCTAAAGTAAATGTTCATTTTTGTTGTTATTTTATTTTTTGCTTCCATCTGATTTATTTAACAAGTCTAGCTTACTGGAAATGCTTTCTGAAACCATACAATGGTTCCTGTGAATTTAAGATCTGCTTTCTTTTTTTCTTATTAATTCTCATTTGAAATATATTTTCAGAAAAGGAAAGTGCAAAAGAAAAACAAAAACCCTATTCTTCATAAAAAGGCTGTTATGCCTTTATTAGGTTATATATCAGAAAAGGGTTAATTACGCCCTCTTAAATAAGAAGCTATGAAGAAAACAAAAGGGTAGTTTTGACTAATATATAAATACATCCGCACATACTTGTTAACTGCCATTGAGTTGACCCTGACTCATGGCAATTTTATGCACAACAGAATGAATTGTTGCCTGCTCCTGAGTCATCCTCACACTCTCTACCATGTTCGAGTCCATTGTTGCATCTGTTGGGCCAATCTGTCTCACTGAGGGTCTCCCACAACTTTCTCGGGTCTCTAGTTCACCACACATGATGTCCTCCTCCAGTTACTGATCCCCCTTGATGATGTGTCCAAAGCAAACAATTCAGTGTTCTCTTTTGATACGTAAGATTTTCACTGGCTCATTTTCAGAAGTAGATCACCAGGCCTTTCTTCCTAGTCTGCCTTAGTCTGGAAGCACAGTGAAACCTGTCCACCATGGATGATCCTGCTGATATGTGAAGTAGATGGCAGAGCTTTCAACATCACAGCAACGCTCAAGCCACGACAGTACGACAAACTGACAGAGGGGTGTTAGATTCATACAGACATACCTACATGTTGTTGTTGTTAGTTGCTATCAATTTGATCCCAGCTAATGGCAACAGTATGTGTGCAGAGTAGAGCTGCTCAATAGGGTTTTTCACCGTTTGGTGGTGCAATTATTTTCTCCTTTGAATTCTTTGTTGATACCATGTATTTTCACTAATGGAAGCCATGCTAATTAAAGGCCAATTCAGAATTTTTATTATGAGTTATGCATATTGATGCCCATTGTCTGGAATGACATATGTCCCAGAGGAAGACAAAAACAAACTCATTGCCATCAGGTAGACTCTGACTCATAGCTACCCTCTAGGAGAGAGCAGAACTGCTCCACAGGGTTTCCAAAGAGTGGCTAATGGGTTTGAACTGCCAATCCTTTGGTTATCAGCTGAACTCTTAACCGCTGCACCACCAGGGCACCAGAGGATGCCAGGATGTAGTAAATACCTCCAATATGAGTCAATGAATATATGGTAAAAATAACTTACAGGAGTTACAGTCTCTTGAAAAGTACCACTGCAGTGCACTATTCCTTACTGGAAAGGCATTATATGTTGTTCAGAAGCTAGAAAAGAAGGGAGCCAGTAACACCTGAAAACACCTATTCAGAAGCTAGAAAGAAGGGAGCCAGCATAAAGGAGAAAATAGTCATTATGACTGAATGAAGAGTGGCAAAAACTTATTCTCATGATAAGCAAATTCTCATGAAAACACAGTAACTGGGAAACATACTGAAGAGGTGTATCTCACAGGAATAAAGCGAAACTTGAAAAAAGTTTAGAAAATTCACACTTCGGGAAGGCATCACCTAAAACAATGCTTAGTTTTCCCAAAAGTGAGGCTCCCACTCAGAATTTTTGAGTCCTACCCATTTCAAAAGGCTCTCACCTTGAGGATAAACACATTAAAATTGGGTTACCTCTTTCCCAAAGAATTCCAGAGGCATAAATTTTGGTTGGGATACCCTGTGTCCCAGGAGTCACCAATGGGTTAAGCTTTAACCTTTCAGAAGCAGATTGTCAGGCCTGTCTTCTGAGGTGTCCCTGGGTGGATTCGAATCACCAATTTTTTGGCTAGTAGTCAAGTGCTTAACGTTTGCATCACCCAGGGAATCAGCAAAAGACAGAGGGAACAACCAAATAATGAACTGGAGAATATTTTCACAATATATTCAAATAACAGACAGAACATTTTTATTTTATTAAAACACATATTAGAATTTTACAATAAAACAACCACTAAGAAATAGAAAAAACATGTGAAGAGAAATAAGCAGTTTAACTTCAGTCATCACTAGAAAAATTTAAATATAAAATACTCATTTTTACCCATATGATTAGAAAATACATAAAAAGTTAATAAAATATATTGGATATGATCACACTCAAGCAGTCTTAAGGGGTGATTATGTTGTCATCATCTTTAGAAAAGTAATTTGTTGATATCTATTGCAATTTTAAAAGCACATACTCCTTGAATCGGAGACTTGGCAGCACAGTCGTTAAAGTGCTTGGCTGCTAACCAAAAGGTCGGCAGTTTGAATCCACCAGCCACCCCTTGGAAACTCTATGGGGCAGTTCTACTCTTTCTACAGGGTCTCTGTGAGTGGGAATCAACTCAACGGCAAGGGGTTACTCCTTTAATCAACATTCCCCATTCTGTTTTAGAGAAATTAATTTCCTCTAAGAAAATTTCTTCAAATTATAAATTATGTATGAATTATATAGGAAAGCAAAATTTCAAAACACAAAACAAACAAAAAAATTAACCAGCAAAAACCCCAAACCAAACCCGATGCCACTGAGCCGATTCTGACTCATAGCAACACTTTGGACAGAATAAAAGTGTTCCATAGGGTTTCTTTGGCACTACATCGCCATCTTTGTAGGGCTAAGGAAGGTTAAACAGTGCTCGCACTTTGTTCTTCTGCACATGCAGGAGCCTGTAAAGGGGGAAGGGATTAGAAACACACTAAGAAAAAAAAGGAGCTAGTAATTCAAGGGTTGTTTCAGCCTTATCTCATGTTGACAGGATGTGGTTCCTGTTTACCCAACTTGTAGATGGTAATCTTTTAACAGGTCTTTTGTTCTGCGAGCACTGTTAACCCTATCTGTCTCAAAATGATCGTTGGAAAATAGAACTTGTAAATGATGAACCTGGAAATCTGGCTGAGAAGATTTCTAAGCAAGATCTTTAAGGGGCCCAGTGGCTTCTCCTTGCCACTTTTAATAATATCTGAGAGGGAAGAGATGGATCTAAAAACGAACTGTACAAAATGAAAACAGAGCTTCAAAATTTGGGAAATTCTATTGTACAAACTAAGGACACTTGTGCTAGAATGTTCACCAAGGGTGTGGTTACACAATATTTCGTCAAACAGATACAAGTTTGTGACAGATGAATCTAACCAACTACCACAGCAGAAAACCTGTCAGCTTAGAATGAAGAGGACAGAGAAAGAAGAAAAGGAAAGAAGGCTACCTGTCTCTTAGAATTCTACAGGAGAAAACAGGCCAAAGGAGCTATACATGTTGTCCGCCAAGAAAAGAAAAGGACCATTCCTGAAGCAGCTCAGAAATCAGCGGAACTATTGGAAGGGTGCAGCCACAGCCTCCTAGGTTTCAAAGAGTCCGATCTTAGCCAACTCAGTTCCAAAGTGTGGGGTTGTCTGCTGCCATTAACGTGTGTCAGGGGGATGGGCTACCACCCAAAGTAGAGGGGGTGGGGATGTCATGCCCAAGGGGTAAAAGAATAGGATCTGCCAGGGCCGAGGGGGTGGAGTCGCCACTCAAATGGACTAAGAGAATGGGACCGCCCAAAGCCAAGGGAGCAGAGTTGCCATCCCAACGGGCCTGGAAGGCAGAGCTGAAGCAAGGGACAAGGCACCTCCACCCAGAATCCACAGGGCATGACCAACACCCAGAGTCTGGAGGTCAGGGCTATTGCCTAGAAGGTCTCAGTGCACAGAGGATTATTTTCAAAACTTGACAGCTAATGGAATTTGTTCTGCTGGATTTTGGGCTTGCTTCGTGCTCTTTATCTCTTCTTTTCCTTTAATTTCTCCCATTTGTAATGGAAATATCTACCTTGTGCCTGCTCTACCATTGTATTTTGGAAACAGATAACTTGTGTTCTAGATTTCACAGGTTCATATATCAGGAGAAATTTTGCCCCAGGATGCAAAAGTCTCAGCCGCGTTTGATTTACATGATTCAGAAAATGAGATTTGGGATTTAGAGTGAATTGAAGACATTTGAGATAATGTGATGGAATGAATGTGTTTTGCATCTGGATAAGATGTGAATTTAGCGGGGAGGGGGGAAAAGGGGTTGAATGTTATGGATGGAATTTCATCCCCCCAAAATACGTATTGTAAATACTAATACTAATCTCTATGCCTGCGGTTATAATCCCATTTGGGAATTGGTTGTTTTTGTGATATTAATAGGCAGGATTAGTGTAAGGTGTGTCTGAGTCAATCTCTTTTGAGATGTAAAAGGGGTTAAACAAGTAAGTGAGAGTAGGAGAGACAGGGGAACAGGGATGGTAAACAACATGAAGATTGCCCAGGAGTAGAAGCTCAGAAGAGACAAGAACCTTCCTCCAGATGACAGAGAAAGAAAGCCTTCCCCTAAAGCTGGTGCCCCTATTTCAGACTTCTAGCCTCCTAAACTGTGAGAAAATAAATATCTGTTTGCTAAAGCCATTCCCTTGTGCTATTCCTGTTATACTAGCTCTAGAGAACTAAGACAGACATTCAATGCCTTCTAATAAATCACCTTTCTATTTATATCTCCACAGTTGTTTCCTTTTCTTTGTAACTAGAAACTCAAACTCTTAGATGCTCTTCAAGAAACGCTTATCTTACAACCACAAAAATCAGTTGCCATCTGTGCGAGTTCGAGTCATGCTGACCCCATCATATGTGTCAAAGGAGAACTGTGGCCTATAGGGATTTCAACATCTGATTTTTCGAAAGTGGATCACTAGGCCTTTCTTCCCAAGGACCTCTGTGAGTTTAAGGTTTGTACCAGCACTGTCTCCCCACTGCACCCGTGGTATACCATAATGTAAATACTTGGAATAGTGATAATTAATCAACTTAAGGGCAAGGGTGTTTCATACAGTTTGTTTCTGTTCAGAGTAAAGTAATAATAAACAGAATAATCTTCATTCTCAAACAACAAATTTCATGTATCATTGGGAAATGCAATTAGAATTTCAACTTTTAAATTCAACAGAGATTGAGACAACCCATTAAATCCCAAAGGGCAAGTTACTCATTAAATATGTAAGTAGAAATACAGAACAAATGCCATAGAATTAGTATCAGTCCTGAAACACAAAGTATGAACTTTCCTCTGTCTTTTCCACATAAAAACATTTTGAAGAGGAAAATACTACAGTAGCAATTAACTATAAACAATGAGTCTATGTAATGAGACTTCTGAAATAATCATTCAACACATTTAATCTTGTTAGTTAGTGACTCTGAAAGGGAGGTTTACATGCAGGCAGTTTACTGGCAAGTGAAAGAACTAGGAATATGCACAGAAAGGACCGGAACAGCAATGCCTTCACAACGGAGGCCTCAGTCTATAATAGTGGCAGCTCTGGGGCCGGAATATTCCTTCAGAATTGTCCTGACTTGATGCAAGACAGCCAGGCATCAAGCAGGCATTGGATGTGGACTGCCCAGGGAGTTAGTGTATTCTTGGGTAAGGAGCCTCTTTAAAAGCTAAGTGTAATTCCTGGAGATTATCTCAGCTAAGAGTTCTCTACTGCCAATACTGCCAGCAGTTGGGGAAAGGAGTGTCTCAGTCTTGAAGAGAGGAAGGAACTAGATAGTACACTATGACATGCATTATACTCCACACCTTAGACTGCTTTTCTTTTCTAATATGAATAATTCAAGGAACAGCCCTTCACAAACTTTGCTCTCTTTCCCTGGGGAAACTTGCATGAGAAAGATTAGCAGAAACAAACTAGAAGCTTCTACTGATGCACATTGTTTCCTCTACTAAGCACTCTAGATTTTCATCTAATGAGGAGCAGGTTACATAGTGAAGAGATGCAAACACTTATTCCGGAATGATTTGGGCTACCCGATCGTTATGACCTTCTTGGTTTATGGATACTTTATATATCCATTTATTATCAAATTCGGGCAAAGAAATACAAAGAGACACCTCTGTAGACAACTTAAATGCCAAACATATTCTTCCCTGTTCCCATTTTTAACATCATCTTACCTCCTCTAGGTCAGCTTGGTCAATTGCCCTACTAGTATCATGATACCTTTGCTTGTCTGTTGATGATCTCTTAGCAGGAGGAGCCCAAGTGCTTGGTAGCAGTACCTCGAAGTTTAATCAGAGTCTTTCTGTATCTCGTGGAAATATTTTCTTTCTGGAAATCAGGACTTCAAAATACGTATTGCCCAGAGTTATTGGATAATAGTTGACACAAAGTCAAATGAGATACAAGATTATAGGCTGCTCCTCTTGGTATCTGGATTGATGCTTTCACCCTTTGAAGGTATAGCACCTGAGAGAATACAGCCCCCAGGTTAGGAACACCCAACTTACATACAACCTACAGTTATATTAAAAATCCAAGGTACATATGATGGTTTGTAATAACAATCAGGCATTATTTTTGTGACATGAAGCAAAACATTGTTATAATTATTACTGTATTATTATGTTGGATTTTGTTTTACTTGGATACTAATTAACATCCATGGAAGCAGCAGTCAAGAAATCAAACAACACATTGCATTGGACAAATCTGCAGCAAAAGTCCTCTTTAAAGTGTTAGAAAGCAAAGATGTCACCTTAAAGACTAAGGTGCTCCTGATCCAAGCCATGGTGTTCTCATTTGCCTCATATGCATGCAAATGCTGGGCAATGAATAAAGAAGACCAAAGAATTGAAGTCTTTGAATTATGGTGTTGGCGAAGAATATTGAATACACCATGGACTGCCAGAAGAACAAACAAATCTGCCTCGGAAGAAGTACAACCAGAATGCTCCTTAGAAGCAAGGATGGTGAGACTGTGTCTTATACACTTTGGACATGTTGTCAGGAGGGATCAGACCCTGGATGAGGACATCATGCTTGATAAAGCAGAGGGTCAGCGAAAAAGAGGAAGACCCTCAACAAGATGGATCAACACAAGGTGGCTGCAACAATGGGCTCAAGCTTAACAACAATTGTGGGACTGGTGCAGGACCAGGTAGTGTTTCGTTCTGTTGTACACTGGGTAGCCATGAGTCGGAACCAACTGGATGGCACCTGGCAACAAGAACATTATTATGTTAAAGATGTTTAAATGTGTCTGGAAATCTTCCTTTAATGTTTTTATGCATAGAAAGGTACACTATATACTAAGACAAAAATTTGACTGATGTTACATATGAACCGAATCTGTTTTGACTTATGTAGAAATTTGACTTAAAGACAGATTTAGGAATGGAACTGCACTCACAGGTTGTCCCAATTTCTAAATAACAAGGAAGTCTTTAGAAATACGGCACATGTGATTGCTCCAGGAATGTCGTATCATTCTAATCAGAGTCTGAACACACATTAGCACATGCAAAGTAGTTTTTATTACTTACAAAAAGAAACAGACAACATATAACAGAAGGAGCATTCCCCTGGGTCAAAAGCTATACAGGCAGAGATGGAAAACCTCTATGTGTGCCCTGCTATGCACTGTAGGTAAGGGACTGAAAAAAGGACAGTTACATGACAGGCCAGTACTCCTTGGCTTCTGAAAGCTGTCCTGGAGGTTATAGAGAACTCTTCCACATAAGCTCTCTACCTGGCATCGTGGGTGAAGGACTCAATGGGAATCTACCTTGTGCCAGTTTCTCCCTGTAGTAGGCTCAGGTTGATGGGCTGTAAGCTTATACTCTGTGTACCCCACATGCAGCATAGCAGAGGAGACCATGAGGTCCCTTCATCAGCCATTTTCATACCCCAAAGCCTGTATGGCCCACTGCATGGGCAAGCATCAGGCCTCAGAGGGTGTGTGGCTATAGAGGCCTCATTATGCCCCTCCCTCTCTGAGGCTTGTTGCCAAGGTGATGAGTTGGGCACTCCCAACTCACTTGTTTAAGTGTGACCTGGCTGTTTAGAAGGACAAAGAGCAGTTGCCCAGGCTATTTTTATAAACCAGCCATAAAAGATCAAACTTAATTCTTTGTCCATAGTGCTATAAAATCATGTTCAATTTATCGTGTATGATGCATCCTGAAGGATGATACCTCATCCGTGCAGAACATTGTCTCCAGGCTGGTGCTACAGGTGTGCCCTCAAAGCCAGTTCAATCACTCTTCATACTGGCAGTTACCACCTGATACTGTCTGATCATATCAGCGTATGCCTACAGATATAACTCTTTTTCTATAAAGTGGATCCTTGACCCATTCCAATGCTATATGGCATACTGTGTTAGTGAATCAAACATTTTATAAGTCCTTGCATAAAGGTTTTGCCTCAGGCGCACAGAAAAGGCAAACTATTATCCAGCATATGTACCATCCCCGGTCAAGATGAATCACCACCCCTTGAAGAATGGAAGAAGTTTATATTTTCTCGTGCTTCTGCCCCAGACTGAATTGTCTTCAATCTTTATATCTTTCTGACCAAATAGACAAGCTATATATATGAGCCCATATATATATGTCACAGTCACTTGTCTTTCAACATAAAGTGTATAGCTAGGTGTACAGTCCTATAGCCCTGCCCATTGAGAGGATTTCCCTTCTCTTCTGCCTTGCATAGTCGTTCCTGAGTGAAGGCTGTACTGCAGTGCAGTCCGTTTTTAGAAGGCACCCACATACAGACAGTGAAATAAAAATGCCTGTTTTTCTCTCCATAAGCATGTCCAAAGGGACTCCTTCGTGTGGCTATAAGTGTGAGCTAAGTTAGTGGCAGTGCAATAGTGGTAAATGACATTAGAGTCACGTCCACATGCTCAAGCATCTTGCTTGTGCTGCCTGGGCCCACTGTTGTCCAATTCCTGATGTGATATGTCCAAATTATAATGGATTGTGTGAACCAGTCCTACCTGGTTTTGTGGATCTGACAGAGCCCAGACACTCAGGGTAATTTTTAGTGGCATGATCACTGTTAGGGCACGTTAGGGGCTCAGTAGCTTGTCAGTAGTTTGTACGTAACTGTCATAAATTGAATTGTGTCCCCCAAAGATACGTGTATCAATTTGGCTAGGCCACGATTCCCAGTATTGTGTGATTGTCCACCGTTTTGTCAGCTGATGTGATTTTCCTATGTGTTGTAAATCCTGTCTCTCTGATGTTGAAGAGATAGGGTTAATGGTAGTTATGTTAAACAGGCAGAACTAAATCTACAAGATAGGATTGTGTCTTGAGCCAATCTCTTTTGAAATATAAATGAGAGGAGTGAGCAGAGAGACATGGGGACTTCATAGCACAAAGAAATCAGCACCGGGAACTGAGTGCATCCTTTGGACCTAGGGTTCCTTTGTGGAGAAGCTCCTAGACCAAGGGAAGATTGATGACAACGACATTCCTCCAGACCCGAAAGAGAGAGAAAGCCTTCCCTTGGAGCTAACACACTGAATTTGGACTTCTAGACTATTAGACTGTGAGAGAATAAACTTCTGTTTGTTGAAACCATCCACTGATGGTATTTTTGTTATAGCAGCCCTAGATGACTAAGACAACAACTCTCTATTTTGCAGATGGCATAGCCTTGTTTAAGAACAATAGAGGGGGCTGGGTCAGGAAGATGGTTGAGTAATACACTCCACACTTGTCCCTCAATGAAACATCAAAAACAAGCAAAAACTCTCAGAATCCATTTTGTGAGAAATGTAGAAAACAGTTTATAGCGGTGACTATTGATTCAAGAAAAAAACAACTTCAAAAGGGTAGGAAAGCTTTGTGGCTTTTTTACTTGTTCACCTTCTACCCTCTCTCCATCTCAATGGCCAGTGTGAAGATAGAGCAATGCAGGACTCTGAATCCTGGTTCCAGAGGGATCAGAGCAAACTTTATTCACAAATTATTGAGTTTCTCTGTTCTAACCTACTGCATAGCTAAATGGTAGGCATTGCTCAAAACTGTAAGACAAAAAATCAACATATAGGTCTCTTGAGCAAGAGTGAGATTGAGATACACAACAGACTGCCTAAAGTTTGGGAGGCAAAGCCTGGGAGGCAATTTCCTAGAGAAATTAGGGGATTCAAAAGCGTTGTATACAGGGGAAATTAGAATGCCAGGTACATGCCCAGGGCAAGGTACGTGATCAGAAACTGCCTGGAAAAACACTAGGCTTTCACCTTGGGCTGTTTTCTATGTTAGTTCAAACCTGATTTAGTATGGAAGGAGTGTCCCATCACAGAGCTAGTCTGCAAAGACTGGGAAAGATTTTCTTTGTTTCCTTTGATTATGTTTGTTTTGACATTCAAGGACATCTTTTTCAAAGCACTAGCTGAATACACAGTAAAGAACAGAGACATTAGAGACCACACACATCAAGGAATATAGTCTTTGAAAAAATAGCTTGGAAGAGTAACTAAACCAACGCACTATTACCATCTTCAACAATCAAAACAAACACAGGAAACTTGGGAAAGGGAGAGAATCTGATTTCCAGAGCTACCATGTCATAATATTTAAACATTTAGTTTTCAAGAAATCACGAAGGTTTCAAAAACAAAAAAGGAAGGTCCATTTGAAGGAGAAAAACACAGCCACAGAAACCATACACTAGGAAGCCCAGGTATTGCACTTACCAGACAAAAAATTTAAAACAACTATCTCAATTATTCTCAAAGACCTAAAAGAAAACATGGACAACAAAGTAAAGAAAAACAGGAAAAATGATGTATGAACAAAATGAGACTATCAGTAAAGAGAAATTATAAAAAGGAATCAGACAAATACTGGAGCTGACATGAATTAATCAAAATGATATTTTACTAGAGGGGTTCAACAGCATATTTTAGCAAGCAGAAGAATGAATTGGAAAACTTTTAAAAAGGACAATTGAAAATATTGAGTCTGAGGAACAGAAAAAATAAAATGAAACGAACAGAGCAATGGAATTTGTGGGATGCCATTATGCAGATGAGCCATATGTATTATTGGAGCCCCAAAAAGAGAAGAGAAAGAGAAAGGGGAAGAGAAAATACGTACCGATATGAGTAAGCAAAATTCTAGGTTATCAGCTCCTATAATCAGCCCAGACCTACAGAAGACAGAAGCCTAATTAGCATCTCAACAATTCTCTCATGGGCACATTCCTATTGCTTTGGGAATAAACATATCCTCTGGGCCTTTTTTTTCTGGGCCTTCCTTTATAACAGAATTAGCTGGTAGGTTTGTTGTTGTTGTTGTTTGTTTGTGTTTGTTTTTTAGTCTTATTTTGTAAATCTACTAGAATATGTCCACCTATCTGAGCCTTTTGATCTCCTCTTTAACCGCCTGCCATATCATTTCTGGTCACTGTACCTAACTTAATGCGGGCGATGGATTCACCAGCTTCCGAGGGCCTTTCAACAGTATGTTAGCACTGCCTCCAGCTGTACTTGCCAGTGTGAAACCCTGTATTTTGGGAGACTGATTCCCATATTGATATGTTGGATAGGCCATGAAGCTCCTTCAGGGTGTAGCATCCTTTCACCCTGCTTGGGTTATGTTACATACATACATATTTTTTTTTTTTTTTTGGAAAGAGTTTTCAGTTTAATGAATATAATTTGTACAGGGTGAAAAATACTGTAACAGTAGATTACATGTCAGGTTTAATAACAATACATTCATTGGGAAAATTCATTGACATCAACTCCATCTGTCAAACTATGTTTGAATTGCAACTATACGTTTGTTATGGATACAAGGGGTTGTCAAAACTCAATTAGGATCATGAAGTGGCTATATGGAATTCATAATAAGGAAAAGTGTGGACTTTCTTATTATTTCTAAATTCTGTGCAGCATATTCCTTAAAAAAAAGTTGCCATTGAGTCAATTCTGACTCATGGTGACCCGTGTGTCAGAGTAAACTGTGCCCCGTATGGTTTTCTTTTTTATATATACAATTTATTTTATTTTATTTATTTGTTTTTGTCGTTGTTGAGAATATACACATCAATACTTACTCCAATTCAACAATTTCTACATATATGATTCAGCGACATTGATAACATTCTTTGAGTTATGCAACCATTCTCACCCTCTTTTTGTGAGTTGTTCCTCACCATTAACATAAATTCCCAGGTCCCTAAGGTTTCTATCTAAGCTTTCAACTTGCTGTTGTCAATTCAATCCCATGTAGATAGTTCTAAAAACTGTATTATGCTCAAAGCACGCATATATTACTAGTTAAGTTAAACAATTGTTTGGTTCTAAAAGACTTCATATACATGAGAAAATGCTCTCGATCTTTGGCCATTAGAGAAATGCAAATTA
Source organism: Elephas maximus indicus (assembly GCF_024166365.1). Lineage (NCBI taxonomy): Eukaryota > Metazoa > Chordata > Mammalia > Proboscidea > Elephantidae > Elephas > Elephas maximus. Next base: position 83,585,132 of record NC_064832.1, read on the forward strand.
AAACTACGATGAGATTCCATCTCACTCCAACAAGGCTGGCATTAATCCAAAAAACACAAAATAATAAATGTTGGAGAGGCTGCGGAGAGATTGGAACTCTTATACACTGCTGGTGGGAATGTAAAATGGTTCAACCACTTTGGAAATCTATCTGGCGTTATCTTAAACAGTTAGAAATAGAACTACCATACAACCCAGAAATCCCACTCCTCGGAGTATACCCTAGAGAAATAAGAGCCTTCACACAAATGGATATATGCACACCCATGTTTATTGCAGCTCTGTTTACAGCAAAAAGCTGGAAGCAACCAAGGTGTCCATCAACGGATGAATGGGTAAATAAATTGTGGTATATTCACACAATGGAATACTACGCATCAATAAAGAACAGTTACGAATCTGTGAAACATTTCATAACATGGAGGAACCTGGAAGGCATTATGCTGAGCGAAATCAGTCAGAGGCAAAAGGACAAATATTGTATAAAACCACTATTATAAGATCTTGAGAAATAGTATACTTTTGTTGTTACAAGGGGGAGAGGGAGGGAGGGTGGGAGAGTGTTTTTTACTGATTAATTAGTAGATAAGAACTGCTTTAGGTGAAGGCAAGGACAATACTCAATACATGGAAGGTCAGCTCAAATGGACTGGACTAGACCAAAGGCAAAGAAGTTTCTGGGATAAATTGAATACTTCAAAGGTCAGCGGAGCAAGGGTGGGGGTTTGGGGACTATGGCTTAAGGGGACTTCTAAGTCAATTGGCAAAATAATTCTATTATGAAAACATTCTGCATCCCACTTTGAAATGTGGCATCTGGGGTCTTAAATGCTAAGAAGCGGCCATCTAAGATGCATCAATTGGTCTCAACCCACCTGGAGCAAAGGAGAATGAAGAACACCAAGGTCACATGATAACTAAGAGCCCTAGAGACAGAAAGGGCCACATGAACTAGAGACTTACATCATCCTGAGACCGGAAGAACTAGATGGTGCCTGGCTACAACCGATGCCTGCCCTGGCAGGGAGCACATCAGAGAACCCCTGAGGGAGCAGGAGATCAGTGGGATGCAGACCCCAAATTCTCACAAAAAGACCATACTTAATGGTCTGACTGAGACTAGAGGAATACTGGCGGTCATGGTCCCCAAAGCTTCTGTTGGCCCAGGACAGGAACCATTCCCGAAGACAACTCAGCAGTCATGAAAGGGACTGGACAGTGGGTAGGAGAGAGATGCTGATGAAGAGTGAGCTAATGATATCAGGTGGACACTTGAGACTGTGTTGGCATCTCCTGTCTGGAGGGGGGATGGGAGGATAGAGAGAGTTGGAAGCTGGCAAAATTCTCACTAAAGGAGAGACTGGAAGGGCTGACTCATTAGGGGGAGAGCAAGTGGGAGTACAGAGTAAGGTGTATATAAACTTATATGTGACAGTCTGACTTGATTTGTAAATGTTCACTTGAAGCTCAATAAAAGTTAATAAAAAAAAGACTTCATGGGTCATTTTTGGTTTAATTTAGCTCTAGTTATGGATCTAGTTGCCAAGATAAGGGATAGGGGAAGATACTAGGGGCTATGGGAGAATTTTGCCTTGCAAAGCATAACACTTGGCATCATCTTTGAGTCTCCAACAGAAAACAGTGGGATACTTGTTGATCCGGAGGGTTATGGGTTAAGTGGTTTCAAGGCTTGCAAGTGTATCTATCCAAATATCACCTTCCAAGTTTCAGGATCCCACTTCTTCCCAATTAAGGCATTATGTTTGGCTAGGAAACTAGTACTGAAAATTTAACCTTTTCTAGAGCCCTACTACTCTTAAAATTAAGCCCTAGCGCACATCCATCCTCAGCTTTTTCTTCTTTCTGCTGTAAGAAATGCCTCTTTTTATGTACTGCAAAAGTGGCCCTCTGACATTTACAAGTGGCTATCAAGTGATGATTAATTGCCCTCTGTGTTTTATTATCTTTCTCCTGTGCATTGATATTCACTGTCCTTGCAGTTACTACTTCAGCTGAACTTCCCTAAAGCCTTTGATACCGCACCTATCAGTGCATTCTTTTTCACTGTTACTCCATGTAAATTCTCCACTAGGAAAAAAAAGTAACAATTACATCACACAGCATACCAAGGTCAGTGTTTTACCTTCCACGGGTAATGGGATAAGTAATGTGAGCAATCCAATGGATGACTCAGCTCCAAAGCCTCTTTTTAGTGTCTGCTTCCTAGGACTGTGTCAGGCACCAACTTTCTCAGGTAGGATTTTCTGGGAAAAAGACTCTATGACTGATATTTGCCTGTAGGGAGTTTACGAGGGAGTGCTTTGGGGATTAACTATTGTGAACAGGGCTGGACAAAGATATTTTTGTGCCCCAGGCATGGGGTGTCAGTGGTACCACTTAATACAAATAACTTAAAAAAAAAAAAAAAAAACCCATTGCCGAAGAGTCGATATCAATTTATAAGGACCCTATAAGACAGAGGAGAACTGCCTCAAAGTGTTTCCAAGGAGGGGCTGGTGGATTCCAACTGGTTAGCAGCCATAGCTCTTAACCACTACACCACCAGGGCTCCGTTTAATATAATAGCACCAGAAAAAAAAAAAAAAAAAAAGCTTACTATTTATTTACTTTATTTCAAATAACATATTGAAAAATTGCATAAAATAATGTAAGAAAAACACATGCAGACCCTTGTCAAGTAAAACTGATAGCTTCTACTGCCTGACCGGTACCGCAGTCTTGTGAAGCACCCTCTTCTATTCAAGTTGCTTTCAGGGCCCCTCACAGGGCTCCCACTTGTAATGCACACCTTGTAAATTGTCCGTAGTCCTAGCGCAGTGCTGAACTTTTTGTGCGAGATTAAAACAGTAATTAGTTTCTTAAATAGAAGACTATTTTCTACAGTAAGGTTTTGCTGGCCCTACTTATTCCACTGTGTCTTGGCACAGTTTGGGAAAATCTATACAAACTTATTTTAACTGCTTGATATTTAGTTTGTTTTTATATTTTAGTCAAATTAATTTTTTGACACATCAAATTTTGTACCCTATTAAGCCTAGTGCCTTGGACAGCCTTCTATACAGCCCCTTGCTAGGGTACTGATTGTGAAAGAAGTAGGATGGAGTAGAGTCAGGCACCAAGCTGAATGCAGTCATAATAGAGGGGTCAGCCGATTCCATGAACCGCTTGGAGCTGGCACGGCCTCTTAGGGTTGTCCCACATTAAGGCAAGGATATCAGGTCTTTATACATTTAATAATGATTAAACCAAACATTTTTCCAGGTAAGCTAGTTGGGAGAACATGATAGTTAAATATTGCCAGACCTGTTGTGACATTTTTCTGAGTACAGATAAAAATCATTATACAGGTTTGTCATTTCTTTCCATTTCTTCACTAAGAGCCCTTCCCCTAATATAAAATAAGTGAAAATTAAATGAAAAGTTCAAACTTTCATCCTTGGTTGATTAGAATTTTCATATATTGGCGTATATATATGTATTTTTTTTCCTACTCTTACTACTTCTTTGAAAGCTTAAAATATTCAGACCTAGGAAGACCTTTTTAGGAAGCCTATTCTCAGGTTTGATATATTAGGATAAGCAAAAAGCTAGATGCTGTCACAGGAGCTGAATCAGGACAAAGGGGAAGCAGATTCACATATTTCTTTCAGTCTTAACCCTTAAATCTTTGTGTAATCAGCTCAGGTGATTAAGAACATTTCAGAAGGACTTTAGATATATTCTGGCCCCAGGTCCTCTTTTTCTCTAGAGAGGAGTATTTTGTTTATTAATCAATACGTATTATACTTAACTTTGTATATATGTGCTCTAAACATGATTTGCATGAGTTCTGATATATAGTTTTCATATTGACAACTGGATGGATGGAATTGCAAAGATTAATTACATTTTTATTCAAATATTTAGTAAGATTTAATTCATTTTTCATGAAATAGGGCCCATACCCCACAGTATTCACAAAAACTAATGGATCAAAGACCTGAATATAAAACCAAAAACTATAACGATCATAGAAGAAAAAATAGGGTCAATGCTAGCGGCCCTAATACAGGGCCTAAATAGGAGACAAACCATAACGAACAATACACAAACACCAGAAGATAAGCTAGGTAACTGAGACTTTCTAAAAATTAAACACTTTTGTTCAGCAAAAGACTTCAGCAAAAGAGTAAAAAGAGAACTACAGACTGGGAAAAAAAAATTTTGGCTATGAAAAATCCGACAAAGTTCTAATTTCCAAAATCTGGAAGAAAATCCAACGCCTCCACAACAAAACACAAATAATCCAGTTAAAAACGGGCAAAGGATATGAACAGTCCCTTCACCGAAGACTTTCAGGTGGCTAACAAGTGTATGAAGCTCGTGATCACTAGCCACTAGAGAAAAGCAAATCAAAACTACAATAAGATACTATCTCACCGCAACATTACTGGCACAATCAAAAAAATAGAAAATGACAAAAGCTGGAAAGGATGTGGGGAGACTGGAAGTCTCATGCAGTGCTGGCGGGAATGCAAAATGGTGCAAACATTTTGGAAAATGATACGGGGCTTATTTGAAAAGCTAGAAATAGAAATGCTATATGATCTAGCAATCCCGCCCCTAAGAATATAGCCTAGAGAAATAAGAACTGTCACACAAATAGACATATTCATACCCATGTTCATTGCAGCATTACTCATAATAGCAAAATGATGGAAACAACCTAAGTGCCCATCAACAGAGGAATGGATTAATTATGGTACCTAAACACAATGGAATACTATGCAGGAATAAAGAACAATGATGAATTTGGGAAACATTTCACAGCATGGATGAATCTGGAGGACATTATGCTGAGTGAAGTAAATCAATCACAAAAGGACAAATACTGTATGAGACCACGTTTAAAAAAACTCATGAAAAGGTTTACACACAGAAAGAAACAACCTTTGATGGATACGAGAGAGGAGGGGGGAGGGAAAAACACTAACTAGACAATAGATAAGCGGTAGCTCTGGTGAAGAGTAATCAGTATGCAATACTGAATAAGTCAGCACATTTTGACCAAGGCAAAGTCATAGAAGCTTCATAGACACATCCAAACCCCCTGAGGGACTGAATTACTGGGCTGAGGGCTGGGGACCATGGTCTCGGGGGATATCTAGCTCAATCTGAATAACAGTTTATAAAAAAAAAGTTCTACATCCAACTTTGGTGCATAGCATCTGGGGCCTTAAAAACTTGTCAGTGGCTATCTCAGATACTCCACTGGTCCTACCCCATCTGGAGCAAGAGATAACAAAGAAAACCAAGGACACAAGAAAGGACTAGTGGACCACAACTACCACAGTCTCCACCAGACTGACTCCAACACAACTAGATGGTACCTGGCTACCACCAGTGACTCCTCTGACAGGGATCACAATAGGGATCCTGGACAGATCATAAAAATGTAGAACAAAATTCTACCTCACTAAAAATACCAGACTTACTGGTCTGACAGAGGCTGGAGAAACCCTCAGAGTATGGCCCCCAGACACCCTCTTAATTCAGTACTGAAGTCACTCCTGAGGTTCACTCTTAGCCAAAGATTAGGCAGGCCCATAAGACTAATAATACAAGTAGCTTAAGCATGTTTACAAAACTAAATGGGCACACCAGCCCAGGGGCAAGGACAAGAAGGCAGGAATGGATAGGAAAGCTGGACAAATGGAAGTGGGCACCCAAGGTCAAGAAGGCAACAGTGTTGACATGCCGTAGGGCTGGCAACCAATGTCACAACACAGCATGTATATTAATTGTTTGATGAGAAACTAATTTGCTCTGTCAACTTTCATCTAAAGTACAATAAAAAATTTTAATTCAATTTTCAAAAATAAGCATTCCGATTTAATATATTATAATTTTATTAATTATAATTTGCATTTAACTTTTAAATTCAATAAATATTTTAGGATATTTGAGCTAGAGAATATTTTTCAGTTATGAAAATAATTTAAAAATGTATTTTTACATTTACTTCAATTTAATGCTTGATAATACATTTATTAGATAAAATATTTTATTATTTAATATTTTAGATGATTTTTGCCATTAGTCAATTATATTTTTTGAAAAAGTCTTGATTATAAGAACCCAATAATTTTTCAGAAGTGAAACCTAACAAATTTACATTTTATATTTTATTATTTAAGAAATTAGAATATAATATGCACACTATTATTTAATACTTTAGATCACTACCACACACCGTGAATGCTCAGAGATTTTTACCCTACTTGCAAAATAATAAGTTAGTTGCCCAAAGTCTCACAGATTCTGTTAGAAGACTCCTGGATCAGAGATCAAGGGAATTTTATTACTTATAACTATAGCAGTCCTCAGAGTATCAGCTTCTCCAAGCCACACTTCCCACAGCGTAATGCAAAGAAAGCCAGTGGGTTGCATTAAAGGAGAAGAAACCTAAATTTGGCAAACCAAATCATTTATAATATCAGAAAGCATGCCTGCTCATTGCTCCAGCGAGAGACACTAACTTCCACCACTGTTCACTACACAAGCATTCTTGGAAAGGTAGCCCAGAATGAAGACCATTCAGTGACTCTGCTTACCAAAGTGCACAAAAAGAAGCAACCTGTGGAGGAGTTTCTCCCAACAAACTTCTCTTTTTTTTTACTGCCAATAAAATACAAATTGTGTAAAAATAATTCTGATTCTAACAATCTAAATTTTTTTTTTTCTGAAGCCTAAAACTTTGTAGAACAAATATAAAAAAAAAATTAATTATATTTTTTAAACAATTATCCAAACATCATCTGCCCATCGACAGAACATTCAGATGTTTGTAATAATAAATTCAATTATCTTCAATATTTTGCTTACTTTCGCTCATATAAAAACCATAACTTTACATATATTTCCTTTTTAAATACATACACATATATGTATGTATATATTTATTTATTTATTTTACTTTTGTCCTTAAGATGTATATCCGTGGTAGGACAACAGAATATATCTTATTTAACAGTTCCTGGTTTGGTTTATAACTTTTAAATATTTAAATATACTGTATGTGGGTCATCATTTGTATTCTTACTAACATATTCCAATAGGCAGTCTAGTTATCAATAATATAATATGGTTTTAGCCATCTTCCTCGAAATTTAATTCCTTGTTTAAATTCGAATATATTGGCTGAGCTGCTATTCACCATTGCTCAAGCCACGGTGATATTTTCATTTGTTCTATGGCCATTCAGCATCTTTGCACTGAAAACACTTTTTGTTTAGCAAATGTGTTAATTTAAATTAACAATTTGACACATATGTATACATCCTCATAAAAAAGCTGTTCAAAATAACAGAAGAATTTTTATGTAGGGGAACATCAAAAGAAAATTGAAAGTTGAAGACTGCCACAAACACGTCACGGAAGGTAAGCAAGCGGAAAAGCTGTGAGCACCTGCATCAAACAGGAAAGATAAATTACGCTTCCAGGGTTATTTTAAAATTTCTCTATATTCCCCACTTGACAAACCATTATAGGAGATATGTAACAAAAGAAATTGCCAAAGTTTCAGTAGTTCTGTGTTGTTAAGCATTAATATCAGCACATAAATGTATGTGAAATTATGTACTGAACAGCCATACCAGAAGGGCTTGTGTGTATAAGCCTCAGTGGTTATCAGACATAAGCCTTGGGAGTTAATTTATAATTTCAAATTGTCAGGTGAGCTTGAACATGGAATCAAAATCAGAATGAGTTGCATGAAATTGAATCTATAATTACCCAGAGTCTGTCTGAATAGAAATTGCTTCCAAAATGATAATGAAAAACTAACGCACTTCAGTGTTTACTACAGTTTGCAGCAACACAGTTGCACTTGTATATACATTAAAAGACCCTGTCTTAGTTGTCTTTAAAACAGAAATACCACAAGGGGATGGTTTTAACAAAGAGAAATTTTTTCTCTCAGTCTAGTAGGCTACGAGTCTAAATTCAGGGCGTCAGTTCCAGGGGAAGGCTTTCTTTCTCTGTGGGAAGAGGTCTTTTTTGTCAATCCTCACCTGGAACAGGAGCTTCTCTGCACAGGAACCCCAGGTCGAAAGGAAGTGCTCTGCCCCAGGTGCTTCCTGCTTGGTGGTATGAGATCTCCCCCTTTCTGCTTGCTTCCTTTTCTTTTTATCTCTATAAAATAAAAGGTGGTGCAGACCACCTGCCAGGGAAACAGCCTTTACAGTGGGTTAGGGGCATGACCTTAGTAAGGTTGTTACAATCCCTTTTAACATAAAATTACAATCACAAAATGGAGGACAAACACACAATACTGGGAATCATGGCCTAGCCAAGTTGACACATTTTTGGGAAGGGGACACAATTCAATCCATGACAGACCCCTAAATATATACTTTTCATTTACGAAAATAATTTATTCTCTGTGCAGTGACTTTTACCTTAGCTATTTGAGATGCAAGTAAATACGCCCTTATAGGAAATTTGGATTGGTAGTGGTGTGTTTCATAGAGAATATCATGTGTACCAAAAATTTTAATTACACAGAAAGCTCCTCTAGCGTACTCTAGAAAACGATTGTGCTAATGCATCAATCATTGGTTATTGTGCCAAGTTCCCCCATAACACATTGTTTACGCTAAAATATGCCATGTAATAAAAACCAATTATAGTCCCACAGCCACCAAAATTAATACATTAGTTATTAGTTTAGCAAATCACTTCAGAGAAGACATTTTTGCAGCACTATATAATGAATAAGAAAAGATTACTTCACAAAATGGGTTATATGCAAGGCACCTGAAAACCGAAAATTAATTAATCCAACTTGGTCATTAATTTATACACTCAACAATAAAAAATAGCTGAAGTATAGCATATCTACTTGATTGAATACTTATTTAATTATGTAATTGTTTAACTATATATGAGAAGACTACCTTGACTAGCAAATATTAATAGCAGTAATAAAACAAACACTGTACAATTATATGGAAATATAAACAAATGGAAAAATATTAGAATATAGAAAAAAATCTTGTGTATTTGAGAAGTAAGCATATAAAAATACATTCCTTTTTTGTAAAATACCTTTTTTATGTTTTTATACTAATATTTAAATAAAATTAATATTAAAAAGGTATTTATGTAGGATGACAGATATTCACACTTGAGTTTGATTAAGTTTCATAGCATTAGGCCAATTAATCAATGTAGATAAAGTTATATATTTTTTTACGGTTAAGTAGAAAATTACGAAGATATCTTCCTCTAACTAAAAACCACACCGAACCCATTGCCATCGAGTGGATTCTGATTCATGGGGACCCCATTAGTTACAGAGTGGAACTGTGCTCCGTATTGTTTTCTTGGCTGTGATCTTTAAGGAAGCTTTTCTTCCACTGTGCCACTGGGTGTGTTCGAACCACCAACCTTGTGGTTAGTAGTCCAGCACATTAACCATCTGTGTACCCAACGACCTCCATCTTCTAAAGGAGAGAACAAAATTTTCTTTTAAGCAATAATAGGTAGCAGTAATTTATAATATATTTGGTGAGGGTAAATAAAACATAATTAATTCAACTTTGTTTTTTCAATGCCTAGAATACAGGTTTGCTATAAGGGATGGGGAAATTAAGGTATAGAAAAAAACTTTCATTTTAGCTTTTAGCCTCTATAAGTTATTTTTATCCCCTTTCATAGACAAAACCCCCAGTGCCATCGAGTCAATTCTGACTCATAGCGACCCTATAGGACAGAGTAGAACTGCCCCACAGAGTTTCCAAGGAGCGCCTGGTGGATTTGAACTGCCGACCCTTTGGTTCCTTTTCATGGACAAAACAAACTAACAAACAAACACCTGAGGAGCTTAATTAACCTTTCCAAATTCACATGAAAGAGATGATATTCTGTAATTCTAGAGGCCATTTTGTCACAACAAAAGGACATAACAAAATTTTCTAAAATAAAGGAAATAACAGAGAGTTGTCTTTACAAAGCTGACAAAATTCATCCTCACAAAAATATATCCTTATGCATGGTGTAATGGTTAAGTGTTTGGCTACTAACCAAAAGGTCAGTGGTTCAAACCTACCAGCCACTCCACATGGGAGAAGACCTGGCAATCTGCTTTCAGAAAGGTTACATACTGGAAAACTTCATGGGGCAGTTCTACTCTCTCCTATAGGGTCACTGTGAGCTGGAATTGACTCAACAGCACGCAACAACAGCAGCAACCGGTGCATGTAAAAATAGCGATCACCTGTGCCTCAGGTCACTATGAATCAGAATCGATTTGAGGGCAATGGGTTTGGTTTTAGGTTTTGGTATCTCAGGATGATATACAAACAATAGACTCAGGGTTTTTTTATTGTTGTTTTTCAATTTTCAAAAGCAGCCATCTGTCTACCAGGTATCATTTTTATATTAATACACTACTTGGAAGTTCTTCACATGAATGGCCTTTTTTATGGTTCATTAAACTGTGTCTTAAAAGTTTCAATACATTGACTTCCAATTTCATTTCTTTATTTTAACAGACTATAGTTCTAGTTTTAGGTGGCAGGAAAATTATGCAGAAAGTAGAGTGAGTGTCCATATACCCCTGTCTCAGGCCCCCTCTTTTGTTAATATTGACACATTACTAACAAAAGTCCATAATTTACACCAGGATTAACTCTGTTCTATAGTTATATTGGTTTTGACATCTGTATCATGTCATGTATTCACCATTACAATAGCTTACAGAATAGTTTCACGCCCCTAAAAAATCCCCTGCTCTCCAACTATTGATTTCCTTGCCACCTAGACCACTGGCACCCATCAATCTTTTCACTATCTCTATAGTTCTGCGTGTTCCAGGATGTCATATACACCTACTTATTGACTATCTCATTATCTGACATTTCAGATTTAGGACAATAGTAAAAAAAATTTACTTAAATCTCCTTAAAGTCAAGTAAGGACCCATGTGTTTTGAGTGGGAGGATGCCTCGATCCCTCCCATTCCACATCTCTCCTCTCCCCAGTCTTGGATGCAAGTAAAGTTAAAAAAGCAAAAATAAAAATAAAATTTAGACACCAGAACCTCTGGCCATTAACCCGGATACCTGCTCCGTGGTCTCTCCAAAATCTGCCAGGTTTGCAGGCTGGTGGCTGCCCCTCTGAGTAGAGTTGAGACCTGGGGCCTGGAGTCTTGAAGAAGGTGGCAGAGGGGCGCGGACAGGACATGAGGCAGTCACTTCCCTGCAAACCCTCAGATCTGCCTTTTGCAGGCTTGGGGGCACTGGGGCTAGTGGGATGTGGTCCCCGGTAGGTGGCCATTTCCGTGAAGAGCAAGAACTCTGTGTGGTCAGGGAAGGGAGGGTCACCTCCTGGGTGCAAATCCTGACCCAATCAGCTCTGCCTGTGGTTTAAAACGGCACAGGCTGACCAGCCTGCAGTACATTGTGTGGAGCTGTGGAGGGCAGATACCGGGGAGGGAGGTTACCCATGGGGCCACCTCCAAAATGAGTCTTGGGCCCTGAGGAGCGTTTGGTATCTGTAGTTTCCCATAACGCAGATTTTCACATAAAGACCTTGTCTTTAGAACCTAACCTTGTCGATAAGTGAGGAGCGAGTGTATTTGAAATCATGCAGCATGCTGTCTTTTCACACGGGTTTCTTTTTCCTAGCAATACACATTTACATTTCCTCAATGTTTTCTTTCATGATTTTACCGCCCATTTCTTTATATTGATGAATATAAACATAAACTTCATCGTATAGAGTATAGAATTTGTTTATCCGCTTATCTATTGAAGAGCATTTTGGTTGGTTCTAATTTGGGGCATTTACAATTAAAGCTACTATAAATATGTGTGTGCAGGTTTTTGCGTGGACATGTTTTCAAACCACTGGTAAGTACCTAGGGGTTCAATTCCCGGATCATATGGTAAGCTTATATTTAGCTCTGTAAGACGCTGCTGGACTGTTTTCCGAAGTGGCATTATCATTACACGTTCTTATCAGCAAATAAATGAGAGTTCCTGCTACTCCACATCCTCACCAGCATTTAGTGTTGTCAGTATTTTGGATTTTATTTAATAGGTCTGCCCTGGT